>NC_092713.1:195481775-195784007 GCF_047496885.1 Scyliorhinus torazame | reverse complement strand
TGTGCTAATTATGATAAGCCGATAAAAGAGATTCAGCGTGGATTTGTGAAGGACAGCTGATGTTTGACATTAGGTAAGGGTAACGAGTGGCGTGGAGATGAAATGGGTAAATAAGGTGAGGTATACATCAGCTATGATCTAATAGAATGATAGAGTGTGCTCGAGAAGTTGAAAAGACTATTCTTTTTTTTAAATTCGTTCTTTGCTGGCGAGGCCAGTATTTATTACCCATCACTAATTACCCTTGAACAGGTGGTGGTGAGTTGTCTACTTGAATGCTGCAGATCCTGTGGAAAAGGTAACCCTACAATGCTGTGAGAGAGGCAGTTCCAAAATTTCTGACCGCCTCAAAAACCATGCTTAAAGCTGTTGAGCTACCTCTATGAATATCTCCTCCTTTACTTCTATTTTCCTTGCAATACAGTGAAGTGCCTTATGTTTTGATTAAGATTAGCGCTCCCCCTCATATCTTCATTCAGGGCCTCAAATATGTGGTGACATAGTGATATGCATTTGGGTGGAAGTGATCTTGTGAGTCCTCAACATTGACATCATGTCAAACCATACTGATCACTACTTACCACTTTTCTTTTGGTTGATGAATCAGTATTCTTCCATGAACACCACCTAAATGAAATTCTGAGGAAACAAAAAGTTCAGATTAAACTTTAATTTGGGGAACTTCAAATGTCCACCACCTAGAGTCATTTTTAATAGTCGAGGTAGAGTTTCAGAAAAAGGTGTCATCCATTTAACATGGAGCCAACAAAGAAATTCTTCTCTTGAAGGGCCATGAGTCTATGGAATTCTCGTCCCAAGAGAGCTGTGGAGGCATTCACACAATGCCAGCACAAATAGATTCTTGAACTATAGGAGTCAAGGGTCATGGGAATAGTCAGAAAGGTGAATTTCTGGCGAATATCAGATCAACCATGAGTTCACTGAATGGCAGGACGGGCTCATGGCCCCATATAGAACCATAGAATACCTACAGTGCAGAAGGAATCCATTCGGCCCAACGAGTCTCCACCAGCCCTCTAAAAGTGCACCCTACATAGACCCACTCTCCCACCCTATCCCCATAATCCCACCTAACCTTTTAGATACTAAGGGTCAATTTTGCATGACCAATCCACCTAACCTGCATATCTTTGGACTGTGGGAGGAAAACGGCGCACTCGGAGGAAACTCACACAGACATGGAGAGAACGTGCAAAGCCATGCAGACAGTAGCTCAAAGTCGGAATTGAATTTGGGTCCTTGCCGTTGTGAGGCAGCAATGCTAACCACGGTGCCACCTGTAGTCTACTCCTGCTCCTGATCCCTATGTTTTGAAATTCTACTCACCGAGATGGCTGAGTTCTGCAAATGACTGCCAGACTAGGCCTATATCAGTTGGTAAGAGATCCGAAAGTAACCTACTTGATACTGTCCTCACCAACATGGCTGTTCCTACACAAATGTCCACAAAAGCATTGGCAGGAGTGATGAAGTCAACCTTGTCCCCCTGTTGTGTATTGTGGTGTTACTGCTAGGCGGGCAGAGAGATCTAACAATCAAAAACTGGGTATTCATAAAACTAGGTATTCAATCAGAATTTTATACCATCACAGTCTGAAACCACATGGCTCCAGGCATTAATTACTCTTCCGTCACCTTCAAACCTGGAGGCCAACCTTGGTTTGATGCAGGGTTGATAAGGGTCTAACTGGACGAGGACATAGAACATAGAACATTACAGTGCAGTACAAGCCCTTCGGCCCGCGATGTTGCGCAATAAGCATATTTAGAATAAGGCACCTCAACGCGACATCACAAGGCATGCTAAAGACAAAAACCAACAGACTATGTAGAGACCTAAGTCATCTGAGCAAAACGTGTAGCTGTACAACCAAGAATTGTGATGGAAAATCAAGCAACTAAGATTGGATTGGATTGGATTGGATTTGTTTATTGTCACGTGTACCGAGGTACAGTGAAAAGTATTTTTCTGCGAGCAGCTCAACAGATCATTAAGTACATGAGAAGTAAAGGGAATAAAAGAAAATACATAATAGGGCAACACAACATATACAATGTAACTACATAAGCACCAGCATCGGATGAAGCATACAGGGTGTAGATTAATTAGGTCAGTCCATAAGAGGGTCATTTAGGAGTCTGGTGACAGTGGGGAAGAAGCTGTTTTTGAGTCTGTTCGTGCATGTTCTTAGACTTCTGTATCTCCTGCCCGATGGAAGAAGTTGGAAGAGTGAGTAAGCCAGGTGAGAGGGGTCTTTGATTATTCTGCCTGCTTTCCCCAGGCAGCGGGAGGTGTAGATGGAGTCAATGAATGGGAGGCACGTTTGTGTGATGGACTGGGTGGTGTTCACGACTCTCTGAAGTTTCTTGCAGTCCTGGGCCGAGCAGTTGCCACACCAGGCTGTGATGCAGCCCGATAGGATGCTTTCTATGGTGCATCTGTAAAAGTTGGTAAGGGTTAATGTGGACATGCCAAATGTTCTTAGTTTCCTGAGGAAGTATAGGCGCTGTTGTGCTTTCTTGGTGGTAGCGTCGACGTGGGTGGACCAGGACAGATTTTTGGAGATGTGCACCCCTAGGAATTTGAAACTGCTAACCATCTCCACCTCGGCCCCGTTGATGCTGACAGGGGTGTGTACAGTACTTTGCTTCTTGAAGTCAATGACCAGCTCTTTAGTTTAGATTAGTTTAGAGAATGACCAGTGCAGCAAGAAAACGGCCAAACACCTCTCCCTGATCGTCAATAGCATCACCATTGGCAAGTCTGGAGTACTACATTCAGTTCTGCAAATCGTACCTATTCTTGGAGTGGATACAGCACAGATTAATCATAGTTATATCAGAACTCAAAGATTTAAATTGTGAGGTTATGTTGGCTAGGACTGTAATCTCTAGAATATAAAGTATCGAGGGGTTTGAGCTACTTAAAAAATGATGAAGAGGTTTGACAGGGCACTGGTGCGAAATCCCTGAAGAAGTTACAGTTGCATAACACCTTTCACAATCTCAGGATGTCGGAAAGCTCTCACAGCTAGTGAATTGCAGTCACCATGATGCAACATCAGGAACATGATGGCCGATACACAAGGCCAGCTCCCACAAACAGCAGCGGGATAATGATCAAATCGGTAATAATTATTGGCCAAGATACCAGAGAGAACTTGTCACTGACACGGTGCTGTAGGATCTTTTATGACCACCTGATACAACGGGTGGAGCCATGGTTCAACATCTCATTTGAATGACAGCACCACCAGCAGTATGGCATTCCCTCAGTACTCCAGCGAAGTGTCAACCTAGCCAATGCATTCAAGTGCACTGAAGTGGGACTTGAGGTTTCTGACTCTGAGCCAAAGCTGATACAAACACAAATATTATTCACTGTTTTCCAAGGAATACTCTCCTGGGCTGGAAATTCTGATGAAGTGTTAGAACCTGGCTTGATGGATTTGAATCCCAACATGAAAGAGGAGTGGGAGTAGGCACAGAGCAAGAGAGAGAGGGCCAGGGCGGACTCAGTATGCCAAATGGCTTCCTTCTGCGCTGCCAAGTGATTCTGTGAAAGGAAAACACATAGCTTACATTATTTGCATAAATTATTTGTTGATATATGTTCTGTGAATGTATAATTCACTATTCCCAGGGGCAATTAGGGATGAGCGATAAATGCTGGCCTTGCCAGCAACGCAAGATGTCATGAAGGAATAAAGAGCAAATTCACTCAGAGCAATCTTGTCATTAACTTTACCAAAAAGAATCAGTTGATGGTTTCAAAGAAGTCAAAACAATTGAGAAATAATAAGCTGAAGAGAAATACTAACTGGAAAAGGCAACATTATTCAACAGTCAGGAAGAAATTGAAAGGATTTTTAAGTGTTTACGGGAAACAGGACAAGGTGCAGAGGGTAGAGGTGAAAAAGAAATAAAATATTGGAAGTAATTTCCCGACAAATTAAAATATTTTACGTCAAGCTTAGGGACAAGGGACCAGGAACAGATCATTTGGTCTCCCTTGTTCTCTAAATACCTTCAACTCCAAGAATCTATCGATCTCAGTGTTTAAAATTCCAATTACCCCTTGGCATTGGTGGCACAGTGGTTAGCACTACTGCCTCACAGCTCCAGGTACCGAGTTCAATTCCGGCCTCAGTTGACTGTCTGTGTTGTGTCTGCACTTTTTCTCCCCGTGTGTACATGGGTTTCCTCCGGGTGCTCCAGTTTCCTCCCACAGCCCTAAATTGTGCAGGTTAGGTGGATTGGCCATGCTAAATTGCCCCGAGTGTCTAAAAAGGTTAGGTGGGGTTACTGGGATAGGGTGGAGGCATGGGTTTAAGTAGGGTACTCTTTCCAAGGGCCAGTGCAGACCCAATGGGCCAAACGGCTTCCTTCTGCACTGTAGGAATTCTATAGCCTCCTTGATTTTGCACTCTTATGCTTCTACTTATAAAACTCAGGATCCTCTCAGTTTTTTTTAAACAGACTTATCAATTCCTGCTCTTGATGCCTGCTGGATCACCCACAGATATAGATTGGCTGTGAAGCTTCTGCAGTTGAATATCACCCTAACACCATCAGGATGACATGTGCCACTCAAAATACCGTGGTTCTTTTGATAGTGGTGTGTCTGTCCACTGAACGGGGTGGAAATTGGCGCCATGTGCTGTTGTTTGCCTTTCACATTTTCTCATCTCTTAATTCGCCACTGTCAGCACCCTTCTTAGCCTTAATCACCCCTATTTACATTCCTTATGTCTTTCTGTCCATGACATCTTTGTCAATCTCCCCCTATCACCTGCCCCTTATTCAGCCCCACCGCTCCCCCTCCCCCCCCCCCACAACCACCCCTCCCCACAACAGTACAAATCTGACCCTATTTCCAGTTCTCTATAGCTTTGACAAAGAGTCACCTGGACTCACAACCATAGCACCCTGTTCTCTCCATAGATGCCGTCAGACCTGCTGAGATTGTCCAGAATTTCTGTTTTTGTAACTACACTCTTTCCTAGTCTCTCTACATCTCTCTGCCTCCTTTAAGACAGTAAGACGTCTTACAACACCAGGTTAAAGTCCAACAGGTTTGTTTCGATGTCACTAGCTTTCGGAGCGCTGCTCCTTCCTCAGGTGAATGAAGAGGTATCCTTTAAGACACACATTGCAACCTACCTGTCTCTTCCTTTGACTTGGTGTCAAGTTTTTTTTCTTGGTCTGATAAGGCTTCTGTGAGACATCTTGGGATGTTTTACTTTATTTTTTTAAATAATGATCTTTATTAGCGTCACAAGTAGGCTTACATTAATATTGCTATGAAGTGAAAAGCCCCTGGTCGCCACAATCTGGCGCCTGTTTGGGTACACAGAGGGAGAATTCAGTATATCCAATTCACATTTGCAGTGCTATTTAAGTACAAGTGGTTATGTAGATGAGAGCAAAAGACAAGCTCTGATAAGAGAAAAATATGAAAAGACAAGAATAAATCGTCAAGGACGCAAGTAAGGAATGCGCATAAATGGAATAGCAAGAAGAAAAAGTGAGTAGGTGAGGGGCAGTGGTGGGTGGAGGAGTGGTCCAGAGGACAGAGAGAGAGAGAGAGAGAGTTAAAAGGATGATATACAGAGACAGGGAGAACAGTCCAACATGAGAAGTGGGTTGGAACGTGAGGCTGGAAGGGACACAACAAGCTGGGAAAAACAAATGTATAAATATAACAGGATTGCAGCATTACAAATGCAGATGTCACAGCTTTTCAAACTCTCCTGCGCCACTATCAGTTCCTGCCACCCAGTCCTTTCCTCTAGGAAATTATCAACCTTTAAAAGTACCCTTCCCCCTCCTCCACCACCATGCCCGCACCCCCCTCCCCCCACCCCCAATTCCCCCTTCTTAACCAGTGAAAGGGCCTGTGAAGGAGTGACGAAAAGTACAGGTGACAGTGCCTGTGACCTACTCCGAAAGCAATAGGGATTCCTTCCATGATCTTTAAGGTCTGTTACTTGGTACTAGCCTTAGCTTGTACTTTCCCACTCTTCTTTGCATAACAGAACTGATTTAGTTACCTATTGACAGCAGCAGCTGGTGGCATTCATTAATCCTTTTTTGCATACTGTTAGGTTGCTAACTATCTGTTTCTGCTCCGACGCCACAGGCTGCCAACAATTAATCTTTCTTTTGCATGAGGACAAAGGGATTGCTTCAGGCCCGGCTGTTGTTCCCAAGTCTCCCCCCCCCCGCCGCCCCCCATACAGAAACCTGTCCAGCACACACTGTCTTGGAGTCTCCCTTCTTTAATTAGATGTCTGAGGTAGCTTTCTGGGATAAAACGTATCTCAAAGGCAATCGAGCAAAACTCAAAGATATGCATCTAACATTACAATTTGCATCATTTAACCTGCTCAATTGTACTCCTGAAATGATTCCGCCAGAGAAAACTGTGAAGCAAGTATTTCACTCCATGTGTCGAGTCCCTCTATGATGTCCTCTTCAGCACAGACTTAACACCATCTCAAATAACAATCCTCTCAACGCTATTTTAACCTACTTGTTTAAAAAAAAATGAATTAATATCCAGAAAGATACAACTAAGTGGAGCGAAGGTTAGAGCCAGATATCCTGTCATGGCCTCATTATCTCCGTAACCCTACAAACTCCAGGTGTGTGCGTTTCACAGAATTTCATAGAATCCACACAGTGAGGGCGGTATGGTTGAGCAGTGGTAAGAACAAAGAACAAAGAAAAATACAGCACAGGAATAAGCCCTTCGGCCCTCCAAACCTGTGCCGACCATGCTGCCCATCTAAACTAAAATCTTCCACACGTCCTGGGTCCGTATCCCTCTATTCCCATCGTATTCATGTATTTGTCAAGATGCCCCTTAAACATCACTATCATCCCTGCTTCCACCACCTTCTCCGGCAGCGAGTTCCAGGCACCCACTACCCTCTGTGTAAAGAATTTGCCTCGTACATCAACTCTAAACCTTGCCCCTCGCACCTTAAACCTATGCCTCCTAGTAATTGACCCCTCTACCCTGGGAAAAAGTCTCTGACTATCCAAAAAAGCCTCTGTCTATCCAAGAAAAAGCCTCTGACTATCCAGGAAAAAGCCTCTGACTATCCAAGCACTGTTTGGTTAGCACTGCTGCCCACGGCGCTGAAGACACGGGTTAGATCCTGCCCCAGGTCACTGTCTGTGTGTATTTTCCCCCCGTGTCTGCGTGGTTTTCACCTCCACAACCCAAAGTTGTGCAGGTTAGGTGGATTGGCCACACTAAATTCCGCCTTGATTGGAAAAAAGCAATTGGGCACTCTAAATTTATTTTTAAAAAGGAAAAAAAAATGTAGAAAATATAAAATAGAGGGCAGGATTCTCTGATCCTGAGGCTAAGTGTGGACGCCGTCGGAAACGCCGTCGCGTTTCTCGACGGTGTCAACATGGCCTCAGGATCAGCAATTCTGGCTCCTACTGGGGGCCAGCACGACACTGGAGTGGCCCGCGCCGCTCCTGTCATGAACTAGGCGCCGCGGGGTCCGCGCATGCACAGTCGGGCTGGCGCCAACCCGCGCATGCGCAGTGGCACCGGCGCCAACGCGTGCAGGGCTACAGGGGCCGGCGCATAAGAAAGGAGGCCACCAGCCAGAGAGGCCGGCCTGCCAATCGGTGGGCTCCGATCGCGGGCCAGGCCACATCGGAGGCCCCCCCCCGGGGTCGGACCCCCCCACAGGCTGCCCCCCAACCCTTCCACGCCAAGTTCCCACGGCTGAGTGCAGGTGTGAATGGCACCGGTGGGACTCAGGTTTTTTGACACGGCCGTTCAGCCCATCCCGGGCCGAGAATCAACGGGGGGCCCCGTAGAGCGGGCCCCGGCCGGCGCCACAATGATTGCACCGACGCCAATGACACGCGGAGAATCGCGTCCCGGCGTGGCGCAATTCGCGCTGGTCGCAGAGATTCTCCGGCACAGCCCCAGGCTGCGAGAATCCCGCCCAGAATCCACACAGTGCAGAAGGAGATCATTCAGCCCATCGAGTCTGCACCAACCCTCTAAAAGGGCACCCTTACCTATGTTCACTCCCCTACTCTATCCTCATAACCCTGTAACCCCAGCTAACCTACACATCCTTGGACACTAAGGGGCAGTTTAACATGGCCAATCCACATAACCTGCACATCTTTGGACTGTGGGAGGAAACGTGAGTACCCTGAGGAAGCTCATGCAGAGACAGAGAGAATGTGCAAACTCCACTCCAAGGCCAAAGTCAAACCCGTGACCCTGGTGCTGAGAGGCAGCAGTGCTAACTACTGTGCCACCATGCCACCCATTCCTCAATTCTTCTCCCTTGTGCATCCTGATTTTTTTCACCCCAATTTCGATGTCCATGCCTCCAACTGTCCATGCCCTAAAGTTCTCTTTGCCTTTCTCTCCTGTTTTACAATATTCCTTCAAACTTATCTCTTTGGACTAACTTTTGATCACCTTGTTCTGATATCTCCTTATATGGCTCAGAATCAAAGTTTGCCTGGTAACGCTGCAGTAAAATACTTTGGACATTCCATTATGTGAACGGGACTGCATATGTGTGTTGTTGCTGATTGCACGACCCACAGGGTTTGTATCTAATGATGCTATTCATTAAGAACAGATCGACATCTTGTACTCCTTCAGGAATCTTCAGATTATGACATTGTAAAGTGCCCAGGCTGGCAAGAGGTTCACAGTAAGTCCATTGTGAAGCAGATGTCAATATAAAGATAAATAAAAGATATATTGACTAGTGAGTGTGATTTCTGAGGACGGATGGCTAAAGCATAGTACTGGTTTTACCAAACAATGATCTGTCTGTTGGTCTTGAGACCTGAGCCCTCAATTAAAGCTTTCCATGATAGAATGATGGAGCAGACTCGATGGGCCAAATGGCCTAATTCTGCTCCGACTTCTTATGAAGTTATGAACTTGAAGAGGCTCAAGGTCATTGAGAGACATCCAAAGGAAGACGTCACAAGCCAAAACAGTGTTCGATGGTTTGATGCCTCTTGCCCATCTCCAGTCAGCTACATGACATATTACAGGAGAGTGCAAATCATGTGTTAGTTACCTCAGCCCAATCAGTAGACTGATCTGGCAGCTAAGGAATCTTGAGGGACTGGTGGTCAGAAGCAACCAGCCAGCTCAGGTTTTGACAATAATTGCAGTGCTGCCTGATGAATGAGGTGTCCCTAGAAGCCCCCATTGTAGAGGAGCAGGCTGCCAGTGCACTTAAAAGTACATGGAGTTACACGGAAATCACATCCCCGACACAGGCCATTCAGTCCAACCAATACATGCTGCCGTTAATCTTCCGTGAAAGCACTGGTCCTGATGCCGGTTTCCCACCTTGTTCCCACATCTCTTCATTGTCCGTTCTTTCAACCGTCTCTTTGATCTTGGATGTTTGCCCAGCCTCTGCTTCAATCCAAGTTACAGGAAGAAGCCAAAGACCTAATGGAGTTCCTTGGGCTGATTTCAATTAAAATTACAGGAATTTAATTTGTTTCAATTAGGCCAGGGTATGCTATTCCTAAATCCCTCAAAACACACCTTAGTATGACAATCTTTAGGATCTTACTGAATTAGACATTTGTCTCATTTGTCCAATTTTTCCAGTACTTGGGTGCTTTCTCCCAGCATGCTCTTGTGGGTTCAGGGGTTAACAGTGAGCCCTGAATCTCTGTTATTTCAGAGATTGATTCAAATACTCTATTCATTATGCCAATCACTGCTAATATACATATCCAGTCATTCAGCCTTTTCTCTGGCACTCTTTTCCATCTACCAGCACTTCACGTGCATAGAGAGGATTATGGTTTGGGCCTGCCAAACAATTCTCTTTGTAAAGGAGATATGCAACCCCAAAGGCAGAAATCTACCTGCCGAAAGGACAGCAGTCAGACCAAAGCACTCTCCGCCATATAAATCTGAGGAAGAAAAAAGTTACAGACAATGTTTTGTCAAAAAGAGTTGCTATTATTAACGACAAAACTAATAGCTGCAGCAGCAGAACATTAGGTAACTGCAGGCAGGGAATGATAAATGAGAGGGGGAGAGATAGAGAGTGATGGAAAAAGTGGGGAAAAGTAGAGAGAAGGTCAGAGTGGAGGGGGAGAAAGAGAGAGAGATGGACAAGATGGGAATGAGAAAAGGAGAAAGTAAAAAGGGAAAAGAAGAGACAGAGAGAGGCAAGTGGGGAGAGGAGAGAAAGAAGGGATTGACATGGAAGTAATTGTGAGAGAGAACAGTGGCTAGAGAGAACAAGATGGAGAGGAGAGAGAGAAGGGCAAAGCCAGTCTAGAGGGTGAGAATAAGAAACAGAAGGTAGTGAGGGGCGAGAGGAAGACATGTGTAATATCATACCATGCCGTTGCTTGAGAGAAAGAGGAGCGAGATAGAAAACAAGACAGTTCCTGACCTGTTGGGTATCTCCAGAATGTTCTGGTTTTATATTGCAGGATGAGATTGTACCATGAATTCCCTTGTAGTCCCAACATGCTTATACTGTTGAGCTTCCACTGGGGCAGAGTGAAATGGCAGCTTTACTGTGAGCAGAGAAATAATATGAGCCAGTGTAATAAGAATGAGTGGAAATCTGTATCTAGTGTAACCAGAATATGGGTTGTCTAAACCTGCAACCATACTGATGTGATGTTTATGCTGCTTGAGTAAATGAAATTAAAATTATTAAAATGAAATTATTTGGATTGAATTTGTTGTTGCAAGTGAGTCATCTTTTCCAACTCTCACAGTAATTAGGGAGTGACTTAATGGGTAGACTCCTTGCAGAAAGGGGGACTTTAAGAGATGAAATGCAGGAAACTGAGTGAGCCATGCATTAACGTATTTTATTTGATTAATTCTTGGGATGAGAAATATAGAAAATAGGAGCAGGAGGAGGCCGTTCAGCCCTTCGAGCCTACTCCACTATCCAATATGATCATAGCTGATCATCCAACTCAGTGACCTGTTCCCGCTTTCCTCCCATATCATTTGCTCTCTTTAGCACCAAGAACTATATCTAACTGTTTCTTGAAAACATACATGGCCGGATTCTCTGTTCCTGACGCCGGGGCAGGATTCGTGGAATTCTACGACAGCAAAACTGGCACCTTACCTGGTCCGATTCAAAGATACATTAAGGGGTTAGCACCGGCGCCTCGTGAAACACAATCGATTCCAATGAGAAATGGTGCGGGATGCGCCTGGTCCATTATTGGCACTTAGGAGGCTGACAAGCTGCACCCGCATATACACACTTCACTACCCACACACACCATCCCAGCCAACAAGGTGGCAGGAAATCGTGTGGCCCCGATGTTCACCGACATGGAACTGGAGACCCTGCTAGACGCTGCGGAAGAAAGGAGGGCGATCCTGTACTCCGGGGTGGGAAGGAGGCAGCCAGCCGCCGCAGTTCGCCGGGCCTGGAAGCAGGTGGCAAAGATGGTCAGTGCCATGGTCAACGCCGTCCAGACCGGCCAACAATGCCGGAAAAAACTGCACAACTTCCTCAGGGCGGCTAGGGTGAGTAGGCAGCACTGCAACCTTGGCACCAATCCCCGTCCCACACACCCATAACCCTATCCCCCGCACGGAGGGTGGCCGAACCCCACACCCATGCACCACATGCCAGCGCCCATGCCGGCCACCATGGCCGGGTGCCCTGGTCACTAAAGCTACAAGATACCCACCCCCTGGGCTGCATGTGCCGGACTGTATAACACTGTGTGCCTTTTGTTGCCCCCCCACCTAGGAGAAAGCCACCCATAACTGCCAGAAGCGGGAGAAGACTAGAGGGGGACCGTGAGACCTGTGGCTCTGCACCGCAGTTGAGCAGAGGGCACTGAACATGGTCAGTGGGCCTGAAGAAAGGGCAGTCGCTGGGGTGGAGATCAGCATCGGGCGAGGAAGTGAGACCCCGCTGAGTTGCAGTTCCCCATGGCACATGTGTCACCACCCCACCACCACCACCATCGGCACACCCATCACCACCATCGGCAAACCCATCACCACCCCCACACCACCTTCACCCTCGCACCACACTCAAACCCACACCACCCATACAGCCAGACCACCCGCACATCGCTGCTCCACCACCACCACGCTACATCCCCCTTCCCCCTCCCCAACACCCCCCCTTCCCCCTCCCCAACACACCCCCTTCCCCCCTAACCCTCACCACTCCCACTCACCCCCCCTCTCCCCCGGCCCACGATGCAATCTTGCGTCTTGTCTTGTGTCTTGCAGGAGATGCAGTTGATGGGGCAGGTCCATCTGGTGTCCCCCACTCCCAGCCACAGCCAGAACACCAGGAGCCGGGCAGTGAAACCAACACGGACGGGAGATGTCGACACGCATCCCAGGACACCCCAGAGATCGATCCAGATTACACAGATTTCCCATCACAGCTGTCTTCAACACCTTCCACCATCCCAGAGACACTGACCTCGGCTGAGCACTTTAGTGAAGAGTGTAGCGCACAAAGACTCCGTGAGACGAATAGAGTGAAGTCGATGAGGCTTTATTAAGCGTGTCTGTTCCCCCGCAGCTCGATAGTAAACTGGCCTGCGGGGGAAGACTCCGGCTTCATATACTCCGCCTTCAGGGCGGAGCTTGCGGTCAACGGCCAACCAGGACCCGGGATCTGTCAGCCAATGACATTAGGGCTTCCAGTCCCACATGACCCCCAATACATACTACCACATTCACCCCTTGTCAAAAATGAACCCGGCGGGGTGATGCTTCGTATGGTGGTAAGGGTTTACAGGGCTGGTCCTGGGAGGACAAAACATTCACATGGCAATACAGTGTTGGACAATTTCGTCCTGTTGCAACTATTTACAGGGGGTATAGGAAGAAAAGCAAAATGTTCTTGTGAACAGTCCATATTTGTTTTACATCGACGCCACGAGTCGGTCGGGCGGTCTGGTCGTCCGTGTCGATCGCCTCGGCCCCGGCGGTGGTGGTGGTGCTTGTACCAGTGTTGTCGCCTCCAGGAGCCGTACGGTTTCAGCTCGGGCTTGATTTTTGATCGGTGCTGAGGGGAGGGGAACCGATCCTCCTTGGAAGGGGGCGGTCGCGGGGTGCGGCGGTGGCAGGAAGGGGGGGTTGGGTTGATGGTGTCGGGGGGGGTGTGCGTGTTGCCGGCGGGCGCCAGATCCCGCAGGGAGACCGTGTCCTGTCGGCCGTCGGGGTACTCCACGTAGGCGTACTGGGGGTTCGCGTGGAGGAGGTGAACCCTTTCGACCAACGGGTCCGCCTTATGTGCCCGCATATGCTTTCGGAGCAGGATGGGTCCTGGGGCCGCCAGCCAGGTCGGCAGCGACGTTCCAGAGGAGGACCTCCTAGGGAAGACAAGGAGACGCTCATGAGGCGTTTGATTAGTGCTCGTACATAATAACGACCGGATGGAATGGAGAGCGTCCGGGAGGACCTCCTGCCACCGTGAAACTGGGAGGTCCCTGGACCGTAGGGCCAGTAGGACGGCCTTCCAGACCGTGCCGTTCTCTCTTTCTACTTGCCCGTTCCCCCGGGGGTTGTAGCTGGTCGTCCTGCTTGAGGCTATGCCCTTGCTGAGCAGGAACTGGCGCAGCTCATCACTCATGAAAGAGGACCCCCTGTCGCTGTGGACGTATGCGGGGTAACCGAACAGTGTGAAGATGCTGTTCAGGGCTTTAATGACTGTGGCCGCGGTCATGTCAGAACAGGGAATGGCAAAAGGGAAGCGGGAGTATTCGTCCACTACATTAAGAAAATATGCGTTGCGGTCGGTGGAGGGGAGGGGCCCTTTGAAATCGAGACTGAGGCGTTCAAAGGGGCGGGAAGCCTTAATCAGGTGCGCTCCATCTGGCCTGAAAAAATGCGGCTTGCATTCCGCGCAGATGTGGCAGTCCCTTGTGACTGTACGGACCTCCTCTAAAGAGTATGGGAGATTGCGGGACTTGATGAAGTGGTAAAACCGAGTGACCCCCGGGTGGCAGAGGTCCTCGTGGAGGGTTTGGAGGCGGTTAATTTGTGCGTTGGCACATGTGCCGCGGGATAGGGCATCGGACGGCTCGTTCAGCTTTCCGGGACGATACAAAATCTCATAGTTGAAGGTGGAGAGCTCGATCCTCCACCTTAAGATTTTGTCGTTTTTGATTTTGCCCCGCTGTGCACTATCGAACATGAAGGCTACCGACCGTTGGTCCGTGAGGAGAGTGAATCTCCTGCCGGCCAGGTAATGCCTCCAATGTCGCACAGCTTCCACTATGGCTTGGGCTTCCTTTTCTACTGAAGAGTGGCGGATTTCTGAGGCGTGGAGGGTCCGGGAGAAAAAGGCCACGGGTCTGCCCGCTTGGTTAAGGGTGGACGCTAGAGCTACGTCGGAGGCGTCGCTCTCGACCTGGAAGGGGAGGGACACGTCGATGGCGCGCATCGTGGCCTTTGCGATATCCGCTTTGATGCGGCTGAAGGCCTGGCAAGCCTCTGTCGACAGAGGGAAGGTCGTGGTCTGTATTAGGGGGCGGGCCTTGTCTGCGTACTGGGGGACCCACTGGGCGTAGTACGAAAAGAACCCCAAGCAGCGTTTCAGGGCTTTTGGGCAGTGCGGGAGGGGAAATTCCATGAGTGCGCGCATACGTTCGGGGTCGGGGCCTATTATCCCATTGCTCACTACGTAGCCCAGAATGGCTAGCCGGTCGGTGCTAAAAACGCACTTGTCCTCGTTGTACGTGAGGTTCAAGGCTTTGGCGGTCTGGAGGAATTTTTGGAGGTTGGCGTCGTGGTCCTGCTGATCGTAGCCGCAGATGGTTACATTGTCGAGATACGGGAACGTGGCCCGCAACCCATGTTGATCAACCATACGGTCCATGTCCTGTTGGAAGACCGAGACCCCGTTTGTGACGCCAAAAGGGACCCGTAGGAAATGGTATAATCGCCCGTCTGCCTCGAAGGCTGTGTACTTGCGGTCACTTGGGCGGATGTGGAGCTGATGGTAGGCGGACTTGAGGTCCACGGTGGAGAAGACTTTATATTGGGCAATCCGATTGACCATGTCGGATATGCGGGGGAGAGGGTACGCGTCTAGTTGTGTGTACCTGTTGATGGTCTGGCTATAGTCAATGACCATCCTTTGTTTCTCCCCTGTCTTCACTACTACCACCTGCGCTCTCCAGGGACTATTGCTGGCCAGGATTATGCCCTCCTTTAGTAGCCGCTGGACTTCGGACCGAATGAAGGTCCGGTCCTGGGCGCTGTACCGTCTGCTCCTAGTGGCGACGGGTTTGCAATCCGGGGTGAGGTTCGCAAACAAGGACGGGGGTTGCACCTTGAGGGTTGCGAGGCCGCAGATAGTGAGTGGGGGTATGGGGCCGCCGAATTTGAACGTAAGGCTCTGTAGATTGCATTGGAAATCTAATCCCAGCAAGGTGGGGGCACAGAGTTGGGGAAGGACGTTTAGTTTGTCGTTTTTGAACTCCCTCCCCTGCACCGTTAGGGTAACTATGCAGAATCCCTGGATCTGTACGGAGTGGGATCCTGCAGCTAGGCAAATCTTTTGTGCGCTGGGATAGGTGGTCAAGGAACAGCGTCTTACCGTGTCGGGGTGTATAAAGCTTTCCGTGCTCCCGGAGTCGACTAGGCATGGCGTCTCGTGGCCGTTTATTAGTACCGTTGTCGTCGTCGTCTGGAGTGTCCGGGGCCGAGCTTGATCGAGCGTAATCGAAGCGAGCCGTGGTTGTAGTAGTGGAGTGGGGTCCGTTGTTGCCGTCCAAGATGGTGTCGGGGATGAACAAAATGGCCACCCCCATACATCGCACGTGGCTGGGGGGTCACAAGATGGCGGCGGGGATGGACAAAATGGCCGCCCCCATGCGTCGTACAGGTCTGGGGCGGTCCAAGATGGCGGCGCCCCTCTTCCCCTCGTGGTGGCCGGGACCCAAAATGGCGGCGTCTGCGGGTCGCACATGGTGTGCTGGGGAGCGCTAGGACCGCGAGCGCTACGACCGCGAGCGCTAGGACCGCGCGGAGCTCCCTCACCGGGGACAGCGGTGGTCGGGGCCCAAGTAGGTGGCGCCGGCGGATCAGGCGTGGGGCGCGGGGTGGGGGTTAGGGTGGCGTTAGGGACGCGGAAAACTCCCTCCTCTCCGTGGAGAGTGTTGGCCGGGACCCAAAGCGGTAGCGCCGGCGGCGGGTCATACATGGGCTGCGGGGAGGGGGGTTGGGGAGCGTAGGCGGCGTGCAGGGCTCCCAGTTCTCCCGGGACCATGGTGGTCGGGACCCAGAGCGGCTGCGCCTGCGGGTCGTACATGGTGTGCTCGGGGGGTTGGGGCGCGTAAACTGCTTGCAGGGCTCCCTGTGCTCCCGGGACGGCGGCGACCTCGCGGGACCGGCACACAACCGCATAAAGGCCCTTTTTCCCGCAGCTTTTGCAGATAGCTGCGCGGGCCGGGCAGCGCTGTCGGGGGTGTTTCACCTGGCCGCAGAAATAACAGCGGGCGCCCCCGGTGCGACTCGGCGTTTGGACCACGCAAGCCTGTGGGGTGTCCGGGGCGGGGGGTAGGGGGTTTGCCGCGACGGGTACGTACGGGGCCCAATGGGTTGCTGCGCGGTCGGGGCCGTAGGCGCGGGTATTACGCGCGGCCACGTCTAGGGAGGCTGCTAGGGCCCGTGCCTCTGAGAGTCCTAGCGACTCTTTTTCTAGAAGTCTTTGGCGGATTTGGGAGGATTGCATACCTGCCACAAAAGCATCGCGCATTAACATGTCCGTGTGTTCGTTTGCGTTCACCGACGGGCAGCTGCAGGCTCGTCCCAAAATCAGCAGCGCGGCGTAGAACTCGTCCATCGATTCTCCGGGAGCTTGCCGTCTCGTCGCGAGCTGGTAGCGAGCGTAGATTTGGTTAACAGGGCGGACATAGAGACTTTTCAGTGCTGCGAACGCCATCTGGAAATCGTCCGAGTCTTCGATGAGGGAGAAAATCTCCGTGCTCACCCTCGAGTGCAGGACCTGCAGTTTTTGGTCTTCTGAGACTCGGCCGGTGGTCGTTCTGAGGTAGGCCTCGAAGCAAGTCTGCCAGTGCTTGAAGGCTGCTGCCGCGTTCACTGCGTGGGGGCTGATCCTCAGGCATTCCGGAATGATCTTGAGCTCCATAGTCCTTTTTTTTTTTAGGCGCGCTTAATAAATTGTAGCGCGCAAAGACTCCGTGAGACGAATAGAGTGAAGTCGATGAGGCTTTATTAAGCGTGTCTGTTCCCCCGCAGCTCGATAGACATGGAACTGGAGACCCTGCTAGACGCTGCGGAAGAAAGGAGGGCGATCCTGTACTCCGGGGTGGGAAGGAGGCAGCCAGCCGCCGCAGTTCGCCGGGCCTGGAAGCAGGTGGCAAAGATGGTCAGTGCCATGGTCAACGCCGTCCAGACCGGCCAACAATGCCGGAAAAAACTGCACAACTTCCTCAGGGCGGCTAGGGTGAGTAGGCAGCACTGCAACCTTGGCACCAATCCCCGTCCCACACACCCATAACCCTATCCCCCGCACGGAGGGTGGCCGAACCCCACACCCATGCACCACATGCCAGCGCCCATGCCGGCCACCATGGCCGGGTGCCCTGGTCACTAAAGCTACAAGATACCCACCCCCTGGGCTGCATGTGCCGGACTGTATAACACTGTGTGCCTTTTGTTGCCCCCCCACCTAGGAGAAAGCCACCCATAACTGCCAGAAGCGGGAGAAGACTAGAGGGGGACCGTGAGACCTGTGGCTCTGCACCGCAGTTGAGCAGAGGGCACTGAACATGGTCAGTGGGCCTGAAGAAAGGGCAGTCGCTGGGGTGGAGATCAGCATCGGGCGAGGAAGTGAGACCCCGCTGAGTTGCAGTTCCCCATGGCACATGTGTCACCACCCCACCACCACCACCATCGGCACACCCATCACCACCATCGGCAAACCCATCACCACCCCCACACCACCTTCACCCTCGCACCACACTCAAACCCACACCACCCATACAGCCAGACCACCCGCACATCGCTGCTCCACCACCACCACGCTACATCCCCCTTCCCCCTCCCCAACACCCCCCCTTCCCCCTCCCCAACACACCCCCTTCCCCCCTAACCCTCACCACTCCCACTCACCCCCCCTCTCCCCCGGCCCACGATGCAATCTTGCGTCTTGTCTTGTGTCTTGCAGGAGATGCAGTTGATGGGGCAGGTCCATCTGGTGTCCCCCACTCCCAGCCACAGCCAGAACACCAGGAGCCGGGCAGTGAAACCAACACGGACGGGAGATGTCGACACGCATCCCAGGACACCCCAGAGATCGATCCAGATTACACAGATTTCCCATCACAGCTGTCTTCAACACCTTCCACCATCCCAGAGACACTGACCTCGGCTGAGCACTTTAGTGAAGAGTGTAGCGCACAAAGACTCCGTGAGACGAATAGAGTGAAGTCGATGAGGCTTTATTAAGCGTGTCTGTTCCCCCGCAGCTCGATAGTAAACTGGCCTGCGGGGGAAGACTCCGGCTTCATATACTCCGCCTTCAGGGCGGAGCTTGCGGTCAACGGCCAACCAGGACCCGGGATCTGTCAGCCAATGACATTAGGGCTTCCAGTCCCACATGACCCCCAATACATACTACCACATTCACCCCTTGTCAAAAATGAACCCGGCGGGGTGATGCTTCGTATGGTGGTAAGGGTTTACAGGGCTGGTCCTGGGAGGACAAAACATTCACATGGCAATACAGTGTTGGACAATTTCGTCCTGTTGCAACTATTTACAGGGGGTATAGGAAGAAAAGCAAAATGTTCTTGTGAACAGTCCATATTTGTTTTACATCGACGCCACGAGTCGGTCGGGCGGTCTGGTCGTCCGTGTCGATCGCCTCGGCCCCGGCGGTGGTGGTGGTGCTTGTACCAGTGTTGTCGCCTCCAGGAGCCGTACGGTTTCAGCTCGGGCTTGATTTTTGATCGGTGCTGAGGGGAGGGGAACCGATCCTCCTTGGAAGGGGGCGGTCGCGGGGTGCGGCGGTGGCAGGAAGGGGGGGTTGGGTTGATGGTGTCGGGGGGGGTGTGCGTGTTGCCGGCGGGCGCCAGATCCCGCAGGGAGACCGTGTCCTGTCGGCCGTCGGGGTACTCCACGTAGGCGTACTGGGGGTTCGCGTGGAGGAGGTGAACCCTTTCGACCAACGGGTCCGCCTTATGTGCCCGCATATGCTTTCGGAGCAGGATGGGTCCTGGGGCCGCCAGCCAGGTCGGCAGCGACGTTCCAGAGGAGGACCTCCTAGGGAAGACAAGGAGACGCTCATGAGGCGTTTGATTAGTGCTCGTACATAATAACGACCGGATGGAATGGAGAGCGTCCGGGAGGACCTCCTGCCACCGTGAAACTGGGAGGTCCCTGGACCGTAGGGCCAGTAGGACGGCCTTCCAGACCGTGCCGTTCTCTCTTTCTACTTGCCCGTTCCCCCGGGGGTTGTAGCTGGTCGTCCTGCTTGAGGCTATGCCCTTGCTGAGCAGGAACTGGCGCAGCTCATCACTCATGAAAGAGGACCCCCTGTCGCTGTGGACGTATGCGGGGTAACCGAACAGTGTGAAGATGCTGTTCAGGGCTTTAATGACTGTGGCCGCGGTCATGTCAGAACAGGGAATGGCAAAAGGGAAGCGGGAGTATTCGTCCACTACATTAAGAAAATATGCGTTGCGGTCGGTGGAGGGGAGGGGCCCTTTGAAATCGAGACTGAGGCGTTCAAAGGGGCGGGAAGCCTTAATCAGGTGCGCTCCATCTGGCCTGAAAAAATGCGGCTTGCATTCCGCGCAGATGTGGCAGTCCCTTGTGACTGTACGGACCTCCTCTAAAGAGTATGGGAGATTGCGGGACTTGATGAAGTGGTAAAACCGAGTGACCCCCGGGTGGCAGAGGTCCTCGTGGAGGGTTTGGAGGCGGTTAATTTGTGCGTTGGCACATGTGCCGCGGGATAGGGCATCGGACGGCTCGTTCAGCTTTCCGGGACGATACAAAATCTCATAGTTGAAGGTGGAGAGCTCGATCCTCCACCTTAAGATTTTGTCGTTTTTGATTTTGCCCCGCTGTGCACTATCGAACATGAAGGCTACCGACCGTTGGTCCGTGAGGAGAGTGAATCTCCTGCCGGCCAGGTAATGCCTCCAATGTCGCACAGCTTCCACTATGGCTTGGGCTTCCTTTTCTACTGAAGAGTGGCGGATTTCTGAGGCGTGGAGGGTCCGGGAGAAAAAGGCCACGGGTCTGCCCGCTTGGTTAAGGGTGGACGCTAGAGCTACGTCGGAGGCGTCGCTCTCGACCTGGAAGGGGAGGGACACGTCGATGGCGCGCATCGTGGCCTTTGCGATATCCGCTTTGATGCGGCTGAAGGCCTGGCAAGCCTCTGTCGACAGAGGGAAGGTCGTGGTCTGTATTAGGGGGCGGGCCTTGTCTGCGTACTGGGGGACCCACTGGGCGTAGTACGAAAAGAACCCCAAGCAGCGTTTCAGGGCTTTTGGGCAGTGCGGGAGGGGAAATTCCATGAGTGCGCGCATACGTTCGGGGTCGGGGCCTATTATCCCATTGCTCACTACGTAGCCCAGAATGGCTAGCCGGTCGGTGCTAAAAACGCACTTGTCCTCGTTGTACGTGAGGTTCAAGGCTTTGGCGGTCTGGAGGAATTTTTGGAGGTTGGCGTCGTGGTCCTGCTGATCGTAGCCGCAGATGGTTACATTGTCGAGATACGGGAACGTGGCCCGCAACCCATGTTGATCAACCATACGGTCCATGTCCTGTTGGAAGACCGAGACCCCGTTTGTGACGCCAAAAGGGACCCGTAGGAAATGGTATAATCGCCCGTCTGCCTCGAAGGCTGTGTACTTGCGGTCACTTGGGCGGATGTGGAGCTGATGGTAGGCGGACTTGAGGTCCACGGTGGAGAAGACTTTATATTGGGCAATCCGATTGACCATGTCGGATATGCGGGGGAGAGGGTACGCGTCTAGTTGTGTGTACCTGTTGATGGTCTGGCTATAGTCAATGACCATCCTTTGTTTCTCCCCTGTCTTCACTACTACCACCTGCGCTCTCCAGGGACTATTGCTGGCCAGGATTATGCCCTCCTTTAGTAGCCGCTGGACTTCGGACCGAATGAAGGTCCGGTCCTGGGCGCTGTACCGTCTGCTCCTAGTGGCGACGGGTTTGCAATCCGGGGTGAGGTTCGCAAACAAGGACGGGGGTTGCACCTTGAGGGTTGCGAGGCCGCAGATAGTGAGTGGGGGTATGGGGCCGCCGAATTTGAACGTAAGGCTCTGTAGATTGCATTGGAAATCTAATCCCAGCAAGGTGGGGGCACAGAGTTGGGGAAGGACGTTTAGTTTGTCGTTTTTGAACTCCCTCCCCTGCACCGTTAGGGTAACTATGCAGAATCCCTGGATCTGTACGGAGTGGGATCCTGCAGCTAGGCAAATCTTTTGTGCGCTGGGATAGGTGGTCAAGGAACAGCGTCTTACCGTGTCGGGGTGTATAAAGCTTTCCGTGCTCCCGGAGTCGACTAGGCATGGCGTCTCGTGGCCGTTTATTAGTACCGTTGTCGTCGTCGTCTGGAGTGTCCGGGGCCGAGCTTGATCGAGCGTAATCGAAGCGAGCCGTGGTTGTAGTAGTGGAGTGGGGTCCGTTGTTGCCGTCCAAGATGGTGTCGGGGATGAACAAAATGGCCACCCCCATACATCGCACGTGGCTGGGGGGTCACAAGATGGCGGCGGGGATGGACAAAATGGCCGCCCCCATGCGTCGTACAGGTCTGGGGCGGTCCAAGATGGCGGCGCCCCTCTTCCCCTCGTGGTGGCCGGGACCCAAAATGGCGGCGTCTGCGGGTCGCACATGGTGTGCTGGGGAGCGCTAGGACCGCGAGCGCTACGACCGCGAGCGCTAGGACCGCGCGGAGCTCCCTCACCGGGGACAGCGGTGGTCGGGGCCCAAGTAGGTGGCGCCGGCGGATCAGGCGTGGGGCGCGGGGTGGGGGTTAGGGTGGCGTTAGGGACGCGGAAAACTCCCTCCTCTCCGTGGAGAGTGTTGGCCGGGACCCAAAGCGGTAGCGCCGGCGGCGGGTCATACATGGGCTGCGGGGAGGGGGGTTGGGGAGCGTAGGCGGCGTGCAGGGCTCCCAGTTCTCCCGGGACCATGGTGGTCGGGACCCAGAGCGGCTGCGCCTGCGGGTCGTACATGGTGTGCTCGGGGGGTTGGGGCGCGTAAACTGCTTGCAGGGCTCCCTGTGCTCCCGGGACGGCGGCGACCTCGCGGGACCGGCACACAACCGCATAAAGGCCCTTTTTCCCGCAGCTTTTGCAGATAGCTGCGCGGGCCGGGCAGCGCTGTCGGGGGTGTTTCACCTGGCCGCAGAAATAACAGCGGGCGCCCCCGGTGCGACTCGGCGTTTGGACCACGCAAGCCTGTGGGGTGTCCGGGGCGGGGGGTAGGGGGTTTGCCGCGACGGGTACGTACGGGGCCCAATGGGTTGCTGCGCGGTCGGGGCCGTAGGCGCGGGTATTACGCGCGGCCACGTCTAGGGAGGCTGCTAGGGCCCGTGCCTCTGAGAGTCCTAGCGACTCTTTTTCTAGAAGTCTTTGGCGGATTTGGGAGGATTGCATACCTGCCACAAAAGCATCGCGCATTAACATGTCCGTGTGTTCGTTTGCGTTCACCGACGGGCAGCTGCAGGCTCGTCCCAAAATCAGCAGCGCGGCGTAGAACTCGTCCATCGATTCTCCGGGAGCTTGCCGTCTCGTCGCGAGCTGGTAGCGAGCGTAGATTTGGTTAACAGGGCGGACATAGAGACTTTTCAGTGCTGCGAACGCCATCTGGAAATCGTCCGAGTCTTCGATGAGGGAGAAAATCTCCGTGCTCACCCTCGAGTGCAGGACCTGCAGTTTTTGGTCTTCTGAGACTCGGCCGGTGGTCGTTCTGAGGTAGGCCTCGAAGCAAGTCTGCCAGTGCTTGAAGGCTGCTGCCGCGTTCACTGCGTGGGGGCTGATCCTCAGGCATTCCGGAATGATCTTGAGCTCCATAGTCCTTTTTTTTTTTAGGCGCGCTTAATAAATTGTAGCGCGCAAAGACTCCGTGAGACGAATAGAGTGAAGTCGATGAGGCTTTATTAAGCGTGTCTGTTCCCCCGCAGCTCGATAGACATGGAACTGGAGACCCTGCTAGACGCTGCGGAAGAAAGGAGGGCGATCCTGTACTCCGGGGTGGGAAGGAGGCAGCCAGCCGCCGCAGTTCGCCGGGCCTGGAAGCAGGTGGCAAAGATGGTCAGTGCCATGGTCAACGCCGTCCAGACCGGCCAACAATGCCGGAAAAAACTGCACAACTTCCTCAGGGCGGCTAGGGTGAGTAGGCAGCACTGCAACCTTGGCACCAATCCCCGTCCCACACACCCATAACCCTATCCCCCGCACGGAGGGTGGCCGAACCCCACACCCATGCACCACATGCCAGCGCCCATGCCGGCCACCATGGCCGGGTGCCCTGGTCACTAAAGCTACAAGATACCCACCCCCTGGGCTGCATGTGCCGGACTGTATAACACTGTGTGCCTTTTGTTGCCCCCCCACCTAGGAGAAAGCCACCCATAACTGCCAGAAGCGGGAGAAGACTAGAGGGGGACCGTGAGACCTGTGGCTCTGCACCGCAGTTGAGCAGAGGGCACTGAACATGGTCAGTGGGCCTGAAGAAAGGGCAGTCGCTGGGGTGGAGATCAGCATCGGGCGAGGAAGTGAGACCCCGCTGAGTTGCAGTTCCCCATGGCACATGTGTCACCACCCCACCACCACCACCATCGGCACACCCATCACCACCATCGGCAAACCCATCACCACCCCCACACCACCTTCACCCTCGCACCACACTCAAACCCACACCACCCATACAGCCAGACCACCCGCACATCGCTGCTCCACCACCACCACGCTACATCCCCCTTCCCCCTCCCCAACACCCCCCCTTCCCCCTCCCCAACACACCCCCTTCCCCCCTAACCCTCACCACTCCCACTCACCCCCCCTCTCCCCCGGCCCACGATGCAATCTTGCGTCTTGTCTTGTGTCTTGCAGGAGATGCAGTTGATGGGGCAGGTCCATCTGGTGTCCCCCACTCCCAGCCACAGCCAGAACACCAGGAGCCGGGCAGTGAAACCAACACGGACGGGAGATGTCGACACGCATCCCAGGACACCCCAGAGATCGATCCAGATTACACAGATTTCCCATCACAGCTGTCTTCAACACCTTCCACCATCCCAGAGACACTGACCTCGGCTGAGCACTTTAGTGAAGAGTGTAGCGCACAAAGACTCCGTGAGACGAATAGAGTGAAGTCGATGAGGCTTTATTAAGCGTGTCTGTTCCCCCGCAGCTCGATAGTAAACTGGCCTGCGGGGGAAGACTCCGGCTTCATATACTCCGCCTTCAGGGCGGAGCTTGCGGTCAACGGCCAACCAGGACCCGGGATCTGTCAGCCAATGACATTAGGGCTTCCAGTCCCACATGACCCCCAATACATACTACCACATTCACCCCTTGTCAAAAATGAACCCGGCGGGGTGATGCTTCGTATGGTGGTAAGGGTTTACAGGGCTGGTCCTGGGAGGACAAAACATTCACATGGCAATACAGTGTTGGACAATTTCGTCCTGTTGCAACTATTTACAGGGGGTATAGGAAGAAAAGCAAAATGTTCTTGTGAACAGTCCATATTTGTTTTACATCGACGCCACGAGTCGGTCGGGCGGTCTGGTCGTCCGTGTCGATCGCCTCGGCCCCGGCGGTGGTGGTGGTGCTTGTACCAGTGTTGTCGCCTCCAGGAGCCGTACGGTTTCAGCTCGGGCTTGATTTTTGATCGGTGCTGAGGGGAGGGGAACCGATCCTCCTTGGAAGGGGGCGGTCGCGGGGTGCGGCGGTGGCAGGAAGGGGGGGTTGGGTTGATGGTGTCGGGGGGGGTGTGCGTGTTGCCGGCGGGCGCCAGATCCCGCAGGGAGACCGTGTCCTGTCGGCCGTCGGGGTACTCCACGTAGGCGTACTGGGGGTTCGCGTGGAGGAGGTGAACCCTTTCGACCAACGGGTCCGCCTTATGTGCCCGCATATGCTTTCGGAGCAGGATGGGTCCTGGGGCCGCCAGCCAGGTCGGCAGCGACGTTCCAGAGGAGGACCTCCTAGGGAAGACAAGGAGACGCTCATGAGGCGTTTGATTAGTGCTCGTACATAATAACGACCGGATGGAATGGAGAGCGTCCGGGAGGACCTCCTGCCACCGTGAAACTGGGAGGTCCCTGGACCGTAGGGCCAGTAGGACGGCCTTCCAGACCGTGCCGTTCTCTCTTTCTACTTGCCCGTTCCCCCGGGGGTTGTAGCTGGTCGTCCTGCTTGAGGCTATGCCCTTGCTGAGCAGGAACTGGCGCAGCTCATCACTCATGAAAGAGGACCCCCTGTCGCTGTGGACGTATGCGGGGTAACCGAACAGTGTGAAGATGCTGTTCAGGGCTTTAATGACTGTGGCCGCGGTCATGTCAGAACAGGGAATGGCAAAAGGGAAGCGGGAGTATTCGTCCACTACATTAAGAAAATATGCGTTGCGGTCGGTGGAGGGGAGGGGCCCTTTGAAATCGAGACTGAGGCGTTCAAAGGGGCGGGAAGCCTTAATCAGGTGCGCTCCATCTGGCCTGAAAAAATGCGGCTTGCATTCCGCGCAGATGTGGCAGTCCCTTGTGACTGTACGGACCTCCTCTAAAGAGTATGGGAGATTGCGGGACTTGATGAAGTGGTAAAACCGAGTGACCCCCGGGTGGCAGAGGTCCTCGTGGAGGGTTTGGAGGCGGTTAATTTGTGCGTTGGCACATGTGCCGCGGGATAGGGCATCGGACGGCTCGTTCAGCTTTCCGGGACGATACAAAATCTCATAGTTGAAGGTGGAGAGCTCGATCCTCCACCTTAAGATTTTGTCGTTTTTGATTTTGCCCCGCTGTGCACTATCGAACATGAAGGCTACCGACCGTTGGTCCGTGAGGAGAGTGAATCTCCTGCCGGCCAGGTAATGCCTCCAATGTCGCACAGCTTCCACTATGGCTTGGGCTTCCTTTTCTACTGAAGAGTGGCGGATTTCTGAGGCGTGGAGGGTCCGGGAGAAAAAGGCCACGGGTCTGCCCGCTTGGTTAAGGGTGGACGCTAGAGCTACGTCGGAGGCGTCGCTCTCGACCTGGAAGGGGAGGGACACGTCGATGGCGCGCATCGTGGCCTTTGCGATATCCGCTTTGATGCGGCTGAAGGCCTGGCAAGCCTCTGTCGACAGAGGGAAGGTCGTGGTCTGTATTAGGGGGCGGGCCTTGTCTGCGTACTGGGGGACCCACTGGGCGTAGTACGAAAAGAACCCCAAGCAGCGTTTCAGGGCTTTTGGGCAGTGCGGGAGGGGAAATTCCATGAGTGCGCGCATACGTTCGGGGTCGGGGCCTATTATCCCATTGCTCACTACGTAGCCCAGAATGGCTAGCCGGTCGGTGCTAAAAACGCACTTGTCCTCGTTGTACGTGAGGTTCAAGGCTTTGGCGGTCTGGAGGAATTTTTGGAGGTTGGCGTCGTGGTCCTGCTGATCGTAGCCGCAGATGGTTACATTGTCGAGATACGGGAACGTGGCCCGCAACCCATGTTGATCAACCATACGGTCCATGTCCTGTTGGAAGACCGAGACCCCGTTTGTGACGCCAAAAGGGACCCGTAGGAAATGGTATAATCGCCCGTCTGCCTCGAAGGCTGTGTACTTGCGGTCACTTGGGCGGATGTGGAGCTGATGGTAGGCGGACTTGAGGTCCACGGTGGAGAAGACTTTATATTGGGCAATCCGATTGACCATGTCGGATATGCGGGGGAGAGGGTACGCGTCTAGTTGTGTGTACCTGTTGATGGTCTGGCTATAGTCAATGACCATCCTTTGTTTCTCCCCTGTCTTCACTACTACCACCTGCGCTCTCCAGGGACTATTGCTGGCCAGGATTATGCCCTCCTTTAGTAGCCGCTGGACTTCGGACCGAATGAAGGTCCGGTCCTGGGCGCTGTACCGTCTGCTCCTAGTGGCGACGGGTTTGCAATCCGGGGTGAGGTTCGCAAACAAGGACGGGGGTTGCACCTTGAGGGTTGCGAGGCCGCAGATAGTGAGTGGGGGTATGGGGCCGCCGAATTTGAACGTAAGGCTCTGTAGATTGCATTGGAAATCTAATCCCAGCAAGGTGGGGGCACAGAGTTGGGGAAGGACGTTTAGTTTGTCGTTTTTGAACTCCCTCCCCTGCACCGTTAGGGTAACTATGCAGAATCCCTGGATCTGTACGGAGTGGGATCCTGCAGCTAGGCAAATCTTTTGTGCGCTGGGATAGGTGGTCAAGGAACAGCGTCTTACCGTGTCGGGGTGTATAAAGCTTTCCGTGCTCCCGGAGTCGACTAGGCATGGCGTCTCGTGGCCGTTTATTAGTACCGTTGTCGTCGTCGTCTGGAGTGTCCGGGGCCGAGCTTGATCGAGCGTAATCGAAGCGAGCCGTGGTTGTAGTAGTGGAGTGGGGTCCGTTGTTGCCGTCCAAGATGGTGTCGGGGATGAACAAAATGGCCACCCCCATACATCGCACGTGGCTGGGGGGTCACAAGATGGCGGCGGGGATGGACAAAATGGCCGCCCCCATGCGTCGTACAGGTCTGGGGCGGTCCAAGATGGCGGCGCCCCTCTTCCCCTCGTGGTGGCCGGGACCCAAAATGGCGGCGTCTGCGGGTCGCACATGGTGTGCTGGGGAGCGCTAGGACCGCGAGCGCTACGACCGCGAGCGCTAGGACCGCGCGGAGCTCCCTCACCGGGGACAGCGGTGGTCGGGGCCCAAGTAGGTGGCGCCGGCGGATCAGGCGTGGGGCGCGGGGTGGGGGTTAGGGTGGCGTTAGGGACGCGGAAAACTCCCTCCTCTCCGTGGAGAGTGTTGGCCGGGACCCAAAGCGGTAGCGCCGGCGGCGGGTCATACATGGGCTGCGGGGAGGGGCGTTGGGGAGCGTAGGCGGCGTGCAGGGCTCCCAGTTCTCCCGGGACCATGGTGGTCGGGACCCAGAGCGGCTGCGCCTGCGGGTCGTACATGGTGTGCTCGGGGGGTTGGGGCGCGTAAACTGCTTGCAGGGCTCCCTGTGCTCCCGGGACGGCGGCGACCTCGCGGGACCGGCACACAACCGCATAAAGGCCCTTTTTCCCGCAGCTTTTGCAGATAGCTGCGCGGGCCGGGCAGCGCTGTCGGGGGTGTTTCACCTGGCCGCAGAAATAACAGCGGGCGCCCCCGGTGCGACTCGGCGTTTGGACCACGCAAGCCTGTGGGGTGTCCGGGGCGGGGGGTAGGGGGTTTGCCGCGACGGGTACGTACGGGGCCCAATGGGTTGCTGCGCGGTCGGGGCCGTAGGCGCGGGTATTACGCGCGGCCACGTCTAGGGAGGCTGCTAGGGCCCGTGCCTCTGAGAGTCCTAGCGACTCTTTTTCTAGAAGTCTTTGGCGGATTTGGGAGGATTGCATACCTGCCACAAAAGCATCGCGCATTAACATGTCCGTGTGTTCGTTTGCGTTCACCGACGGGCAGCTGCAGGCTCGTCCCAAAATCAGCAGCGCGGCGTAGAACTCGTCCATCGATTCTCCGGGAGCTTGCCGTCTCGTCGCGAGCTGGTAGCGAGCGTAGATTTGGTTAACAGGGCGGACATAGAGACTTTTCAGTGCTGCGAACGCCATCTGGAAATCGTCCGAGTCTTCGATGAGGGAGAAAATCTCCGTGCTCACCCTCGAGTGCAGGACCTGCAGTTTTTGGTCTTCTGAGACTCGGCCGGTGGTCGTTCTGAGGTAGGCCTCGAAGCAAGTCTGCCAGTGCTTGAAGGCTGCTGCCGCGTTCACTGCGTGGGGGCTGATCCTCAGGCATTCCGGAATGATCTTGAGCTCCATAGTCCTTTTTTTTTTTAGGCGCGCTTAATAAATTGTAGCGCGCAAAGACTCCGTGAGACGAATAGAGTGAAGTCGATGAGGCTTTATTAAGCGTGTCTGTTCCCCCGCAGCTCGATAGTAAACTGGCCTGCGGGGGAAGACTCCGGCTTCTTATACTCCGCCTTCAGGGCGGAGCTTGAGGTCAACGGCCAACCAGGACCCGGGATCTGTCAGCCAATGTCATTCGGGCTTCCAGTCCCACATGACCCCCAATACATACTACCACAAAGAGGCTCCTGGGATACTCTCTGGTGCGCACCACACACATGCCCCGATACAGCAGGTGGAGGTAGGAACACCTGAGGGGGCGGACGGTCTGAGGACAGGCCGACCCCAGGACTAGCTGCCATCCAGACTAGGCTTCTGGAATTGACAGTCCCATCGATCGTGGAGATGCAGCCGCAGAGCCAGGGGCTATATGAGGGGTTGTGGGCGAGCATCTAGCACCTGCAGGTGCATTTGGAGGAGTCTAACTGCTTGCAGGAGCAAAAGGTGATGCCGACCATGCGTGCCACTAGGGCAACACAGCAGGCATGGCGCCCACAGTGGAGGTCATGGGGGTGAAGGTTTCGGCCATGGATTAACATGTCCAAGGCCTGGGCACTCTGTGCAGGTGGTGGCCGAGGCCCAGGACAGGGCTGCCCTCTCACAGGCAGCCTTGTGCTAGGGCCACCTGGACTTTGCAGCGGCCCTCCTGAGTGTGGCCCAGTCACAGCGGACCATGGCTGAGAGCGTCGGCGGCATTTCCCAGGCACTGGCTTATGTGGCACAGGTGAAGAGGGAGGTGGCCCGGTCCCACTGGGAGATGGCACAGTCATTGGCTGATGTGACCCAGAAGGTAGTGACACAGTCACAGTGTGATTTGGCGCAGTCCCAGATGGAGGTAGTCCACTCCCTGTGCTCAAGGCCGCGAGCATGCAGACCCTGGTTGAGATGACAGCGGGCCTCCATAACTGGCGGAGCCAGGTGGCAGGGGAAGCCTCAGGGGTTTGCTGCACTCACACCCCTGTCCCATGGAGGAACCTGGAGCCACCAGGCACCCTGGAGGAAGAGGAGGTAATGGGGCCCATGCCAATGACTCCCGCAGGGGAGGCACTAGAACACTGAAGCAGCTCGGACTCCCCCCCCTCCTCCTCCTGATGCATCACATGGGCAACGGGCAAGGCAGGATGGCACCATGACTTCAGGTAGACTGAGTTGAAAAGCATTGTCACAATCCGTAATCGTTCAATGGTAGCATGCGATGTAGGTGACTTCACCTCAAAAATGTCCATCCATTTTGAGTGTGCATCAATCACGAGCATAAACATTGTGCTCAGGAATGGACAACATAATAGCTCTTTTATCCTTTTATAATATATATGGATTTGTACCTATGGCCGGCCAGGCCAGGCCATTCCCACGGGTGCAGTGGGGCTGTAGCAGGCAACCTTTGTTGCAGTTTGCATTGTTGACAGTGCTCGACTATGCTCAGCATCAATACCAGACTGCCACACATAACTCCTGGCAAGCATCTTCATCTTAGAGATGCCAGGATAAGTGCTTTGTAATTCAGTTAGGAGACACTGTCTGCCTGCTGCAGGAACTGCTACTCTTGCTCCCCAGAGTGTGATATCATCATAACAGCTCAATTCATTTTTGAAGCTAATCGGCAATCAGACAGAGAATCCCTTCTGACGCCCAAATCGGGGGCGACGCCGGTTTGACGCCAGTTTTGTAACCTCCGCCCCCTCCGAAATGGTGTCATATTGCGTCGCGTGCTGCACGCCGTTGGAATGGTGTTGGCGCGTCACCTGAAGGCCCTCCCCGATGCTCCGCCCCCGATGGGCCGAGCTCCTGACTGCGTGGTCTCAGCGGTCAGGAACCCGGCGTGGTGGCTGCGGACTGTGTCCAGCGCCGCCACATTCGGGCGTGAGCCATGCTGCTGACCGTGGGGGGGACTTCCGCAAGGGCTAGGGGGAGTGGTGGGGGGTGGCCAGGTGGTGGACAGGGGGGCACTATCTGGCAAGTCGGGTCTGCGCACAGCCGGTGCCATGTTTTACTGCGTGACCGCTACAGGTCGTTGCCGTGCGCATGCGTGGCCATGGACCCGGCTATTCTCCATATCGTGGGAGCCGGTAGTTTTACACGGTGCGGCTGCTAACCCCTCACCGGTCGCAGGCTCGGTGAGGGGTAAGCGCTGATTTTGCCGTTTTAAAACACCACAGTTCCCACGCCGGCATAGGCACTTAGCCTCCAAACAGTGAATCCAGCCCTTTGTCTCTCACTTTGGACATAAGTGAATCTCTATTAGTCCAGTTCCTGATCTGCTTCACTGAGACTGGAAATGTGTCTCAAGCATCTAATGCCATGATGATTTCTTGTGTTACTGGAGTACATGTGATGATTTCTTGCAAGGGTAGGTGGATAAACGCATTCACTATGTGTGTTCCAGGTTGGTGCTTGAAAGTATATTCATAGGTGGACAGGGTTAACGCCCATGATTGAATTCTCGTTGAGGCGATCGGCGGGTTATCCTTGTCCTCTTTGAAGAGACACCAGGAGCGGTTTGTGGTCAGAAAAAATGGTACAATGTAGATCATGAAAATACTAGTGGAATTTCTTGACACCAAAGACAATTGATAGTCCTTCCTTCTCGATTTGCAAGTAGCCATTTTTGGCCTCTGAGAGGGTTCTTGACCCTATCAGCCTTCAGAGCTGTCAACTATATCATGTGACAACACTGCACCAAGACCTTATGGAGAGGCATCGCAGGTCAATATCAGTCATTAAATGGGTCGAAGTGTACCAACAGGTTTGCGGAATGCAGCAATTGCTGAACTCTGTTAAAAGCTTCCTCCTTGGGGGCCTTCCAAGATCAACATGGTGTTCAACAGAATATGCAAAGGGCCCAATACCTTTGATAAGTTTAGTTAAAAAACATCCATAGTGGTTTCCCATCTAACAAAAATGATTTGCGTTCAATTGTGTTTGTGGGGAGAAGCATTTCCATTATATCCATGGGCTTGTCTTCCACAGGGTATAATTCTTGTGTATCTTCATGGTGTCCCAGGTAGGTCATCTCAGTAGCTTGAAAGGTGCACTTCTCTTTCTTGAGGTAAACTCCAGTCAACTGAATTCTCTTTAACACCTCTTCTAAGCTTGCTAGATGCTTGGCCTCTGTCAATCCAGTTATAAGGACATCATCAAGGTGTACTACAACCCAAGTTGGCTGCTGTAGCAGACTTTCCATTATCCTTTGGAATATGGCATATGCCAAAAACACGGCAAAAGGCAAGCGCGCGTACTGGAATAGGCTTTTGGCACAATCCTGGGAAGCGTCATCTAATTCGAGTTGCTGGTATGCGTAACTCATATCCAGTTTTGTGTAAGATTAACCTCTGCCAGCTTTGCACACAGGTCCTCAATTCTCGGTTGCATATTTATTTAGCTTGGGGGCTTGATTAACTCTTAGCTTTTAATCGCTGCCAATGTGGATGATCTTGTCTGGTTTCAATATGGGAACTATAGGTACTGCCCATTTTGTGAACTGAACTGGCTGGATAATGCCTTGATCCTCCAACCTTGGCTAACCGCTGTGCCACCCCAAGAAAGAGATGATTTGGCCCATCGAGTCTGCACTTACCTAGGCCTAATCCATTCCCCGTAACCCCAGCCTAAGGGGCAATTTAGCATGGCTAATCCACCTAACCAGCACATCTTTGGATTGTGGGAGGAAACCCACACAAACATGGGGAGAATGTGCAAACACCCCACAGACAGTCACCTGAGGTCGGAATCAAACCTGGGTCCCTGGTGCTGTGAGGCAGCAGTGCTAACCACTGTGCCACTCATAGCGCTGTCATGCATATAATGATGCACTTTCAATGACTTGAATTGGTGAACACAAAAGGTATTCATTAATAAGAATTGTACAGCAGCCGCATGGCTTTGGCTGGCTTCTAAAATGTCAATGTCTAGGGGCCTTTCTCACCAAGGCGTGATTCCACACCCTGAGTCTCAAATGGGCACCCAGCCCATGTGACACTTACTCTGCTGTATTGCCCTCAAAAGGACCATCACCACACCTGCCATCATTATTATACCACAGGACCAACTTTTCCATTCTTTATTTAACCTTTTAACGTAGCACAGAATGCACTTTCCAGTCATCATGCCTCCTTTTAATTTCCCCGCTCAGAAACTCTGCCCTCCCAATTCATCGGACCTTGGTTCTGAACAATCCCTTGTCACCTCAGCTGGTTTCCATGTACTTCTGTGGTATCCTGGATACAAAGTTGTTGCCCCAACTGTAAACTTGACAATTCTGGACCTGAATTTTTATCATGCATGCAGTTTTAAAAGTTGCTGGGGGAACATTGTAATATGTTGATCTTGCTTGGTCTGTCCATATTTGACAATTAGGCATTTCGCTGTGCCAATTGTTCATTCAGCTAGGCATTTAAATCCAGGGTCATTAGACAGAGTACAAGTCATCGATTTTGGGAATTTGGTTCTTGTCTAACTTTGCTGCTCTGTTGACCGTCAGTTTGTAGTCACTGAATAAATGTATGCTCCATTCTCGCTTGAGAACTGGGACGCTTGGTGAGGCCCACACAGAAAGCTGGACAGGCTGAATTAGTCCCAGGTTTTCCAACCTGCATAATTCTGCTTCGCTTTTCTCTTAGAGAGTAAAGTGCCGGTCTGACCTTGGAAAGGCATGGTGTTAATTGGGGGTTGACGTGTATTTTAGCTTGCATGCCCTTCAGTTTTCCCAATTCATGCTGGAAAGCAGTGTTATAATTCTTCAAATGCTCCAGAATTCCTTCGCACATCTAATGAAATATTTCAGATCAGTCAAGTTTCAGACCAGTCTAGTTTTATTTTCTGTAGCCAACCTCAACCCAATAGGCTGAGCCCTTTCCCTTCCATGAGCATCACAGGAAGCTGAGCTATCTGCTGTTGGTAGCAGACTGCGACAAGGGCCTTGACGTGAATGGGCTCACCAGTGTAGGTTCTCAGTTTGATGGGTACTCCAATGTCAATGGCTTACTCCCTTCACTGAGGTACTTGAACGTGCGCTTCTCAACAACAGCAGCTGAAGCACTGATGCCCACCTCCATCTGCAGTTGCTTATCATTCCTGTGCATTGTCACTACAATGGAGACAGATTTAACAGGAGTCACATGATACAGAGAGTATGCAACAGCAATATCAGCTTCCGCAGTATTAGTTGATTCAATCAGATTTACACTCTATTCTGTTCTTGGTTTATATTTTGTTCTACACCGCCTAGCTAGGTGTCCCCTCTTGTGGCAATCGCAGCACTCTGCCTCTCAAAATCTGTATTCGTCTGCTCCATGGTTCCCTCCACACCTGTAGAAAATGTGTGCCTTGTCAGCTGACGCATTGGAAGCAAGCTTCCAGACACATCATTTGGTAGACAAGGAATGATGTTGCCCCACACATCAGCAGCAGGCTTCTGCCTAACCTGGTGCAGTGCTCCATTGTTCAAATGCTGCACATCCTGAGAATGTCTTGTGGCACTCTTCATAGTAAGAGAAAGTTCCAGAACAGGCATTGTAAAACTCGGGGGCGTGACCCGCAGGTGGGTGTCGGCGGGTGTCGGGAAGGTCACGGAGCCGTCCGTTGCGGTGCTCCCGATCGCGCAAGTCCACGCGCAACAGCCGCAGCAGCCGGCTATTAATAATGCTGGCTGCGAGCGGCCTCAAAATGGCCAGGAACGGATAAAAAAAATTCAGCCGCACTGCGCAAGCGTGCCCGATCATCAGTGCGCATGCGCAAAACTATGCGCATTCACACCGATGATCGGGCATGCATACGCAGTGCGGCCGCATTTTTTTAATATGGTCGCAGCCTTTTTCTTTACAAGTTGGGGAGCCAAAGGGACCATTAGGGCCAAAGGAACCCAAAACCATTTCCTCCATTTTTGTCAGCAACAAACAAGGTAAGAGAAAATGGTGGGTCACGCAGGTCAGCCGGCGTGGGCCGCAAAGGTCGGCCGGCATGGGCCGCAGAGGTCGGCCGGCGTGGGTCGCAAAAGTGGGTCGCGAAGGTCGGCTGGCGTGGGTCGCAAAGGTCGGCTGGCGTGGGTCGCGAAGATCAGCCGGCGTGGGTAACGAAGGTCGACCGGGTTGGGTCCCGAAGGTTGGCCGGTTGGTAAAAATGGGTCCCCGGAAGAAAAGTTTGAAATACAGTGTTTTAGAACATGTTTGAAAACAATATCAGCCAACAAGAGGCGCCGTCTGGTGTGTCCTTCACTCCGCATAACAGCCTGTTCTGCAGCATATCATTCAAGACATCCCCAAACTCAGAGTACTCGGTGAGCTGTTTCAGGTTCACCAGAAAGGTAGCAAAAGATTCTCCTGAAGCATGAACTCTCATGTTGAACTTGAAGCTCTGCATAATTACAGATGGTTATTGTCATGATACACACCAGTATATCATGGTGCAGATACACACACACTGATGGACACACAGCAAGATAAATCAACACACACAGCACCGCAGCCAATCACCAGTTAGAGCACACTCACTATAAAGACAGGGGGCATCAGAGTTCCCGCTCATTCGGGATGCAGCCTCCTACAAGGACAGAGCTTACAGCTTACAGCACAGGTCCTCACCCACGTGCTGAGTGCATAGACTGGTTCGGACAGGCATAGGTCTTTAGTTTAATCTAACATCATGTTAACCCATAGTGAAAGTATGTTGAACAATTTCTAACTTAATAAAATATTGTTGCACTATTTTAAGTGTTGGTGGCCTGTATGTGTTCCACGGATCCAGAACACACAACACATCAGTTATGGCTGAAAATGGGACTTCACGGGCGTCATTCTCCGACCCCACAGAGGGTCGGAGAATGGCCGTTGGCCGCCGTGAATCCCGCCCCCGCCGGTTGCCGAAGTCACCGAAGGGAGAAAAGTCGGCGGGGCGTTAATGGCGCCGCTGCCGCGGAGAATGTCACGGGTCTGCGCAAGGCAGCCGATTTTCGGCCTGCCGATATTCTCCCTTCCGGATGGGCCGAAGTCCCGTCGACGTGATGACCGTTCACGTCGACGTAAATTAAACCTCCTTTTCATCGACGTGACCCTGTGCTCCAGGATCACGCCGACCAGCGTGGAGGTGAGTGACGGGCTGGGGGGTTGGCTCTGGGCAGGCGATGGCGTGGCCGCAGTCTGAATGTGTGAGGAGAGGTGTGTCTCGGGTTGTGTGTGTGTGTGTGCGGCAGGGGGGGGGGGTGGTTAGAGTAGGCTGGGCTCCGGGGGAGTGCCGGGAGGGGGTCCGTGCCGGGGAGGGAGATGGGGGGGTCCGTGCCGGGGTGGAGGTTGGGGGGGGTTCCGTGCCGGGGAGGGGGATGGGGCTGTCCGTGCCGGGGTGGAGGTTGGGGGGGGGTCCGTGCCGGGGTGGAGGTTGGGGGTGGGTCCATGCCGGGGTGGAGGTTGGGGGGGGTCCGTGCCCGGGAGGGGGATGGGGGGGGGGTCCGTGCCGGGGTGGAGGTTGGGGGGGTTCCGTGCAGGGGAGGGGGATGGGGGTGTCCGTGCCGGGGTGGAGGTTGGGGGGGGGTCCGTGCCGGGGAGGGGGATGGGGGTGTCCGTGCCGGGGTGGAGGTTGGGGGGGGGTCCGTGCCGGGGAGGGGGATGGGGGTGTCCGTGCCGGGGTGGAGGTTGGGGGGGGGTCCGTGCCGGGGAGGGGGATGGGGGTGTCCGTGCCGGGGTGGAGGTTGGGGGGGGGGTCCGTGCCGGGGAGGGGGATGGGGGGGGTCCGTGCCGGGGTGGAGGTTGGGGGGGGGGGTCCGTGCCGGGGAGGGGGATGGGGGGTCCGTGCCGGGGTGGAGGTTGGGGGGGGGGTCCGTGCCGGGGAGGGGGATGGGGGTGTCCGTGCCGGGGTGGAGGTTAGGGGGGGGGTCCGTGCCGGGGTGGAGGTTGGGGGGGGGTCCGTGCCGGGGAGGGGGATGGGGGTGTCCATGCCGGGGTGGAGGTTGGGGGGGGGTCCGTGCCGGGGTGGAGGTTGGGGGGGGGGTCCATGCCGTGGTGGAGGTTGGGGGGGGGTCCGTGCCGGGGAGGGGGATGGGGGGGGTCCGTGCCGGGGAGGGAGATGGGGGTGTCCGTGCCGGGGTGGAGGTTGGGGGGGGGGGGTCCGTGCCGGGGTGGAGGTTGGGGGGGGGGTCCGTGTCGGGGAGGGGGATGGGGGGGTGTCCGTGCCGGGGTGGAGGTTGGGGGGGGGTTCCGTGCCGGGGAGGGGGATGGGGGTGTCCGTGCCGGGGTGGAGGTTGGGGGGGGCTGTCCGTGCCGGGGTGGAGGTTGGGGGGGGGTGTCCGTGCCGGGGTGGAGGTTGGGAGGGGGTCCCTGCTGGGGAGGGGGATGGGAGGGCAAGTGAGTTGGTCCACCTGGCCAGGTGCCAGCCTCCAACAGTTGGACCCATGCAGTCCATGCCACCTGGCTGGGGGGAGGAGGGGATATGGGCAATGATGACATGTCGTCGTTCCCCTCCCCCCACCAGGCCGTCATGTTTTCAGATCATCCAGCGATGTTGGCCGCCGTGGCGGCAGCCGCTCATGTCTATGTTGCCCTGGATGAGGAGGATGAGGAGGAGGAGGAGCGTGCCAGAGAGGCGGCGCAGGCTGCTGCAGAGGGGCAGGCGGCAGCCGCCCAGGCTGGAGGGACACCCGACCGACAGGACGAGGAGGGGGAGGAGGACGTCGCGGCCCCACGGCAACGGAGGCACCCGAGGGCGCCCCGTGTCTACCAGCCCAGGCAGTCATACCAGGACCTCACGGACCAGGAATGCAGGAGGAGACTCAGGATGAGCCGGGAAACCGTGGCACACATCTGCCACCTGCTGGCACACCTGTCACCGCGTGGCACTGGCGGGGGACACCCTCTCCCCGTGTCCGTCAAGGTTACGGTGGCCCTGAACTTTTATGCAACGGGGTCATTCCAGGCACCGAGTGGGGACCTGTCCGGCATATCGCAGACATCGGTGCACCGGTGCATCCGGGCAGTGACAGATGCCCTTTATGCCATGGCGCACCGCTACATCCGCTTCCCTGTGGACCGGGCCAGCAAAGATGCCCAGGCTGTGGGCTTCTCTGCCGTGGCCGGGTTCCCCATGGTCCAGGGCGTGATTGATGGGATGCACGTCGCCGTGCGGCCACCTGCAGATAACAGGGCCGTGTTCACCAATAGGAAGGGGACCTATTCGATGAACGTACAGGTGGTCTGCGACCACCGCATGATGATCCTGCACGTCTGCGCCCGTCACCCAGGCAGTGTACACGACTCATTCGTGTTGTCGCGGTCATCCATCCCCGGCATGTACGAGGGACGCCATCCCCGGCTGAGGGGCTGGTTGCTGGGCGACAGGGGCTACCCATTGCGATCGTGGCTGATGACGCCTGTACGGTGGCCACGCAATGAGGCGGAGAACCGCTACAATGATGCCCATGTAGCGACAGGGGGAGTGATAGAGAGGTGCTTTGGCGTGCTGAAGATGCGTTTCAGGTGCCTGGACCTCTCTGGGGGGCGCCCTCCAGTATCGGTCAGATAGGGTCGGCCGCATCATTGTGGTGTGCTGCGTCCTGCACAACATAGCCCAACAGAGGGGCGATGTGCCGCAGGCAGAGGAGGGCGGAGTGGAGGAGCAGCAGGAAGAGGCGCAGTCCTCCCCAGATGAGGGGGATGGGGGTAATGGTCAGGGCAGACGGGGTAGACACAGGCGGGTGGCTGTCCACCGTTACCGGCTGGCCCAGCGGGCACGGGACAGACTGATAGACGCCCGCTTCACTGACTAGATGGGCGTGGGAATCGGGTAGTATGGCCACAGACCGCACACCATGGCAACAGCCGACCACCCCCACCCCCCACCCATCCACCCACCCAGCACTCTCACCCCCTTCCCCAACCCCACCCACCCCACCCGCATGCACCCCCCCCCCCCATTGCCGATCCACCTGCGGCACAACGGGCCGGGCTCACACAGTTGCGGGTGGACGCGTGTCTATCGCAGGCCATGGAGGATGATGACAACCCGCCCTGCGGTGAGCTCCTGGCTCTACATCGTTGGACTATGTCTGACCCATGGCCACAGTACCACCATCCACCCGGACCATCCCTGCATGCGGCTGTGACACTGCAGCGCACGGTCCCGTCCTCTGCCCGGGGGATGTTGATGGCGGCCCAGGGGGAAGGGGGCAGACTCACCTGGGGCTGAAGTAAGACCACCCCTCACACACACACTTGCGCTCAACGTACATGACACCCCCGCACACTTTGGACAGAGCACAAAGGCAGCTTCTGTAGGTGTAACATTGACTTTAATAACCAAAGGAGTTCATGCACGTGCCCTAGCCCCTAAAACTCATCTGTGCCCTGCAACCGTGCCAACTTACTCAGTGTCTAATTGTTTGGCCTTACGGGCCCTTTGACTACGTCTACGTGGTTCCCCAGACGGTACAGCAGAACTGGAGGTGGACTCCTGCGATTCCTGCCCTCTGACACTGGATCCCTTTGGCGGCCGTTTCCTGGGGCGTCCTGGCCTAGATGGGCCAGGCTGCGGCCCGGGCGACTGGGATGGCGAGCTGCCAGCCTGTCCTGCCCGTTGCCCACCCGATGCACCTGGGACGGAAGGGGGGGAGTCCGAGGTGTCGCGGTGTTCCGGGACCTCCCCTACAGAGGGAGCCGGGACGGACCACACCACCTCCTCCTCCCTCGGGGTGCCCGATGGCCCCCAGGCCTCTACATGGGTGGGGGATGCGAACGGACTGGCCATCCGACGCCCCCCCGACATCTGGCGCTGCCAGTCCTGGAGGCCCGTGCTGGTATCGACAGGGGTCTGCAGGTTTGCAGCCATGGAGCCCAGGGGGTTGGCAAACCCTGTCTGTGACAGTGCGACGCCGGCTCGCACATGGCCACTGGCGCCGATGCCCTTAGCGATGGCCTGCAGAGACTGGGCCATGGCCTGCTGAGACTGGGCTATGGCGTTGAGCGTCTCTGCCATCTGGCGCTGGCACTGGCTCATGGCCTCCTGTGAGAGGGCAGCCATTTCCTGGGCCACAGACGCCGCCTGCATGGAAAGCCCCAGGCCTCGCAAACCGTTCCCCATGTCTGACTCCGTCGCACCCATTGCCTCCACCGCGGACGCCACCCGTGCGGTGTCGGCCTGGGTGGCACGCATGACCGGCACCACTTCCAGCTCCTGGACGCGGGTGGACTCCTCCACCTGCAACCGCAGCCGCCGCAAGCCGCCCGTCACCCTCTTCGCTTGTCTCCGGGTCGGTGGTTGCATCGGATCTATGTGTGGGTGTGGTAACTCCAGGAACCCGGGATCCATCTGGGCGGCAGATGTTCGCTTGGGCTGGGCTGCCCTCCGACCGCCCGGCCCCTCTGCTGCTCCTACCTCCACCTGCTGTACCGGGACGGCTGTGTTGTGCGCACCAGTGAGTGTACCAGACGCCTCATCACTAAAGTGCCCAACCGAGGTGAGTGTTTCTGCGATGGTGGAGGGTGTTGGTGACAGCAGTGGCGTTGTGTCGTGCTCTTCGTCCCACTCTGAGTCCATGGCACTTTGGGGTGGGGGTTCGTCTCCACCCATGCACTCTGAGTCACTGTCCGGTATTTCGTCTTCCTGGGTAGTGCTGTCCCGGGTACTGCTGTCCCGGGTAGTGGTGTCCCGGGTTGTGGTGTCCTGGGTAGTGGTGTCCTGGGTAGTGGTGTCCTGGGTAGTGGTGTCCTGGGTAGTGGTGTCCTGGCTCGGATGTGACGGGGACCTGTGGCTGCCCCCCTCATCGCTGGGTGGTCGCTCCCGCACGTGACGGGGGTGTCGTCTCCCTGTTGCTCCACGTCTCTCCGTCTCCCGTGGTGTGCGAGGGGCATCCTGCGGGCGTCGCATGCTGGAGGGTGTGGGTCTCTCCATCTCCCGTGGTCTCCGAGGGGCATCCTGCGGGCGTCGCATGCCGGAGGGTCCAGGTCTCTCCGTCTCCCGTGGCCTCCGAGGGGCATCCTGCGGGCGGTCTGCATCTGCGGGGATGGGTGCCTGGACGTTTGGTCCTGCGATACACAATGAAGCATGCATGGTTAGACATCAGGCAGTGATCAGGTGATACGGGGGAGGGGATATAGGGGAGGGGGGATATGGGAATGGGCTGTCGGTGGCTCACTTGCTACTACGCCCCCGACCTCTGCATCAGCAACCTCCCGGTCCTCAGGTCCACCAGCCAGTTCCAGGGCCCTTTCCTGGTGTTCAGTCAGTGGCCTCTCATCAGCGGGGCCTCCTCCAGTCCTCACATGCTCCCTATTGTTGTGTGCGCGCTTCTCCTATGGGGGGGGGCAGGGGTAAAAGGCAACACTGTTAGGCAGGTATATGAATGCACGCCATCGGTTGCGCGTGCATTGCAGAGGTTAAGGTTAGGGCTGGATTCACTTGGGGATATGCGGGGGGGGGGATATGGGGGAGGGGGGATATGGGGGAGGGGGGATATGGGGGAGGGCGGATATGGGGGAGGGGGGATATGGGGGAGGGGGGGATATGGGGAGGGGGGATATGGGGGCGGGGGGATATGGGGAGGGGGGATATGGGGGAGGGGGAGATGGGGGAGTGGGGATATGGGGGAGGGGGGATATGGGGGAGGTGGGATATGGGGAGGGGGGATATGGGGAAGGGGGGATATGGGGGAGGGGGGTTATGGGGGAGGGGGGATATGGGGGAGGGGGGATATGGGGGAGGGGGGATATGGGGGAGGAGGGGATATGGGGGAGGGGGGATATGGGGGAGGGGGGTATGGGGGAGGGGGGATATGGGGAAGGGGGGATATGGGGGAGGGGGGATATGGGGGAGGCTCACCCTGCCTGCTCTGACGAGGTTGTTCACCTTCTTGTGGCACTGGGTGCCTGTCCGTGGTGTCAGGGCCACAGCGGTGACAGCCTCTGCCACTTCCCTCCACAGACGCCGGCTGTGGCGTGGGGCAACTCTGCGGCCGTGCCCGGGATACAGGGCGTCCCTCCTCTGCTCCACCGCGTCCAGGAGCGCCTCCACATCGCGTGACTCGAACCTCGGGGCTGAGCGGCGGTCAGCCATCCAGTCGGGTGTTGCGGTCGGGTGTTCCGGTCGGCTGGGGGGGAGCAGCGCGGCCTTATGAGCCATCACGCCGTGCGGCGCATATGACGCTGCACGGCGTGAACCACTGCGCAAGCGCGGATCCCGTTACGTCGCTGCTAGCCCATTTCGGGCCGGAGACTATCGACCCATTTTTCCGACGTGACGCAAGTCGGATTTGTGCCGTTTTTTGCGCCGATCGGCGGATTTTCCGCCGATAACGGAGAATTTCGCCCCACAAGTTTCACTAATTTGTTGTACATATTAGTACTGAGTGCATTCAGGACAGTGAGTTTCCTGATAAGGTTATGCATTTTACTTCCACACACGATCAGCTGTGTAACTCTACATTTACCTTTGTTAGTAAGTTAATTCACTATGAAATAGAAACTGAGCTTCTCTGTATATTGACATCAATCCTCAGCAGCTGCATCACACGGATCTACCCTCCCGAACAATGGCATGATCAGTAAGTCAATTTTCTATTTGCTTCAGCAAGTGCTGACTGTGTTGATTTTGTGTGTGCATTTACCACTTTAAGAGCATTGCCCCTTTAAGGGATGTCTCTGCAGCTTGATGGTTGTGTCTTTGTGTTTTTCCCACACTTTTCTGAGTTAAGCAGACTTTGCAGTGATTGTGGGCCTTCTTTGCCAAACATTTAAGGTAAGAGCACTATTTTTTGCAACTCTGGTGGTTGTTGAATTCAGTCAGATTTCCTGTTTTATGTTTACCTGTGCTTTTGGAGTCTCGCTTTTCTTTGTTAACATTGTGAGCTGTCAGCTCAGCTGCAATGCACTCCTTCATTTAATTTTCAAAACATGTGTCCTGGCTTAAAACAGACACTCCTCTTGAGGCCTGCCAAAATTTTAAAGCTTCTTTGCTGTTCTTTGAACTGTGTGCTACTCATGGTGAAGCACACAGCATCATGCGTACTTATCCTTGTCGCCAGTGTGATAACTTGAGGTAGGAGCCAGTTTATTGCAAACATAAACCAGGGTGACATGGTGGCAAACATAGACAAGGTCGGCACGTTGGCACAGTGGTTAGCACTACTGCCTCACAGCTCCAGGGACCAGGGTTCAATTCCGGCCTCGGTTCCCTGTCTATGTGGAGTTTGTATATTCCCCCTGTGTTTGCGTGGGGTTCCTCCGGGTGCTCCAGTTTCCTCCCACAGTCCAAAGATGTGCAGGTTGGGTGGATTGGCCATGCTAAATTACCCCTTAGTGTCCAAAATGTTAGGTGGGGTAACTGGGTTACGGGGATAGGGTGGAGGCGTAGTCTTAAGTCGGGTGCTCTTTCCAATGGCCGGTGCAGACTTGATGGGCCAAATGGCCTCCTTCTGCACTGTAAATTCTATGATAAACTTTATTGGGAACACACATTGAGGTATTTACAGGCTCTTTTAATCTAAGGAATTCCTTGCCCAGTGAAGCAGTTGAGGCTCCTTCATTAAATGTTTTTAAGATAAAGATAGATAGTTTTTTGAAGAATAAAGGGCTTAAGGGTTATGGTGTTCGGGCCGGAAAGTGGAGCTGAGTCCACAAAAGATCAGCCATGATCTCATTGAATGGTGGAGCAGGCTCGAGGGGCCAGATGGCAAAGAGTCCTTATGTTCTTCACCATCTTACTACCTGGAACCCACTGGTTAATTGACAGGAGGGAGGGGTAACCACTACCATTGCCACAATTTTCATTCTCAACTGTTAGGTAAATCTTTATGGCTTGCTTGTCTGGTTCAGAAACATCTGAATCAATCAACCCATAGACTCTATGCTATTTGAAAATTTTGCATTTGGACAATAGGTCAGTTGCATCACAATTCAAACTGGAGAATTTAGTGGACATTTTGACCCTCCTTCTATAAAATATCACCGTACCTGCTTTTGCATGCTTTTCTGAAAATCAGTCCATTATAATTACAACCTTCTCTGGCCTGTTTTTATGCTGGTTGTTATCGTTCTTTTTTGTTTGCTCCTCGGTTCTATCGATCCGCCCTGCACTCTGGTCACTCTCCTTTCCCGATTGAGCTAACACGGTGCTGGTCCTCTGAAAGCTCTGTCCCATTGACTGACACACTATGCATTGCAATCTTACCATGATGGATCCACCTGTTTGCCACTTGTTTATTTGAGCACTGTCTGTACCATGTGTCTTGAAAGCTTTTCTCTGCCGTCACCACACAGCGATTGCAACACTTTCTGATGTTGCGATTCTATTACAGTCTGAGCCGAACATCGCGGGTCATCTCATGCCACATAGTATGATCTAAGGCTATTCACCGTGTGGTACGCCTTCTCAATCGCCTTGGCCACCTGAGTTACCACTTTTAGGGAACTATGGACCTACACATCCAGATCTCTCCGTATGTTAATGTTCCTCGGGTACTGCCATTTATAGTATAATTCATACCTAGATTTGATCCTCCAAAATGCACCACCTCGCATTTGTCCAGATTAAACTCCATCTGCCATTTCCGTTTGTTTAAATTTAGAGTACCCAATTTATTTTTTTCCAATTAAGGGGCAATTTAGAATGGCCAATCCACCTAGCTTGCACATCTTTTTGGGTTGTGGGGGCGAAACCCATGCAGACACGGGGAAAATGTGCAATCTCCACATGGATAATGACCCAGAGCCGGGATCGAACCTAGGATCTCGGCGTGTGATGCCGCGGTGCTAAACCACTGTGCCACCATACTGCCCTCATCTGACATTTCTGTGCCCAAGTCTCCAATCAATCTATATCCCGTTGTATCCTCTGACAATCCTCGGCACTATCAGCAACTCCGCCAATCTTCATGTCATCCGCAAACTCACTAATCAGACCACCGACATTTTCCTCCTGATCATTTATATATACTACAAACAACAGAGGTTCCAGCACTGATCCCTGTGGAACACTACTAGCTTCAGATCTCCATTCTGGAAAACACCCTTCCACCGCTACTCTCTATCTTCAATAACCACCCCGAATCCAATGTGATTTTAGTTTTTGTACCAATCTGCCATGTGGGACCTTGTCAAATGCCTACTAAAGTCCATATAAACGACATCCACGGCCCTTCCCTCATCAATTTTCTTTGTCATCTCTTCAAAAAACTCAATCAAGCTGGTGAGGCATGACCTTCCCCATACAAAACCATGCTACCTGTCACTAACTAGTCCATTTTTCCCCAAATGTGCATATATCCTTTTCCTCAGATTCTTTTCCCAAAGCTTCCCCACCACTGATGTCAGGCTCACCGGCCTATAATTTGCTGGATCATCCCTGCTTCCTTTCTTAAACAAGGGAATGACATTGGTTGTTCTTCAGTCCTCTGGAACCTCACCTGTGGTTAAAGAGGATGTGAAGATACCTTTTAAGGCCCCAGCTATTTCTCCCCTTGCCTCCTGCAGTAACCTGGGATCCATCCCATCCTGCCCCGGGGACTTGTCTTCTTTAATACAATTTAGGATACTCAACGCTTCCTCCTTTTATATATTGACGTTCTCAAGATCGTTCACACACCTATCCCTGACCTCGAAATCAGTCATGTCCTTCCCCCTGGTGAATACTGATGCAAAGTACTCATTAAAGATTTCACCCACTTCTTGTGGTCCCACGAATAATTTCCCTCCATTGTCCTTGGCCTGCTTAGGAGTGATGATTCTGACCAACAGATATTCTTTTATGTTGAAACAAACTTTAATTTAAACACAGAATTAACCACATTAATAGCAAAGAAATAGCTTTACAATTATCAGTTGAACAGTTCTTAAATGAAAGGAAAAACAAACTTTCCATCTACACCTGCCACTAATTCCAATTAGGCAACCCATTACAGTTCAAGTTCCACTTCTAAATAAAGTTAACACAACGTGTTTACTTGTGGTCTTCTTTGTAGATACCTTTAGAGGAAGACCCTGAAGAGCAAATCCAAGACTTCTGTCTTGCCAGACCCCTATCCTAGGGCAAACTGCAAAACTACAGACAGACCTGGCTCTACCCATTCATTGCGTCATCTGTATCTCGCTAATTTTCATGACCTGCTTAGCTAGGACTAAATATAGTCCTTCATAAATTATCGACATTCCAGGGAATCTCCAGCAATCAAAACACGATTCGATTAGTCCTTCCTCTGTGACCAAGTAAGTGGTTGGAATGAATGAACACCTCATCTTTTACAACTCTTTAATTACAGCTTTAGCAGACATACTGCCTGTATGCATTTTAAACCAGGGTTTTTAAAATCATTACTGCAACAGAATATAAATATAATATATTTCATCACACATCAATCACTCATAAATGATTGGGTAAACACATTTTGGATTCAATTATTTAGACTACATAGAAACATAGAAATTAGGAGCAGGAGGAGGCCATTCGGCTCTTCAAACCTGCTGCTCCACCATTCATTATGACCATGGCTGATCATCCAACTCAATAGCCTAATCCTGCTTTCCCCCCATATCCTTTGATCCCATTTATCCTTAGTGCTATATCGAACTGCTTCTTGAAAACATACAAGGTTTTGGCCTCAAATACTTTCAGTGGTAACAAATTCCACAGGCCGACCAATCTCTGAATGAAGAAATTTCTCCTCATTTCTGACCTAATTGGTCTACCCCATATCCTCAACTGTGACCCCTGGTTCTGGACACACCCACCATTGGGAACATCCTTCTTGCATCTGCCCTGTCTACTCCTGTTAGCATTTTATTGGTTTCTATGATATCCACCCCCGTCTTTCTTCTGAGCTCCAGTGAATATAATCCTAACTGATAACTCAAAACTAAAAGTAGAATGAAGACTGGATCACACAACACACCTCTTCGATTGATGTCATACTGATTGATATCCCTTAAAAGCATATTATAACAGTTCAGCCTCTTGCTGTACTGCAGCTGTGTCGTCCGGATGACCCCAGAGCTGGCATCTCCTCTGCCACCAGGCTTGCTTACATTGTCAGGATGGTCTCCATTTTCAATCCTGGAACAAGAGAATATCCCGCTGCTCTGTGACAGCTGGGAAGAGACCGTACAGGGAGTCGTGCTTAAATCATGAGCCCGTCCGGCTCTGATCTCCTCCATTGTTTCTGGGTGGCTTCACAGTGAGATTGGCTACAAATAACCTGAGGGTTGGATGTGGTCAGGAGCAGCTGTATTTTTCCCCACACTATTGTCTGCTGATGGTGAATGTATCTTCCACTGATGCCTGGGCCAGATGGGTTCCAAGGCAGGGGAGAGCATAACATTTCATGGACTGTATGTTCAACATATACCCCGAAAAATTTCCAAATTCCTCCAGGATTCGCATTACTTCCCCCAACCCCTCCAACGGGTCTGAAATATACAAGAGCAGGCCATCTGCATAAAGTGAGACCCGGTGCTCCACCCCCCCGGAACCAGCCCTTTCCAGTTCCTAGAGGCTCTTAACACCATGGCCAATGGCTCTATACTGTTGGCCAGAGCAAACAGTAATGGGGAGAGAGGGCAGTTTAAAATACGCCGACCTCAGCCGGTTCGTACGTACACTCGCTACTGGTGCCTGATAGAGCAACCGCACCCAGTCAATAAAGCCCTCACCAAAGCCAAACCTTCCCAGCGCCTCCCACCAGTAATGCCACTCCACCCGATCAAAAGCCTTCTCCGCATCCATCGCTACCACCACCTCCATCTCGTCTCCTTCTGAGGGCATCACAATAACATTCAAAAACCTTCAAACATTGGCCTTGAGTTGCCTGCCCTTTACAAATCCCGTCTGGTCTTCCCCTAACACTCCCGGGACACAGTCCTCTATCTTTTTGGCCAGTATCTTAGCCAACGGTTTGGCGTCCACATTCAGTGCAGAAATTGGCCAATATGACCTGCATTGCTCTGGATCCTTCTCCTGTTTCAGAATCAATTAAATTGAGGCCTGTGACATTGTTGGGGGGAGGACTCCCTTCTCTCTTGCTTCATTAAATGTCCTCACCAGCAGTGGGCTCAATATCTCTGAAAACTTCTTATAGAGTTCCACCGGATAGCGGCCAGGCCCCAGGGCCTTGCCCACCTGCATGCCCTCCAGCCCCTCGATAATTTCCTCAATCTCAATTGGGGCACCCAGCACTTCCACCAGATCCTCATCTACCCTCGGAAAACTCAACCGATCCAAAAACTGCCTCATCCCTTCGTCCGGGGGTTCCGACTCATATAGTTTACTATAAAAGTCCTTAAACACCTCATGCATCCCCACTGGGTCCAGGACAGTATTCCCGCCTCTGCTCTTTACTTTACCTATCTCCCTGGTCGCCTCCCTTTTCCTGAGCTGGTGCGCTAACATTCTGCTTGCCTTTTCCCCTTACTCATAAATTGCCCCCCTTGCCTTCCTCAACTGTTCCAACACTTTCCCTGTGGTCAACAGCCCAATCTCCGTCTGTAACCTCCGCCGCGCTCTCAGTAGCCCCGTGTCCGGGGCCTCCAAGTATCTCTTGTCCACCTGGAGTATCTCCTCAACTAACCTATCCCTCTCAGCCCATTGAAGCATGATCAATTGGACAAAGACTAAAGTTGGGTACAACTGTGGCTTTATTACAGTCAGATGCGTGGCCTCCTGCTGCAGCTGGCGAAATGGCAGGGCACTGGAGGTCATGCATATTTATACAGTTCTCTGTGGGCGGAGCCAGCCGGCAGGAGCTACCGGCGAACCTGTAGTGCAGGTCCTACCTTACATCTCCTATTACAGTGGTTCACCACATTCACCCCCTGTTAAAAATGAGTCCGGCGGGGGTGACGTGAAACTATGTACAAATAGTGCAATTATGTACAGTGGTAGGGAAAGAAAAGTCCATGTTGACGGTCCGGAGTCCGTCAAAGGTTCAGCCGGTCCGGTGCTTTGGTGCTTCGTTGGGAGCGGCGTAATAGTGGAGGCGAAGTCGGTGCTGGTGGTGGTGGCGGTGGCACCGATGGCGGTGGTGGCGGTGCTGATGCTAGTCATCGGGGAACTCCGGGAGTGTGCCGAAGCCCTCTTCGTCCTCTTGTGCGGAAAAGGGGAGGGGGGGTGGGGTGGTCTGGTGGGGTCAATATTGGCGGCGTGGTGGGAGGTGGGGGCGGGGGGGTGCATTGGTGGGCGGGTGTGTTGGGGTGGAACCTGACGGTGCCAGGTCCCTGAGTGAGACAGTATCTTGGCGGCCGTCGAGGAACTCAACATAGGCATATTGAGGGTTGGCGTGGAGCAGGTGAACCCTGTCCACCAAGGGGTCCGCCTTGTAGAGTCGGACGTGCCTACGGAGAAGGACCGGTCCTGGAGCAGCGAGCCAAGTCGGGAGCGACACCCCGGATGTGGACTTCCTGGGGAAGGTAGAAACACGTTCATGGGGTGTGTTATTAGTGGCGGTGCACAATAGTGACCGGATGGAGTGTAGAGCGTCAGGGAGAACCTCCTGCCAGCAAGAGGCTGGGAGGTTCCTGGACCGTAGGGCCAACTGGACGGCCCTCCAAACTGTCCCATTCTCCTTGCCCGTTTCCCCGGGGGTTGTAGCTGGTCATCCTGCTGGAGGCTTTCCCCGTGCTGAGCAGAAACTGACGCAGCTCATCACTCATGAATGAGGATCCCCTGTCACTGTGGATGTAGGCGGGGAAACCAAACAGAGCGAAGATGGTGCTGAGGGCCTTGATGACGGTGGCAGATATCATATCGGGGCATGGGATGGCGAAGGGGAATCTGGAGTACTCATCGACCACACTGAGAATGTACGTGTTACGGTCGGTGGAGGGGAGGGACCCTTTGAAATCCATGCTGAGGCGTTCAAAGGGGCGGGAAACCTTCACCAGGCATGGAAGGTCTGGCCGGTAGAAGTGCGGCTTGCACTCCGCACAGACCTGGCAGTCCCTGGTGACTGTCCTTACTTCCTCGATGGAGCAGGGCAGATTGCAAGCTTTGACCAGATGGTACAATCGAGTGACCCCCAGGTGACAAAGGCTGTCGTGTAGGGCCCGGAGTTGGTCCACTTGTGCGCTGGCACATGTACCTCGGGAGAGGGCGTCTGGGGTCTCGTTGAGTTTACCGGGGCGATACAAGATCTCGTAATTATAGGTGAAGAGCTTGATTCTCCACCGCAAGATTTTATTATTTTTGATCTTGCCCCGCTGTGTTTTATTGAACATGAAGGCTACTGACCATTGTTCTGTAAGGAGAGTGAATCTCTTACAGGCCAGGTAATGCCTCCAATGCCGCACAGCTTCAACGATAGCTTGGGCCACCTTTTCGACGGATGAGTGTTGAATTTCAGAGGCATGAAGGGTGCGGGAAAAGAATGCCACGGGTCTGCCTGCCTGGTTTAGAGTGACGGCAAGGGTGACGTCTGAAGCGTCGCTTTTTACTTGGAAAGGCAGTGACTCGTCCACTACGCGCATCCCGGCCTTGGCGATGTCTGCTCTGATGCGGGCGAAAGCATGTTGTGCTTCGGCCGCGAGGGGGAATTGGGTGGACTGAATGAGTGGGCGGGCCTTGTCCGCATAGTTTGGGACCCACTGAGCGTAGTAGGCAAAGAACCCCAGGCAGCGTTTGAGGGCCTTGGGGCAGTGGGGGAGGGGAAGTTCAATGAGGGGGCGCATGCGGTCGGGGTCGGGCCCGAGAAGTCCGTTTTGGACTATATAGCCGAGAATGGCTAACCGGGTCGTGCTGAACACACACTTTTCTTTGTTGTAGGTCAGGTTGAGAAGAGTGGCAGTGCGGAGGAATTTATTGAGGTTGGAATCGTGGTCCTGCTGGTCATGGCCGCAGAAGGTGACATTATCTAAGTACGGAAAGGTGGCCCGCAAACCGTACTGGTTGACCATTCGGTCCATCTCTTTTTGGAAGACCGAGACCCCATTTGTGACACCGAAAGGTACCCTAAGGAAGTGGTAGAGGCGACCATCCGTCTCGAAGGCAGTGTATGGCCGGTCCGACTTCCGGATTGGGAGCTGGTGGTAGGCGGATTTCAGGTCAATTCTTGAGAAGACCCGGTACTGCGCAATCTGATTGACCATATCAGATATGCGTCGAACTGCATGTACCGATTGATGGTCTGGCTGTAGTCCACGACCATCCTGCGTTTCTCCCCAGTTTTAACCACTACCACTTGGGCTCTCCAGGGGCTGTTGCTGGCCTCGATAATACCCTCCTTAAACAGCCGCTGGACCTGATGAAGGTCTTGTCCTGGGTGCTGTATCATCTGCTCCTAGTGGCAATGGGCTTGCAATCCGCAGTTAGGTTGGCAAAAAGGGAGGGGGGATCGACCTTGAGGGTCGCGAGGCCGCAAACGGTAAGGGGGGGTAAGGGCCCGCCAAATTTGAGGGTGAGGCTGTGGAGGTTGAAGTCCAGGCCCAACAGGAGTGCAGCACAGAGATTAGGAAGGACATAGAGGTGGAAGTTACTAAATTCTATGCCCTGGACTGTGAGGGTGACTGTACAAAAGCCTCCGATTGGGACGGAGTGGGATCCGGAGGCTAGGGAGATCCTTTGATTGGCAGAGTGGACCACGAGGGAGCAGCGCCTTACCATATCTGGGTGAACAAAGCTTTCGGTGCTCCCGGACCCCACCAGGCACGAGGTTGCGTGGCCATTGATTTTAACCGTTGTCGACGCGGTGGCCAGGTTGTGCAGGCGAGATTGATCCAGCGTCATCGAAACGAGCTGCGGGTAGCCATCGGATGCTTCGGGTGGTGAGCGTGTGCGGTTCTGATGTCGGGATGTCCGGAGACCCTGTGGGGGACAAGATGGCGGCGCCCATGGTGCACACATTGCGGGGTCGGGACAAGATGGCGGCGCCCATGGTGCGCACATTGCGGGGTCGGGACAAGATGGCGGCGCCCATGGCCGAAGGGGGACAAGATGGCGGCTCCCATTGTCCATCTGGTGTGGGGGAGGGGGCGATAGCAGGCGCGATCGCAGCGACTGCACGGGCCTGGCACACAGCTGCAAAGTGGCCCTTTTTACTGCAGGCTTTACAAACTGCAGTGCGGGCAGGGCAGTGTTGGCGGGGGTGCTTCTGCTGATTTCAGAAGTAGCAGCGGGAACCCCCGGGGTGCGCGGATTGGCGTACGGCGCAGGCGTATTGGGAAGGTAGGGCCCCGGCTGAGGAGGTCGTCGGCGGGGTCCAGGAGGGGTACGAAGGAGTAGAAGGGTGGGCAGCGCGGCGGGAGGGGTACGATTGTACGTTATGGGATGCGACCGTCATGGAGAGCACCAAGGTTTTCGTCTCCGCCAGTTCGAGCGTGGCCCCTTCCAGTAATCGTTCTTGGATGCGGTCCGACGCAATCCCTGTCACGAAGGCATCACGCATGAGGAGATTTGCGTGTTCGGCGGCCGTAACGGCCTGACAGTCACAATACCGGATGAGTGGAATCAGGGCCCGCTAGAAGTCTTCGATGGACTCACCAGGTGTTGCGAGCGGGTGGCGAGTACATGCCTGGCGAAGAGCGTGTTCGCCTTCTGCGCGTAGTGTTCCTTAAGGAGTTCCATTGCTTTTGTGTAATTCGTGGCGTCTTGAATCAACGGGAACACGCTGGAGCTCAGTCTGGAGTACAGGACATTTATCGTCTGAGCCTCGGTTGGCGCAGGGTCCGCCGCGTTGATGTAGGCCTCAAAACATGCTAGCCAGTGAGCTAAGTCTTTCCTGGCGTCGGGCGAGTGCGGATCCAGCTGCAGGCGATCGGGCTTAATTCGGACATCCATTCTGTGGAAAATCTGACTGTAATAAATTGATGCACGATCAATTGCACAAAGACTAAAGTTGGGTACAACTGTGGCTTTATTACAGTCAGATGCGTGGCCTCCTGCTGCAGCTGGCGAAATGGCAGGGCACTGGAGGTCATGCATATTTATACAGTTCTCCGTGGGCGGAGCCAGCCGGCAGGAGCTACCGGTGAACCTGTAGTGCAGGTCCTACCTTACATCTCCTAATACAGTGGTTCACCACACCCGTTCCTTTTCTCTGTGGGTCCACATCGAGATTAATTCCTCTCTGACCACTGCCTTCAGAGCTTCCCAAACCGTCGCTGCAGAGACCTCCCCCGTATCATTTGTTTCCAGGTAGTTCTGGATGGACTTGTTAACCCGCCCACAAATTGCTTCTCCGCTAGCAATCCCACATCCAGTCTCCGCAGCGGGCATTGCCCTCTCTCCACACTAACCCGTAGGTCCACCCAATGTGGGGCATGATCCGACACTGCGATTGCCAGGTACTCAGTATCCACCACCCCCGGTATTAGCGCCCTGCTCAGAACAAAAAAGTTGATGCGAGAATACTCCTTGTGGACATGTGAAAAAAAGGAAAACTCCTTCGTCCTCGGCCGTGCAAACCTCCATGGGTCTACTCCCCCCATTTGTTCCATAAAACCCTTCAATTTCTTTGCCGCAGCTGGCCGCCTCCCTGTCCTGGATTTTGACCGGTCCAATTCCGGATCAATGACTGTGTTGAAGTCCCCTCCCATGATCAGGTTATGTGACTCTAAGTCTGGGATCTTACGTAACACCCGCCTCATAAATTCCACGTCGTCCCAATTTGGAGCATATATGTTCACGAGTACCACCTGCTCCCCCTCCAGCTTCCCACTCACCATTATGTACCTACCCCCCTTGTCTGACACAATTCTTCCTGCCTCGAATGCCACTCGTTTGTTGATCAAGATCGCTACCCCCCTGGTTTTTGAGTCCAGCCCTGATTGGAATACTTGGCTAACCCACCCCTTTCCCAATCTCGTCCGGCCTGTAACCTTTAGGTGTGTCTCTTGTAGCATTGCCACATCCACCTTCAGCCCCCTCAAATGCGCAAACACGTGAGCCCTCTTGACCGGCCCATTCAACCCTCTAACGTTCCATGTAATCAGCCCGGTCGGGGTTCACTGCCACCCCCCCACCCTGCCGACTAGCCATTATACTTTTTAGGCCAGCCTCTGGTTTGCGGCCTCCGCCTCCTCAAGCCCCCCCTCGGGCATTCGCCATTCCCGACTTCCCATTTGTCCCCTAGTAACAGTTTATCCCCTGTCAGCAAAGCAGCTCTCACCTCCTCTCCCTCCCCCTAGCAACAACACTAGAAACCCAACCCCTCCAAGTCAAGCTCCAGCTTAACACCTGCTCACCCCCCACTGTGCTTCCGTGAGTCAGCTGACCCATGCTGACTTGATAGCGCCTGCCCCGGCACCAAGCAGTCTGTCTCCCCATTGTTCTCTCCCCTCTCCCCCCCCCCCACTTGAACAAACATATTAAGAACATCACATTCCCCAGTAAACAAACAACTGAAAAAACAGTGAAGAAACAGCCAGTTTAGCAAAAAGAAAACCCACCCAAAAACAGAACCAGCCCCAAAGACTGCCCCCCTCGAACCAGCTCTCTGCAAGCCAAAGTTACCGTTAGCCATCCAAACAGCCGCTTATTACGCAGAACACTGCTTGTACTTATACAGCATAGCACAACAAATCACCACCACAGTACTCTCCAAGGCTACAGTGTCTTTTAGTTCGCTTCCAGCCTTTTTTCTTTAATAAAAGTCCATACTTCATCTGGTGTTTCAAAGTAGAAGTCCCGATCCTCAGGTGTGACCCACAGACGGGCTGGGTACAACATCCCGACCTTCACCCCCTTCTTAAAGAGGGTCGTTTTTGCCCGATTAAACTCAGCTGGCCTCTTGACCAAATCCGCGCCCAGGTCCTGATAAATGCGCAGCTCACAATTCTCCCATTTGCTGCTCCGTTCCTTCTTGGCCCACCGCGGAACATGTTCCTTGTCCAGGAATCGGTGAAAACGTACCACCATCGCCCTCAGTGGCTCGTTCGCTCGGGGCTTCTTCGTGAGGGTTCTGTGCGCTTTATCCACTTCCATGGGCCGAGGGAATGCCTCAGCCCCCATCAACCTCTCCAGCATGTCCGTCACATAAGCCCTCGCATCCGATCCCTCACTGCCTTCAGGGAGGCCGACAATTTTAAGATTCTGCCTCCTGGAGCTGTTCTCCATGTCCTCCAGCTTCTCCTGCATTCTTCTCTGGCGATCGTTCATCATCTCCACCTTGGTCTCCAGCACGGCTATGTACTCCTCATGCTTGAACACCTTTTTCTCCACCTCCTAGATCGCTCTTCCGTGGGTCTCTTGATTCTGCACAACTTGATCAATCGAAGCCTTCATGGGATCCAGGGTGTCCTTCTTCAGTTTGGCGAAGCAATCTTCAAAAAACTTCACCAGTTGCTCCGTCGACCACTGTGCAATCTCCCTGCGGCCCTTGCTCTCCGCCATGCTTTCCCGCGTTACCGGCTCTGCTCGCGTCTTTCTTATAGGACTTTATCTTCTCACACGGCCACTTCTGGTCCAATTCTCCAAAAACCGGAGGGGGATTTCTCCTCACTGTCTCACTCTTCACCGATTTATCCCATAAAATCCGGAAAAAAACAGGGGAAAAGGTCCAAAAGTTCATCACAGGCGGAAGCTATCAAATGTGCGACCTACCCCTCCATGGCCACCACCGGATGTCATCAGGATAACATTTTAAACAAACACATTTATATATTAACGCATATTATGTGAGAGCCAGATTGTCTAGTTGAATGTTGATTTATTTGATGGGTGGTATAGATATTTAAATTCCATGGAAATATGATAGGAACCTGCAGGTCGTTGTCAGAAAGCTGTCAGTGTGATGGAAAGTCTGCTCAAGTGGGTCTGCTGCTATTAACTCAACATTATCAGATCACCAATAAAAACACAAACACATCACTGTAATGATAAAAAACCTCGGCAGTGAAAATGAAGTGAAACAAATATTAAACACCACTTCTGTTCTCATTTTTAACAATTTATAATCCCATCACACGGTTCCCAGAAATAAGCAGATCATTTAGCACAGACACACAGAGGAAATTCAATTGCGCACACACATTCATAATAACCATATAAAAACACATATTAACTACAAATATGCTTACAAATTCAGCACAAATATAGGAACATAGGAAATAGTTAAGATGTAAGCCACTTATCCCCTTGAACCAGATATACCATTCAACTAGAGCAATGCTGATCATCTCGCTCAATGCCATGTTCCAGCACTATCCACTTGATGTCTTTAAGAAATTTAACAATCTCTGTCTTGAACATGCTCAATGATGGAGGCTCCAAAGCCACCTGGGGAAGAACATTCAAAAGATTCCTCAACACCTGCGTAAAAACAATTCCCCTCATGCCAGTCCGAATTGTGATACAGTTTCCCCAGGTTTTAGATCTCCAGCCATGGAAAACATCCTTACTGCATCTACCTTGCTGACACAGGAAAGAATTTTGAATGTTTAAAGGAGATGAGCTCTCATTCCTCAGCTTTTGAAAACTGTAAAGTCTTTTTTTTTTAATTTAGAGTACCCAATTAATTTTTTCCAATTAAGGGGCAATTTAGCGTGGCCAATCCACCTAGCCTACACATCTTTGGGTTGTGGGGGCAAAACCCACGCAAACACGGGGAGAATATGCAAACTCCACACGGACAGTGACCCAGAGCCGGGATCGATCCTGAGACCTCGGCGCCGTGAGGCAGCAGGGCTAACCCACTGCACCACCGTGCTGCCCTGGAAAACTGTAAAGTCTGAGGCAAGCGACCACTCCAAAACTATGACTGTAGAAAAGTTTGGTTTTATTCTCCTCACGATACAGTCCTCCTGCTCTCCGAAGGGTCACCCGCGCCCGGCCCACACCCGGGCCGGGGTATTAATATCTCAGCAGTTCAGGAAAAGAGGGTAGTCCCACCCCCTCATCTGGGTAAATCGTATTCAGGTGAGGCTACAGGGACTCTGATGTTGCAGATCCATGGACCTCCTGTCAGGTTATAGCAAAAACACAGGCACATTCATCACAAAAACACAAATAAACATTCATTGCAATCAAAAAAACACCTTCATCAAAACCACACAGACCTTCATCACAAACATACAACTTCATCGCAGACACTCACCTTCATCACAAACACACACAACTTCATCACAGACACTCACCTTCATCACAGACACACACACCTTCATCACTGGCACACACACCTTCATCACTGGCACACACACCTTCATCACAGACACACACATCTTCATCACAGACACACACATCTTCATCACTGACACACACATCTTCATCATTGACACACACACCTTCATCACAGACACACACATCTTCATCATAGACACACACACCTTCATCATAGACACACACACGTTCATCACAAACACATACACCTTCATCATAGACACACACACCTTCATCAATGACACACACACCTTCATCACAGACACACACACCTTCATCATAGACACACACACCTTCATCATAGACACACACACACCTTCATCACAGACACACACACCTTCATCACAGAGACACACACCTTCATCATTGACACACACACCTTCATCACAGACACACGCACCTTCATCATAGACACACACACCTTCATCACAGACACACACACCTTCGTCACAGGCACACACACCTTCATCACAGGCACACACACCTTCATCATCGACACACACAGTAATCACAGATACACACACAGTAACCACAGACACAAACCTTCATCACAGGCACACACACGTTCATCACAGACATTCACACCTTCATCTCAGACACAAACATGCATCACAGACACTCACACCTTTATCACAGACACACACACCTTCATCACAAACACACACACCTTCATCACAGATCCATACAGTCATCACAGACACACACACCTTCATCACGGACACACAAACCTTCATCACAAACACACACACTCCTTTATCATACACACACACTTTTACCACAAACACACACACCTTCATCACGAACACACACACCTTCATCACTGACACATATATTCATCACAGACATGGAGTCTATGTTCATACATCTTTGAAAGTTGCCACTCAAGTGGATAGAGCTGTGAAGAAGGCCTATGGTGTGCTCGCGTTCATTAACAGAGGGATTGAATTTAAGAGCCGTGAGGTGATGATGCAGCTGTACAAAACGTTGGTAAGGCCACATTTGGAGTACTGTGTACAGTTTTGGTCGCCTCATTTTAGGAAGGATGTGGAAGCTTTGGAAAAGGTGCAAAGAAGATTTACCAGGATGTTGCCTGGAATGGAGAGTAGGTCTTACGAGGAAAGGTTGAGGGTGCTAGGCCTTTTCTCATTAGAACAGAGAAGGATGAGGGGCGACTTGATAGAGGTTTATAAGATGATCAGGGGAATAGATAGAGTAGACAGTCAGAGACTTTTTCCCCGGGTGGAACAAACCATTACAAGGGGACATAAATTTAAGGTGAAAGGTGGAAGATATAGGCGGGATATCAGAGGTAGGTTCTTTACCCAGAGAGTAGTAGGGGCATGGAATGCACTGCCTGTGGAAGCAGTTGAGTCGGAAACATTAGGGACCTTCAAGCAGCTATTGGATAGGTACATGGATTATGGTAAAATGATATAGTGTAGATTTATTTGTTCTCAAGGGCAGCACGGTAGCATTGTGGATAACACAATTGCTTCACAGCTCCAGGGTCCCAGGTTCGATTCCGGCTTGGGTCACTGTCTGTGCGGAGTCTGCACGTCCTCCCCGTGTCTGCGTGGGTTTCCTCCGGGTGCTCCGGTTTCCTCCCACAGTCCAAAGATGTGCGGGTTAGGTGAATTGGCCAATGATAAATTGCCCTTAATGTCCAAATTGCCCTTGGTGTTGGGTGGAGGTGTTGAGTTTGGGTGGGGTTCTCTTTCCAAGAGCCGGTGCAGACTCAAAGGGCCGAAATGCCTCCTTCTGCAGTGTAAATTCAATGATAATCTATGATTAATCTAGGACAAAGGTTCGGCACATCATCGTGGGCTGAAGGGCCTGTTCTGTGCTGTATTTTCTATGTTCTATGTTCTATGTTTATCACAAACACACACAACTTCATCACTGGCATATACAGTCATCACATCCACACACACGTCTTCATCATGGACATACACACATTCATCATAAACACACCCACCTTCATCACAGACACACAGGCCTTCAATACAGACACACACATCTTCATCACTGACACACACATCTTCATCACAGACACACACACATTCATCACAAACACACACACCTTCATCACAGACACACACACCTTCATCACAGGCACACACATCTTCATCACTGACACACACATCTTCATCACAGACACACACACATTCATCACAAACACACACACCTTCATCACAGACACACACACCTTCATCACAGGCACACACACCTTGATCATAGACGCACACAGTAATCACAGATACACACACAGTAACCACAGACACACACCTTCATCACAGACACACACATCTTTATTACAGATGCTCACACCTTCATCACAGACACAAACATGCATCATAGACACTCACACCTTTATCACAAACACACACACCTTTATCACAAACACACACACCTTCATCACGGACACACACACCTTCATCACAAACACACACACCTTCATCACGGACACACAAACCTTCATCACAAACACACACATACCTTCATCACAAACACACACATACCTTTATCACAAACACACACACCTTTATCACAAACACACACACCTTTATCACAGACACACATACCTTTATCACAAACACACACACCTTTATCACAAACACACACACCTTCATCACGGACACACAAACCTTCATCACAAACACACACATACCTTCATCACAAACACACACATACCTTTATCACAAACACACACACCTTTATCACAAACACACACACCTTCATCACGGACACACAAACCTTCATCACAAACACACACATACCTTTATCACAAACACACACACCTTTATCACAAACACACACACCTTCATCACAAACACACACACCTTCATCACAAAAACACACACCTTCATCACAAACATACACCTTCATCACAGACACACACACCTTCATCACAGACACACACACCTTGGAACCGTGGTTTACTAAGGCAGTCAAAACACTTGTCAAGAGGAAGAAGGAGGCTTATGTAAAGATGAGACATGAAGGTTCAGTAAGGGCACTCGAGAGTTACAAGTTAGCTAGGACGGACCTAAAGAGAGAGCTAAGAAGAGCCAGGAGGGGACATGAGAAGTCTTTGCAGGTAGGATCAAGGATAACCCTAAAGCTTTCTATAGATATGTCAGGAATACAAGAATGACTAGGGTAATAGTAGGGCCAGTCAAGGACAGTCGTGAGAAGTTGTGCTTGGAGTCCGAGGAGATAGGAGAGGTGCTAAATGAATATTTTTCGTCAGTATTCACACAGGAAAAAGACAATGTTGTCGAGGAGAATACTGAGATTCAGGCTACTAGACTAGAAGGGCTTGAGGTTCATAAAGAGGAGGTGTTAACAATTCTGAAAAGGGTGAAACTAGATAAGTCCCCTGGGCCGGATGGGATTTAACCTAGGATTCTTTGGGAAGCGAGGGAGGAGATTGCTGAGCCTTTGGCTTTGATCTTTAAGTGATCTTTGTCAACAGGAATAGTGCCAGAAGACTGGAGGATAGCAAATGTTGTCCCCTTGTTCAAGAAGGGGAGTAGAGACAACCCAGGTAACTATAGACCAGTGAGCCTTACTTCTGTTGTGGGCAAAATCTTGGAAAGGTTTATAAGAGATAGGATGTATAATCATCTGGAAAGGAATAATTTGATTAGACATACTCAACACGGTTTCGTGAAGGGTAGGTCGTGCCTCACAAACCTTATTGAGTTCTTTGAGAAGGTGACCAAACAGGTGGATGAGGGTAAAGCAGTTGATGTGGTGTATATGGATTTCAGTAAAGCGTTTGATAAGGTTCCCCATGGTAGGCTACTGCAGAAAATACGGAAGCATGGGATTCAGGGAGATTTAGTAGCTTGGATCAGAAATTGGCTAGCTGGAAGAAGACAAAGGGTGGTGGTTGATGGGAAGTGTTCAGACTGGAGTCCAGTTACCAGTGGTGTACCACAAGGATCTGTTTTGGGGCCACTGCTGTTTGTCATTTTTATAAATGACCTGGAGGAGGGCGTAGAAGGATGGGTGAGTAAATTTGCAGATGACACTAAAGTCGGTGGAGTTGTGGACAGTGCGGAAGGATGTTATAAGTTACAGAGGGACATAGATAAGCTGCAGCGCTGGGCTGAGAGGTGGCAAATGGAGTTCAATGCAGAAAAGTGTGAGGTGATTCATTTTGGAAGGAATAACAGGAAGACAGAGTACTGGGCTAATGGTAAGATTCTTGGCAGTGTGGATGAGCAGAGAGATCTCGGTGTCCATGTACATAGATCCCTAAAGGTTGCCACCCAGGTTGAGAGGGTTGTTAAGAAGGCGTACTGTGTGTTAGCTTTTATTGGTAGCGGGATTGAGTTTCGGAGCCATGAGGTCATGTTGCAGCTGTACAAAACTCTGGTGCGGCCGCATTTAGAGTATTGCGTGCAATTCTGGTCACCGCATTATCGGAAGGATGTGGAAGCATTGGAAAGGGTGCAGAGGAGATTTACCGGAATGTTGCCTGGTATGGAGGGAAGATCTTATGAGGAAAGATTGAGATACTTGAGGCTGTTTTCATTAGAGAGAAGGTTAAGAGGTGACTTAATTGAGGCATACAAGATGATCAGAGGATTGGATAGGGTGGACAGTGAGAGCCTTTTTCCTCGGATGGTGATGTCTAGCACGAGGGGACATAGCTTTAAATTGAGGGGAGATAGATATAAGACAGACGTCAGAGGTAGGTTCTTTACTCAGAGAGTAGTAAGGGTGTGGAATGCCCTGCCTCCAACAGTAGTGGACTCGCCAACACTAAGGGTATTCAAATGGTCATTGGATAGACATATGGACGATAAGGGAATAGTGTAAATGGGCTTTAGAGTGGTTTCACAGGTCGGCGCAACATCGAGGGCTGAAGGGCCTGTACTGCGCTGTAATGTTCTATGTTCATCACTGACACAGTCATCACACACACACACACACCTTCATCAGAAACACACACACCTTCATCACAAACACACACTCCTTCATCACTGACATATACAGTCATCACACCCAAACACATGCCTTCAACATGGACATACACACATTCATCATAAACACACTCACCTTCATCACAGATGCAGTCATCACAGACACACACACCTTCATCACCGACACACACACCTTCATCACAGACACACGCACCTTCATCACAGACACACGCACCTTCATCACAAACACACACAGTCATCTCAGATATACACACCTTCATCACAAACACATAGTCATCACAGATACACACACCTTCATCACAAACACACACGCTTTCATCACAGACACATACAATCATCACAGGCACACAGACCTTCATCACAGACACACACACAAATATTCATCACAAACACAACCAAACGCACACATTAAGCTCCAAAGCCAGCTCTGCCAATACGACTAGAAAGCAAATTTTGACTCCTTCAAGCCTGGTTTAACCTGAGCAGTGATCACTTCTCCACCAACTCATGCAGTGCCACCTGTATCCCTGTAATTATATGGTTTAGTCTATCTAAACATTAAGCAAATCTGTTAAACAATAACTCAATTAAAACACCATTTCTAACTCAAACACTGGGGAACTTAACTCTTTACTAACAGATTCCCCTCTTTTGTAGGAAGCAAGAGTCTTAGAGTTTAACGTAGATATTTTACATAATATTTTTCACATATCTTTTTCTTATAGGAAAAGTCTGCCCTGCGTAAGAATTTCCATTAAATTCTTCGCGCTCTTTTGATCAAACAAACCCTCTCATATCACTCGCACTTATCCTCCACCTCCAGAAAGAACCCTAATTCATCCTGTGCTAATAGTCTGTCCAGCACGGTGTGTTTGGGTATCTGGGGTAACCTTATGGTCGCCTTGCGAATGAAGTCGCGTAGCTGCAGATATCGGGAGCAGCAGCTTCTCTGTTAGTTCCCCCAGGGTTGCCATTTTACTGTCCAGGTATAGGACCCTTACCGTCAGCCCCCCTTCCTTTCTCCACGCTTTGTAGGTAGCGTCTATTTTCACCGCGGTGAATCTCTGGTTCTGCAGATGGGGGCCACAACAGACATATCACTGAGTTTGAAGTGGTGTCTGAGCTGGTTCTAGGTCCATAATGTGGCTACTACCACCGGGCTCATCCGGTACTTGGCTGGGGGAAATGGGAGTGGGGCAGGCCAGTGCCCCCAAAAGGATATCCTAATACAGGAGGCCTCTTCCGTCTGCATCTATTCCATCTCTAACTCTCCCAACCACCCCGCACCTTCTCTACATTCACTGCCCAGTGGTAGAATAGGAGGTTTGGCAGAGCCAGGCCCGCCATTCGTTGTCCTCTTTGTAGAAGGGTTTTACGTGTCCTTGGGTTCTTTCCAGCCCAGACAAAGGCCATAATCAGCTTATCCATTCTGGTGAAGAAGCATTTGGGGATGAAGATTGGGAGTGGTCTGAATAGGAAGAGAAACCCTGGAAGCACGTTCATTTTTATCGTCTGCGCTCTTCCCACCAAGGAGAGTTGGAGCGAGTCTCATCTCCGTAGGTTCCTCTTCACCTCCTCCACCAGACTGGACAGGTTCCACTTATGAAGCTGTGCCCTATCATAGGTTATCTGGATTCCCAGGTACCAAACTTAGTTTGGGACAGTTTGAATGGCAACGTCCCAAGCTCTGCTCCTCCCGTCTGAGGGTTTACCGGGACGATTTGGCTCTTGTTCAGCTTTAATTTGTATCCCGAGAAGACTCCGAAGTACCTCAGGAGTTACGTTATCTTGCCATGTTGGCGAGGTGGTTTGCGATGTAGAGCAGCAGGTCATCTGAATAGAGAGAGACTGTGTGCTCCCTGTCTCCCTGTCTCCCCTCTGAATGCCTCATCACTCCTTTGGTGATCTCAGAGCGATAGTCAGGGCTCAGTTGCCAGAGCAAACAGCAGTGGGGACAGCGGGCAACCTTGCCTCGTGCCGCTGTGCAGCCTGAAATATTCAGAGCTGGAGGTGTTTGTCCATGTGTTGGCTGCCGAAGCACTGTATAGCAGTTTCACCCACGGGGTGAACGCTGGCTCAAACACAAACCGTTCAAGCACCTCCATGAGGTACCTCCATTCTAATCCATTCTCCTTCTCAGTGTCTCGGGAGATGATCACTTCTAGTGTCCCCTCTCTGGGTGGGGTCACAATCAGGTTCAGCAGGCGTCTTATGTTCGCCGTTAGCTGTCTGCCCTTGATAAACCCGGTGTGATCTTCCATGATTACTTCTGTCAAGTGGCTCTCCAGTCGCCTTGCCAGAGCTTTCGCCAACTTTGGCGACAGTGTTCAGGACTGAGATGAGTCTGTATGACCCGTACTCCATCCGGTTTTTGTCTTTATTTGAGATCAGGGAGATTGAGGCCAATGCCAGCATGGGCAGCAGGACATAGGAGCAAAGGAAAATAGGAATTAGGAGCAGAAGTAGGCAATTCAGCCCCTCGAGCTGTTCTGCCATTCAATCAGATCATGGCTGATCTCTTCCTGGTCTCAAATCCACCTCCCCACCTGTTGCCCATGTCCCTTTGACCCATTATTTATCAAAAATATATTTATATTTCTTGAAACCATCGAATGACTCAGACTCCACTGCATTATGGGGCAGCGAGTTCCACAAACTCACCACACTCTGCGAGAGGTAGTTCCTCCTCACCTCAGTTCTAAATCTACCGCTTCTTAATCTATATCCTTGACCTCTCATTCTAGATTGCCCATAAAGGAGAACATTTGGCCTACATTTACTTTATCAATCCCTTTTAGCATTTTATATATCTCGATCAGATCCCCTTTTATCCTTCTAAATTCCAATGAGTAAATGGAATTAATGATCTCTTCTAGTCCAAGCGTGCTTCCAGCCCCTGGATGCGATTCTCCGTCAGCTGATGCCGGAGTCCCGAATCGGTCCAGGCATGGTGCCAGTTTTGCTGCTGTGGAAGTCCGTGAATCCTGCCCCGACGTCAAGACTTAGTCTCAGGAACGGAGAATTCCGCTGCCTGTCTCTTCTCCTCCCCCACAATTTATATGTGCAGCCCGTCAAAGAACTGTTTCATTTTCGAGTCCCTTTCCAGGGGCTTGGAGGTGTACAGCCCCTGGTAAAAGGTTGCCAAGGCTCCATTGATCTTGCCTTGAGCTGTGACCACCTTACCGTCCCTGTCCCTTACCTCTGCTATCTCTCTTGTGGCAGTCTTTAGTAGGCAGCTGGTCTTGTCTCCGTGCTCATAGAAGGCCCCCCAAGTCTGGAGGAGCTGCTTCACTGCTTTCCCAGTGGAGAGCAGGTCAAACTCCATTTGTAGTTTTTTCCTCTCCGGCAGTAGCTCCACAGTCAGGGCCGTGGAGTACAGTCGGTTCGCATCCAATATGGAGTCGATCAGCTGCTGCTTAGCTGCCCTTTCCTTCCAATCTCCAAGAGCACTGTACGCTATTATTTCCCCCCCTGACCACTGCCTTCAATGCCTCCCAGAATGCAAAGGGTGAGACCTCCCCATTCTGGTTGCGGGTTACATAACCATCGATGGCTTGTGACATTTTTTCACAGAATGCCTTGTCGATGAGGTGGGCTGTGTCCATCCTCCATGGGGGGTCTGGGCCCACCCCCCTCCAACCTCACACCCATGTAGTGTGGAGCATGGTACGAGATTACTTTTGCAGAATATTTCACTCCTACTCCCTCTGGGAGCATCGTTTTACCCACTGCAAAGAAGTCTATGCAGGAGTAAGTTTTGTGGACGTGGGAAAAGAAGCAGAACTCCTTCTCCCTTGGGTAGTTGAACCTCCGTGGGTCCAACCCCACCCCCCTTCTGCCCCATGAATGTGGTTAATTATCTTGCCATTCCTGATTTGGTTCCCGTTCTAGGGCGGGATTTTTCTGTTCTTGAGTCCTGCACACAGTTGAAGTCTCCCCCAATGGTGAGTTAGTGGGAGTCTAAGTCGGGGGTTTCTGCCACATTCTTTTTAATGAACCCGGTGTCATCCCAGTTTGGGGCACATATATTTACAAGTACCACCAGGACCCCTTCTAGAGGCCATTATGTAACCATTACATATCGTCCCCCTGGGTCCGTCACCGTGTTGGTCGCTATTGTCATGTGAGAGTACCTTTAAGAAATGGGCGTTTATAAAATAGCTGTCGTGGATGTACCTTTGAGAAATGGGTGTTCATCAGTGATGTTAGAGTGTGGGTGGAGCTGGGCTGTCTGTCTGCTTTTACTTTTGCTTTGGGCTGTCTGCTACAGGATGTGTTTTAGTTTTGTTTTGAGAGCTGGATAGCTGCAGGAAAAGCAAACAGCTGTATAAGGATCTCTCTGCAATCTAAAGACTGTCTCCAGATCATTTGGGTGATTTCAAAGTGATAACTGCTCTCAGTAGAGAATTTAAATCTGATCTTTTGTCTTATGGATGTTGCAAGGAACGATTAAGGGTTACTTAGAGAATATTGTATCTGTGGGATGATTGGTGTTGATAGTTGTTAAGATGTTTATTGTGGGTTTATAAAGTCTTAACTGGTTTCATAAATAAACATTGTTTTAATTTAAAAGTACTTTAACTCTCTGTTGCACTGTACCTGTAATGTAGGCTTGTGTGCTCCCCATAACCAGAATCTATTAAACGTTATGGGTCCGGTGAACTCCATGATGCACTTTGGGGTTCTCTAAGCCCTGGCCCGTAACACTATAAAGGCTACTCTTTTGTTGAACAGTATGGCCACTCCTCTCGCCCTTGTGTTAAAGCATGCCTGACATGTCTGTCCCACCCAGCTTTTCATTACCCTCATTCAGTCCTGCATCTCCTGTAGAAAGACTAAGCTGACCCTCAGTCTTTTTAAATGAGTAAAGACTCTGGATCTTTTCACCAGTTCATTGAGTCACCTCATATTCTGATGGGGGGTTTCTGTCCCCCTACTCCTGTGGAGTCAGACATACTTACCTCGTGGACGTGCCCCTGCACATAGGCTTTCCCTTTGTTCATAGGCCATCCAAAATGGACATCGTCATCTTTCTCTTTCCAGTCATGTGTAACCAGCCTTGTACCCTGCCCCCGCTTCTCCCCCTTCCTGTGCCCCTTTGCCCTTAAGGTCCCCCCTTCCTTTTCCCCGTTCTCCATTATCTTCCTACCCCCACCTTGCCCACCCACTTCCTTTGCCTTTTGCCTCTTGCCCGCTGCATCCTCTCCGGCTTGCTGTTCTGCCCTCCCCCTCCTGCCAGAGGTGTTCCCTCCTTCTCGGGAGGTATGCCGTGTCCTCTCCTTCTCTATCTTCCAGTGCTCTAGTCTGCTCGCTAGTGTGGCGGCAACCCCCAGGATAAACTGTTTTGTTTGCCTATGTATTTTTTTTACCACTCTGTATCTTTTTAGTTACCCATGCTAAAGGGCAACATTTACCTTTTTTCCCGCCGAGGAGAAAAATGATAAATTCTCCTGCACTCGAAAAGCCATCACAGAGATTAGCATAAGATACGTCACAGTTTCAGTTTTCTAATATCACCTAATGATGGGAATTTCAAAACACAATTCTCTAATTTTAATTTTAGCAATATGTTGTTTGATCAAACAATTTCTTCAACTTGGGGATCGTTCATTTTAGTGCTTAGTTCTAAAACATCAAAACTGGTCTTCTTTGTCTAGCTGAGCAATTCAGCTGCCCAATTAAACTTTGGAGTTCCTCGTTATCCATTTTAGAAGACAACATGGGTGGGATTCTCCGTCCCGCCGCATCTGTTTTCTGGAGCGCGCACCCCTGTCGGCAGTGGGCTCCTTCGTCCCACCAGCCGGTCAATGGGGTTTCTCATTGCAGGCACCCCCATGCCATCGGGAAATCTTTGGGTGTGAGTGCACTGCCGACGAAACTGAGGATCCCGCCAACAGAGAATCCAGCCCCATATCCTTTTGTGAGACTTTAACATGGGTAATTGCTGCGAGGCTAATATTCCCCAAGTAAGGCTGCTGATGTAGAGTGACGTGCAAACCACTCCGCCTGATTTCTAACCCAAACTATTTGAATTCACCAGGGACCTGACTTCCAAGCTTGAACTGTGTTCTCAGCCCGTTTATATTTTTTTTTCAAATTCGCCACTACCACCCCACAAAAAAGAATCATCTACATTGTTATGGGTCCGGGTTTACAGACGCCCAAAGTGTTTCATGGAGTTCAACCGACCCACAATCTTTGGTGTGGGAAGTACACGGCGTACTCTCCAGGTGTGATACAGCAATTATGGACAAATGGTTTTTAAAACAAAACAATGTTTATTCTATGAACTCAAGTTAACCTTTTAAAACAAACATTGAATATCTTAACACCCATTACTTCAAAGATAACCCCAAAAGACTACAACACTAAATAATCCTTCAAACTGTTCCTTTAAACATCCAAAAGACTTCAAACCTTCAAAAACAGACATGAGGTTACATTCAATATATTTATAGTCTTTGGATTTGCAGACATCAACAGACCAGCTCTGTGTTTCTTCCTGCAGCTCACAGCAAAAACACACAGACACTCCCAGCTGCCTTCTCAAACTGAAACTCAGAAAGCAGAAGTGATCTCAGCTCCCCCCACCCTCTGACATCACTTCAATAATATGATCAGCTCCATTTCTTAAAAGTACATTGCTTAAACATCCATTTCTTAAAGGCACTCTCACATGACAACATGCATCGTGAAGATCCCCAAATGTTCCCACCATGGCGCCAATAAAACATTGCTGTATCTGCTTTCAACTGAAGAGAACCCAAATTTAACAAAACTAACCTCACTGAGCAATACCAAACTCTGGAGGCATCATTCAACGCATGTACACATTTATTTAACTTCCAGTGAATCCCTTCTGTGTTTGGCGCCTCTTTCAGAGGACAAAGAAAACATTATCTTTGAAGCTGATGTCCCTTAAGAAAGCAGCTATAATATCTATTGACTTGTATTCCCAAGCATTTGTTGCTAACAGAACTAAAAAGGTCTTCAAAGTAACTTTTCCTTTGGGCGGCACGGTGGCGCAGTGGTAAGCGTTGAAACCTTGCTGCATTGAGGACCTGGGTTCGGTCCCAGCCCCGGGTCACTCTCCGTGGGGAGTTTGCACATTCTCCCCAGGTCTGCATGGGCCTCACCCCCACAACCCGAAAGATGTGCAGGCCTTGCTAAGTTGCCCTTAATTGGAAAAATTAAAAATATTTTAAAAACCTTTCCTTCCGATTTTGCAGCTATGTCAGCAGCATCTGCCTGATCTTACGACCAAAACGTCGGCGCCACCCCCGCACCGAACCTCCACCTGACGGGGGCTAGCAGCCGCGCCGCGCGGCTTTAACTGGGCATCCGGCTGTGGAAAGGCTGGGTCCGTGGCTGCGCATGCGCACGGCGGTGGCCTGTGGTGGCTGCGCCATACAACATGGCACCTGCCACGCGCGGACCCAGCCTGCCACAAACTGCCCCCCTATAACCTCCCCTCGACAGCCCTGGACCACCCCCCACCAGTCTCCCCAGCCCCCGTCAAAGGCCCCCCTGCCAGCAGGAACGGCTCCCTCCTGACTGTGGCGGCACAAGTTGTGAGGGCACATGTCCCACGCCGTCGGGGACTTGGCCCATCGGGGGTGGAGCATCAGGGGAGAGGCTCAGATGACGTCCTGAGGCCGTCCTGACGGCATGTGACGTACTCCTCGAGTACACCGTTTTTGAGGGCGTCGAGCATCGGAAAAATGCCGGCACTTAAACATTCCTTCTCCTGCCGATCATCAAACAGGATTTCAGCGTTGGCAATCGGAGAATCCTGCCCCAAGTTTTGACGCTGGGACAATATCGGTAGACATCTACAACAGTAAACTTGGTGCCGTTCCTGGATCAATTCATCAATTGTTAATGGGCTAGCACCGGTTCCACGTGGAACACATTCGATTTCAATGAAAAACAGTGTCGGATTCGCTGGGATTGGGATTGACACTCGAGAGGCTGACAAGCTGCAGCCGCGTATTAGCACTCCACTCCCCACACACAACCATACCAACCGACAAGATGGCAGCACGGAGAGCGGCACCCCATTTTGCAGGTGCAGAACTGGAGAACCTGTTGGACACCGTGGAGGAGAGACAGGCTACCCTGTACCCCGGGGTGGGAAGAAGGTTGCCACCCACTGCCATACACTGGGCCTGGGCGCGGGTGGCAGATGTCTTGAGCACTTGTGGACCCCTCTGCCAGGACCGAACAGCATCGCCGTAAAAAACTGCATGACCTCCTCAGGGCTGCAGGGCGAATAGGCAGCACTATGCCCTTGACACCAACACCCGTCCCACACACCCGCAACCACACACCCCCACCACCAGGAGGGTGACCGCATCCCTACCTGCACCACATGTCAGCACCCATACCGCTCACCGTCTGCCGGCTGCCAAGTGCCCCAGTTTCCTCACACGGTCCAAAGATGTGCGGGTTAGGTGGATCGGCCATGTTCAATTGCACTTAGTGTCCAAAAGATTAGGCGGGCTCACTGGGTTACGGGGATAGGGTGGAGGCGTGGGCTTAAGTCGGGTGCTTTTTCCAAGAGCCGGTGCAGACATGATGGGTCAAATAGCCTCCTTCTCCACTGTAAATTCTCTGTGCCCTGGCCACGCAGGTCACCAGCTACCCATCCACTATATCGCATGTGTCCGATTGACACTTTATGTTTTCTGTCCACCAGCAGCAGCCCCCCCCCGCCCCCCCCACCCCGCCCCCCGCCAGGAGACAGCGGCCCACAGCAGCCAGGAGAGGAAAAAGACTGGAGGGGGACCGCCGGGCCTGCGGCTCCTCACTACAGCAGAAAAGCAGGCATTGGAACTGGTAGGTGTGTCACCACCCCGGCCCCCCCTCCATCACCACCACGCCCACACCCCGTCCCCACACCCCCTCCAACACCAGCACATGCTGTCGGGGGTGCCTCAGGACGTTGCCTGAGGCCCTCCCCGATGCTCCACCCCCGATGGGCCGAGTCCCCGATGGCATGGGACACGTGCCCTCGCAACTTGTGCCACCACCTCTACCCACAACCCTTACTACCCCCACACCCATGCACCCCCCCCCCCTCCACCAGCACCTCCACAAACCATACTCCCCCGTCCAACACTACCTCCCACCTTAACCCACGATCCAATCATGCATCATGTCTTGAGTCTTGCAGGATCTCCTGCCGATGAGTGTCACCCGATCCCAACCAGAACCCCAACACCAAGTGGACAGCAACGAGGAAGAGGAGACGGACAGCAACCAGAGCCCTCGACAGGCAGCTCAAGGCACCCTGAAGCACCAGTCAGGAGGCAACACTGTCTTCCTGGCCCAGCTGTCTCCAACACCCTCCACCATTCCAGAGACACTCACCTCGGTTGGGCACTTCAGTGAAGAAGCTCCTCGGCACTATCCAGTGTGCACCACACATGCTGCAGTACAGTAGGTGGAGGTAGGAAACCCCAGATAATCGGAGGGCAGCCTGACCCAGGGACTAGCTGCAATCCAGATGGGTTCGTGCTTCTTGAACGAGGTCTCCAATAATGGAGATCTAGTTGCAGAGCCAGGGACTGGGTGAGGGAGTATCAACAACCGTCCAGCGCCTGCAGGTGCAGTTGGAGGAGCCCCAGGTGGTGTTGACCATGCATGCCACCCAGGCCAACATGGCATGGGTGGCATCCACGGTGGAGGCCTTGGGGGGGGGGGGGTGCAAAGGTATCGGCCATGGGTCAAGATGTCCAAGGCCTGGGGCACTCTGTGTGGGTGGCGGCTGAAGCCCACACAGGGCAGTCCTCTCACAGGCAGCCATGTACCAGGGCCACCTGGATACTGCATCAGTGCTTCAGTGCATAGTCAAGTCACAGCGGGTCATGGCTTCGGATGTAGACGGTATTGCCTGGGCGCTGGCCAATGTGGCACAGACCCAGATCGTGGTGGCACAGTCACAGGGTGTGTGCTTTGAAGAAGTCAGAAACCGTCGAGTGTGCCAGGATGAAGGCGTTGTGCACACTGCCCATACGTGCATGATGTGCAGCTCATGGTCACTCATCAGCTGCTCTTTCATCAAGTGGAATGCCTTTCGGTTTGTTAAGGGCCGGTGCTCATAGGACGACATCCAGTTGACTACCCATTGGACCCAGGGCATCTCGCCGATGGTGGCAAACGCCGCTGCCCGCGCATCCTGGTTGGCTCTGTCCACATTGAATTTGATGTATTGTGCCGACAGGGAATATAGGGCCTCGGATGTACCTGTGCACTGAGGTCTGACAGATTCCGGACATGTCCCCACTTGTCGCCTGGAAGGACCAGGTTGTGTAAAGTTTCAGGGTTACCGTCACCTTGACGGCCACAAGTCCCCATACTCCCGCAGTGCCAGGTCCGCCATGATCTGGCAGATATGTCGCACTGTCCCCCTACTCAGTCAGAGTGTTCGACGGCATTCCCGGTTCGGCAGATCCTCGAATGACAGGTGCTGCCGGTACACGCGAGGCTTCATGCGGTGCCTCCTTCCCACGTCCACATCCTCGGCAGCTGCCTCCTGTTCCTCTGGGACAGGCTCCGCTGCTGCAGGGTCCTGCTTGAGCAGCTCCAGCTCAGTTCATCCCCTAGGGTTACGGCAACTTGGATGAAGGCCATCATTTCTGGTTGGATTCTGAAGTCTATCAGACATGTTAGCATGGTGCCTACCCCTGTGCCCAACCAGGTCCACTGCGCTACTTGCCCACACATGTCTCCCTCCAACCCCCCCTTTCCCCATCCCCACCCCCAGCCGTTCCCCCTGGCAGTCTGCCCCTCCACAACTCTGGCCCTGGCACCCATCCCTGTTGTCAGGGGTACAGGTGGCTGGCACTACCCATGGTGGCTGGCACTACCCATGCCGGCAGAATGCTCCAAGGCCTCCATCCGGTGCCATCTTCCAGGGACTACTGTGGGCGTTCCCTTTGGGTGTCCACATGCTGCCCTGTCGGCTTGTGGCGGCCGGTGTGGAGTTGGTGGGGTGAGGTTGGAATGCGGGAGTGGTGGAGTGGGAGCACCCATACAGATGGTGTCACTCTGCTAACCATGGGCAACGAAGGGCGATCAGTGGGGTGCGCAGCAAGATGGCTGCCTTGCAGGCTGTGGCAATGGTGGTGCGTGCCTGGGACGCTTCAGTCCGGTGCGGGTGTTGCCCCATCCCCTGGTAACCCCCTGTTATGCACCAGGGTTTAGAGAATCCCAAAGTGTAGCATGGAGTTCACCTGACCCACACCTGTTAATAGATTGTGGTATGGGGAGCGCACGGCCCACTCTACAGGTGTGGTACAGCAGAAATGGAAAAGTATTTTTCAAAGCAAAACAATGTTTATTCTATGAACTCAAGTTAACCTTTTTAAAACATACAGTGAACATCTTAACAACCATTGATCGGGGCCCACCGATCTGCGGGTGGGCCTGTGCCGTGGGGGCACTCTTTCCTTCTGTGCCAGCCTCTGTAGGGCTCTGCCGTGGCCGTGCGGAGAAGAAACCCCCTGTACATGCGCGGAACCACGCCGGCGGTTCTGCGCATGCGCCAACTCAGGCCGGCCCTTCGGCGGCGGTTGGTGTGTCGCCAACCCCCCTGGTGCCGGCCTAGCCCCCGGAAGTGCAGAGGATTCCGCACCTTCCAGTCGGCCTGATGCCGGAGTGGTTCGTGCCTCTCTTGGCGCCGGCGTCGGGCCATCCGGCCAGTTGCGGGAGATTCCTGCCCAACTTGATCTGAGTTCAAATGCTCCAGCGCCAGTTCCGAGAACACCTTGGGAAGGATTCTCCGTTGTCCGGCACCAGCAGCGGAGTACCCGATAAGGTGGCAAATCCAATGTGGAGGAAAAAATTGTTTGCAATGTTCCAGACCCCACTGGTGGCGTCGATGTACGTCCCAAGCACCAGAGGGAAGATGAAAATGGGTCACATTCGGGTGGGGCACCGGATTCTCTCTGCCTCCTCGATGCTCAGGAATGGATTGTTGCAAGTATTTACCAGCTTGACTCTGACGCGGAGAACACGGGGGTCTCTAATATGGAGTCAGTGGGATCGTGGGGGGACTCGGTCATCCTCATGCGTATGTTCTCTCGCGGGTGTGACCAGAAGGTCCCGTCGTAGGGGAAGAGAGGGAAAATGCCCCTAATTGTCAGCTGGAGCAGGGGGGGGACAGGATTTGCATTGGTGCGGGGGAAGGACCAGCCACGGGACCTCACTATTGGATCCCCGCTCTCAATGGGTGCCCATTCATGATGGAGTCCCTTGTCATCCCCTCCATGCAGATCTGAACTAGGTAAATAGCATCCAGGAGTTGGAATGGTCTGAATTTTGAGGACCCGGGTTCAAATCCCTGGGTCATAGTCCGTGTGGGGTTTGCACATTCTCTCCATGTCTGCATGGGTTTCTCCCGCCCCCCCCACCCCCCACGACCCAAAAGATATGCTGGTTAGGTGGATTGGCCATGTTAATTGCCCCTTAATTCGAAAAAGAAAAATAATTGGCTACTCTAAATTTAAAAAAAAAGAATGGTCTGGATTTCACTCCAGTGAGTGTATGGGCCTTAAACGCACAATCATTAGGCATCATCAAAACTAATATTTAAAAAGAACCTTCCTCCCTGCTTAGCCTAGGGACTCATCAAGAAGAAACCTTTGGCAAGATATCTCTCCAATTATTTGAACTACCACCACCCTGTTTTTTCCTGGGGCAGCAGTTAAAAGTCAACCCAAGTTATCTGCCTGCTAGTCAGTTGTTGAGTTAGATTGTGATAAAGTGCAGAGAGCTCATTTTTACTTGCCAGAAATTTCTATCTCCCCTTGAGGGTCAGGAGGCGATACGTCAAAATTGAAGAGCTCCCTAATCCATCTCTCCTGGTTTTTTGTGAGGTTTCTCACAACAAAGGGACAGGTGTGCTGTGACTGGATATAAATATATATACAGCAGGTGCCCTCGAACCAGTTTGGCTGGGTTGGAAGCTTTGTATCGTACACTCCGTTTGCAAGAAGCTGAATAGAGTGGAAAATCAACAGCCTCCTTTGAGAATCCCACCTACTTGGAATGTGCGAAGGTGACTTGAATGGTTTGGTTTTCCAGGATTCTAGGCAGGGTTGCCGACCTTCCAGAATTTCCCTTGAGCTTCCAAGAATAAGGGCCAGGATTTTCTGTCGGGAGATGCCGGAATCGTGAATCGCAATCATGCGGAGAATACAGCGGCAGCTGAAAATCTAGGTCAACGCCAGGCGCTCGACGGAACGTCATGCTCCGGCCCCTCGATAGCGGCGTGACTGCGACCGACCAGCATGGGCAGGCAATATGTACAGTCTCATGCATTAACATCTCATTAACGGGTCCAATCGAGTAACCTCCGGCCTGTTGCGATGCTCCACCCCCACCAAATGGAAGTGACAAAGGCAAGGTTCACTTGTGGTCCTTAAAATCAGGATACAGGCGCAGGGATGAGAGGAGGTAGCTAATGTCCCCAAAAGTGCAACAGTGGGCTTATACTGCTGGTTGTGGGGGGGCATCTGCCAGGTCCGGGGGGAGTGGCGGGAAGGTGACCAGGGGATGGGCCGTTGGGTTGGGGTGTAGCCTCGGAACGGGCTGTCCAGGCACGGACTGCCAGTGCCGCAGCCTGCAAGGCAGCCATCTGGCGGTGCTCTCCATCGAATGCCCACTGTGGCCTGTAGATACGCAGAGCCTCACCAACTGTATGGGTACCCACCACCCCCGGCCTCCACCAAAACATCGCTTCTAGAAATCCCCAGACCCCAGCTGACCTACCCATGGAAAGTGAGTGGTCCAGGGCAGCCTGTGGCCCACCAGGTGTTGGCATGCTCCAGTGCATCCATCTGACGCGTTGCCCCACTGCAGGGGAAGCACGGGTGCAGCAGGGCACTTTGACCAGTGGACGCAAGCCCTCTATGGCCGTCGGCACACTCGCAGGACAGACATCCCACCAGTGACACCATCAGCTAACCCACCGTGCAGGATCACCAGCTGTCACCAAACCCTGCCTGCCCACTGCGCCCCTGCCCCCATCCACCCTGTCCCCAGACAAGAAGGCACAGCCAGTGTACTTCACAAAGGACCCACAGCACAGCGCAGCTACGCCCAACAGGTGCCCACTGCCTTGGCCAAGCCCTAGACACATGCTACCAGGTATGCCGCCGGTCGGTGCCACACTGTGCCCATCCGTCCCCCCCACAACCTGGTGCCATCCTGCTGGCAGGTTATCACACAGCCCACCCAAGAAGGAGCTCCACATTAGGCCCCAAAGGAGGGCGCCGGACAGGGGCTGCAGACTGTATCGCTGGCATTGGTAGCGCCAACCACCTGTACCTCTGCTGGCAGGGATGGGTGGCAAGTTTAGAGCCACCGACGGGGCCAAGGGTGCAGGGCAAAGTGTCAAGGGGAACTGGTGGGGGTGGGAGTGGGAATGGTGGGGGGGCATGCAGGGGCTGCAGTGCAAGCCAGGGCCACCGTGCAGCCCTTTGGACCTGGTTGGGCATGGGAGTACTCACCATGCTAACATGTCTGCCGTTTACCCCCTGCAGGCAATGGTTTTCGGAGCCCAGCAAGGAATGGTTGGCATCTGCCTGGTCGTGGCGGTCCCTGTGGATGTATTGCAGCTGCACAAGCAGAACCGGAGCCCATCCCAGAGGAACAGGGGCCAGCTGGTGAGGATGGTGAACCAGCCGCCTAACAGGCCGAGGAGCAAAGGAGGCATTGCATCAGGCCTCGTGTGTACCGGCAGCACCTGTCATTTGAGAATCTGCCAGACTGAGCGTGCCGCTGAAGACCCAAGCTAACCATGGAAACCGTGCAGCACATCCGCTGGATTATGGCGCACCAGGAACCGAGGGGATATGGGGGAGGATACCCGCTCCCAGTGGCAATCAAGGTGATGGTCACCCTGACATTTTATGCAACGGGGTCCTTCCAGGCACCGAGTGGAGACCTGTCTGGGATCTCTCAGACCTCTGTGCACAGGTGCATAAGCATCGTAACCAGGGCCCTATATACATCAAACTGAATATGGAGCGAGCCCGCCGGGCAGCGGGGTTCCCCACCATCACTGGAAGCCCCAGGTCCACGGGTTGATTGACGGGACTCATGTCTCCCTATCAGCATCGCTGCATGAGGGGATGCCCTTCACAAACCGGAAGAGATTCCACTCCCTCAATGTGCAGTTGGTGTGTGACCACCGGCCCCACATCATGTACGTCTGTGCCCGAAATTTGGGCACCGTGCACGACGTCTTCATCTTGGCACACTCAATGTCTCTCGACATATTCAAGGCACTCCCTTCGGGTGATGGGTTGGCTCCTGGGCAGTATGGGTTATCTGCTACATGTGGCTGATGACGCCTATCCAGATGTCTCGGACTGACGTGGAGAACCGCTATAACGATTCCCATGCAGAGATCAGGAGCATCATTGAGTGGAGCATCGGTGTGCTGAAGACGTGGTTCTGGTGGTTGGACTGCCCTGGAATGGCCCTCCAGTACAACCCTAGGAAGGTTTCCAACATTGTGGTGGCCTGCTGCGTCCTTCATAACATCATGCAGCAGAGGGGAGACATGCTGGAGGAGGATAATGCCAGGCCTCATCCGAAGAGGAGGATATGGAGGGCCAGGATGGACAGGGCATGGGGCCTTTTATGCCCCACCCCCCACCCACCTGGCACACGCTCTGCACCCAACCTAGCCCATCCCGCACATCCTTCAGCGCTCCGTCCACGTTATCCCCCAGGGGTTAATCGCATGTGCAGGCGGCCTGTTGCGTATCTCACCCTGTGACATGGGTCCCCTTTGGCGGCTGTCCTCTTGAGTGACCGGACCTGATGGGCCCGCAATCTTCTGGGTGTCACCGATGGTGTGGTTTCACCTTGTTCTGCCTGCTGTCCTTCGGATGTGCCAGTGACAGGTTGGGGAGGATTCAGAGATGCCGAAGTGGATTGGATTGGATTGGATTTGTTTATTGTCACGTGAACCGAGGTACAGTGAAAAGTATTTTTCTGCAAGCAGCTTAACAGATCATTAAGTACATGGGAAGAAAAGGGAATAAAAGAAAATACATAATAGGGCAACACAAGGTACACAATGTAACTACATAAGCACCGGCATCGGATGAAGCATACAGGGTGTAGTGTTAATGAGGTCAGTCCATAAGAGGGTCGTTTAGGAGTCTGGTAACAGCGGGGAAGAAGCTGTTTTTGAGTCTGTTCGTGCGTGTTCTCAGACTTCTGTATCTCCTGCCCAATGGAAGAAGTTGGAAGAGTCAGTAAGCCGGGTAGGACGGATCTTTGATTATGCTGCCCGCTTTCCCCAGGCAGCGGGAGGTGTAGATGGAGTCAATGGATGGGAGGCAGGTTTGTGTGAAGGACTGGGCGGTGTTCACGACTCTCTGAAGTTTCTTGCGGTCTTGGGCATCCAGATAGGATGCTTTCTATGGTGCATCTGTAAAAGTTGGTAAGAGTTAATGTGGACATGCCGAATTTCCTTAGTTTCCTGAGGAAGTGTAGGCGCTGTTGTGCTTTCTTGGTGGTAGCGTCAACGTGGGTGGACCAGCTCAGATTTTTGGAGATGTGCACCCCTAGGAATTTGAAACTGCTAACCATCTCCACCTCAGCCCCATCGATGCTGACAGGGGTGTGTACAGTACTTTTCTTCCTGAAGTCAATGATCAGCTCTTTACTTTTTCTGGCATTGAGGGAGAGATTGTTGTCGCTGACCACCCCACTAGGTTCTCTATCTCCCGCCTGTATTCTGACTCGTCGTTATTCGAGATCCGGCCCACTACGGTCGTATCATCAGCAAACTTGTAGATGGAGTTGGAACCAAGTTTTGCCACGCAGTCGTGTGTGTACAGGGAGTAGAGTAGGGGGCTAAGTACGCAGCCTTGCGGGGCACCGGTGTTGAGGACTATTGTGGAGGAGGTGTTGTTGTTCATTCTTACTGATTGTGGTCTGTTGGTCAGAAAATCGAGGATCCAGTTGCAGAGTGAGGAGCCAAGTCCTAGGTTTTGGAGCATTGATATGAGCTTGGCTGGGATTATGGTGTTGAAGGCAGAGCTGTAGTCAATAAATAGGAGTCTGATGTAGGAGTCCTTGTTGTTGAGATGCTCTAGGAATGAGTGTAGGGCCAGGGAAATGGTGCCTGATGTGGACCGGTTGCAGTGGTATGCGAATTGCAGTGGATCAAGGCATTCTGGGAGTATGGAGGTGATGCGCTTCATGATCAACCTCTCGAAGCACTTCATTACGACTGAAGTCAGGGCCACCGGACGGTAGTCTTTGAGGCACGTTGCCTGGTTCTTCTTTGGTACAGGTATGATGGTGGTCTTCTTGAAGCAGGTGGGGACCTCGGAGTGGAGTAGGGACAGGTTAAAGATGTCCGCGAACACCTCTGCCAGCTGGTCCGCGCAGGTTCTGAGTGCACAACCAGGGATCCCGTCCGGGCCCGTCGCCTTCCGAGGGTTCACTTTCAGGAAGGCCGATCTGACTTTGGAAGCTGTGATGGTGGGTTGACACTATGCTGACTTGACTGGAGACCTGAGGCTAACCTGACCAGACTTACTACCACATGGTGTCTGTTCTAGTTGCTGCTCATGGGCTCTGACTGTCTCAGAGCCTGCATCCCAAGAGAGCGGGAAAACTAGTGTCCTCCGGCTTTATAGTTGTTGTGTCCTGTCTGGTGATTGGCTGCTGGGTTCTGTGTGTTCACTGGTCATCCTGTGTGTCAATCACTGCCTGTCTGTGCACCATCATATACTGTGTGTATATTATGACATCTCCCCCCCCTTTTTTTTCTTTCTACTTGTTAAAAAATGTGTGTAGGTCAATAAATAGTGAGTGTGTGTGTGTACAGGAGCCTGACTATATACAAAGTATGTTAACGTATTCACATGGGAAGGTGTCTAGTGCAGGTGGAGGGCAGATAACAAATTAGGAAAAAACAATATGTACAGATGTGTAAACGGATCACAAGGTAATGCAACATTCAGTCTATAAATTCAGTCTCTGTGGTGGGCGACGAGTTCTGGTTGACCACCTCAAGGGTGGGTCAGGGGCCACCTGCACTTGAACGGGCGGAACTGCCTCCAATGTAGAGGTCGGTAAAGGAACTGGCAGATCGGTGGCCTCGTGGAGGGGCGCGTCCTGAGGAACCAGCATGCGAGGCGGGACATCACGTTCAGGTGGCGGGCGTGGAAGTAGCCGCAGTGCCTGCCTATTTCGCCGAAGAAAGGAGCCATCATGCCTGCGAACGAGGAACGATCTCGGGGCCAATTGCTTAACCACCACAGTCGTGGCAGATCAGCCACCGTCAGGTAGCTGAACACGAACTCGGTCAGCAGGAGCCAGAGCAGGGAGATCTGTGGCGTGGGCGCCGTACGCCGACTTGCATTAATCCCGAGACTGTTGCATCCTCTGCAGGACCGGAAAATTGTCAAGGTCCGGGACGTGGATAGCCGGCACCATCGTCCGTAGTGTGCGGTTCATTAGCAACTGGGCAGGGGACAGGCCAGCGGACAAAGGAGTCGCCCGGTAGGCTAACAGTGCCAGGTTAAAATCTGAACTCGAGTCAGCAGCTTTGCAGAACAGTGTTTTAACAATGTGGACCCCCTTTTCAGCCTTCCCATTCAACTGGGGGTAGTGGGGGCTTGATGTGACGTGCGTAAAATTGTACCACCGGGCAAAATCCGTCCACTCCTGGCTGAACAAACAAGGGCCATTATCAGTCATAACTGTAAGTGGAATGCCATGACGGGCAAAAGTCTCTTTGCATGCCTTGATGACCGTTGCTGATGTGAGGTCAGTCAGCCTTACAACCTTGGGGTAGTTGGAAAAGTCGTCCACGAGGAGGACATAGTCTCGGCCCTTTGCATGAAAGAGGTCAATACCAACTTTGGACCATGGGGAGGACACCAGTTCATGCGGCTGTAGAGTCTCTTTGGGCTGAGCCGGCTGGAACCTTTGACACGTTGGGCAATTGAGGACCGCGTTGGCGATATCCTGACTGATGCCTGGCCAATATACTGCCTCTCGGGCTCGACGGCGATACTTTTCGACCCTCAGGTGACCCTCGTGTATTTGGCCGAGGACCAGCTTTCGCATGCTGTGTGGGATTACGATCCTGTCCAGCTTCATTAATATGCCGTCCACCACTGCTAGATCGTCCTTTATATTATAAAACTGGGGGCACTGCCCCTTTTGCCAACCATCCGTAAGATGTCGCATCACCCGCTGGAGTAAAGGATCCCTGGCCGTCTCCTGATGATTTTGCACGACCCTTTCATCAGTGGCCGGAAAGTTTGATGCACAAAACGTCACCTGAGCGTCTATCTTACAGACAAAGTCCGACTGCTCACACGGCGTGGTGATGGATCTAGAGAGTGCGTCGGCCACAATGAGCTCTTTGCCCGGGATGTAGATGAGGTTGAAATCGTAGCGGCGGAGTTTGAGGAGGATACGTTGTAGCCATGGCATCATATCATTGAGGTCTTTTTGGACATATGAACCAATGGCCTGTGATCTGTCTCGGCCGTGAATTTAGGGAGTCGATACACGTAATCATGGAATTTGTCAGTCCCTGTGAGGAGGCCCAGGCATTCTTTTTCAATCTGAGCGTATCGTTGCTCAGTAGGCGTCATGGCTCTAGAGGCATATGCGACTGGGGCCCAGGTGGAGGATTCGTCCCGCTGGAGGAGTACTGCCCCAATGCCAGCCTGGCTCGCGTCGGTGGAGATCTTCGTCTTCTTGGCGGAGTCGAAAAATGCCAGTACCGGGTCCTTGGTGAGTTTCGCCCTGAGCTCACGCCACTCTTGCTCATGAGCGGGGAGCCACTGGAAGTCCGTAGTTTTCTTTACAAGATTGCGGGGAGCAGTGGTGTGTGATGCAAGGTTGGGGATAAACTTCCCAAGGAAATTGACCATCCCTAGAAACAGGAAGACCGCCTTCTTGTCCTCCAGGGTCTTCATGGCGTTGATCGCCGCCACCTTGTCTGCATCTGGCCGCACACCAAACTGCGAAATATGGTCGCCAAGAAACTTTATTTCTGCTTGACCGAACGAGTATCTGGCTCTATTGAGTCGGAGGCCATGCTCGTGGATCCTGTGGAACACTCGCTTGAGGCGATCGATGTGCTCCTGAGGAGTTGTAGACCAGATAATAATATCATCGACGTACACTCGCACCCCCTCGGTGCCCTCCATCATTTGCTCCATTATGCAGTGGAACACTTCCGAGGCGGAGATGATGCCAAAGGGCATCCAGTTGTAACAGTAGCGACCGAACGGTGTGTTAAATGTACACAACTTTCGACTGGACGCGTCCAGCTGTATTTGCCAAAACCCCTTGGAGGCATCCAGCTTTGTGAAAAGCTTGGCGTGAGCCAGTTCTCTGGTGAGCTCTTCTCGTTTGGGTATGGGGTAATTCCCTCATGATGTTACTGTTCAAATCTTTGGGGTCGATGCAAATGCGAAGTTCCCCTGACGGTTTTTTGACACAGACCATGGAACTAACCCAGTCCGTGGGTTCAGTGACCTTAGAAATGACGCCCTGGTCCTGGAGGTCTTGCAGCTGCTGCTTGAGGCGGTCCTTGAGGGCTGCCGGAACCCGACGCGGTGTATGAACCACAGGTGTGGCATTCGGCTTCAGCAGTATCTTGTATCGGTAAGGTTGTGTACCCATACCTTCGAAGACGCTGTGGTATTGTGCTATGATGTCATCTAATTGGCTTGTAAGTTGACATCTGGCGAGGCCGTTGCCTCTGCGGACGACATGGTGTGAACCCGCTGCACAAGATTCAGGATTTTGCAGGCCCGAGCACCGAGCAGAGAAGCTCTGTTGGTTCCTACAATTTCAAAACTCAGGGTTGCTTCTGAAAAACAATGGGATATACCGCAAGCTGGCATGAGCCACTGGCAGCAATGGCATTGCCATTGTAGTCGAGGAGCTGGCAGGCCAGTGGAAGAATGCTTGGCTTGAGGCGGATGGTGTCAAGGTCAGACTTTTAAATGAGGTTTGCTGAAGCGCCGGTGTCCAGCCTGAAGCGTATGCGAACCTTGTTGACCGTGAGGGTGGCACACCACTCGTCGTCCGGATCAATGCTCATCACTGGGAGTTGTTTCACCTTCTTCACTATAGGCATCGTATGCTTGGTGATGATGCCCACCCGGAATGGGGGGGTGAGGCCCTCGGTGTCGGAATCTGGAACCATGTCAGAGTCAGAGTCTGCAACGGGCTGCTGTACTGACCGAACGTTCCTGCGCTGCGACTGGGACCGCTGTGTATTGGGCAGTTGAGCAGATCTGCACAGGGCTGCGTAGTGACCAAGCTTGCCACACTGGAGACAGTGTCGAGATTTCACAGGACATTGCCGCTTTAAATGGGCGGAGCCACAGTTGTTGCGCGTCATGGCGCCGATGTCAGGACGCTCCGTGCACCACCGCGCATGCGCGGTGCGGTCGACCGATGTGCGCACCTGTGCAGTTCGGTCGTCGGCCTCGCCATCCCCTCGGTCGTGGCGCGCATGCGCAGGAGCCCGGGAAAAGTGCGCAAAATGGCCGCCCTCATCCAAACTCAGGCCCTGGAGCTGTTTTACGGCCTGCTCCCGCTCCACATTGTGGGGACCTTGCCGCGTCATCTCTGCCGCCTTGATATGGGAGTACCAGTTGTTAGCCTGCTCGTGGAGGACGCAGGTTTCGATGGCGATGGTCAGGGTGAGCTGCTTAACTTTAAGGAACTGCTGGCGAAGGAGATCGGAGTAGTCCACGAAAATGATCTGGTCGGGGACCATGGAGTCGGAAGTGGAGCCGTAGTTGCAGGACTGCGAGAGGATACGGAGGTGGGTTAAGAAGGACTGGAAAGGTTCATCCTTACCCTGCAGCCTCTGCTGGAACACATAGCGTTAAAAGCTCTCGTTGACCTTGATGTCACAGTGGCTGTCGAACTTCAGCAGGCCTGTTTTAAACTTTGTCTTGTCCTCGCCCTCAGCAAAGATGAGGGAGTTGAAGATGTGGATAGCCTGGTCCCGGCTGTAGAGAGGAAGAGAGCCGTCTTCCTGGCATCCGATGCGGTTTCGAGGTCGGTGGCGTCAAGATACAGCTGGAACTTTTGCTTGAAAATCTTCCAGTTAGCACCGAGGTTGCTGGCGATGCGGAGCTGCGGGGGAGGGCGGACGCTGTCCATGTTACCGGATGGCTGATCGCTGGTCAAAGGCAGACTATCTCAAGGTAGGTCCATCAAACTCGAGCATAACTCACTGGTACCATGATGTGTTGGGTATGCCGGGTCTGAGAGGACTGCGTTTACTGCAGCAGTGAGAGAGACAGGCTTCCAACACTTGAAGAAATGCAACTCGATTTTATTAAACTCTTAATTATCATACATACTTTAACTGTGGGTTGACACTATGCTGGCTTGACTGGAGACCTGAGGCTAACCTATCCAGACTATCTTACTACCACATGGTGCATGTTCTAGTTGCTACTCATGGCTCTGACTGTCTCAGAGGCTGCATCCCCAGAGAGCGGAAAAGCTAGTGTCCTCTGGCTTTATAGTGGTCGTGTCCTGTCTGGTGATTGGCTGCTGTGTTCTGTGTGTTCACTGGTCATCCTGTGTGTCAATCACTGCCTGTCTGTGCACCATTATTTACGTGTGTGTATATTATGACAGCCGATGCTGCGCAAAGTTGGTGTGGGCTCAAAATTGCCCCAATATGAATGGCTTCAATGCATCCAAGTTACTGACGATAAAAGCTAGATGGCAAAGTAAGCTGTGAGGATGACACAAAGAGTCTGTAATGGGTTGTAGTTAGGTTGAGTGACCGGTCAAAAACAGGTTCTTGTTCATAAAAATAACAAGTTAATATCCAAATGCAGCAAGAAATTAGCAAAGGCAAATGGATTTTAGCCTTCATGACAAATGGATTTGAGTATTCCAGTCTTTCTGGAATTATATAGGACTTTGGAAAGATCACACCTGGAGTACTATGTTAAAGCCTGAGGGTTGAATTTTGTTAGGGCGGCAGTAGCACCAACAATGAGCTAGAAAGTTGGGGGCAAATCCACCTCGGCTTGTTTGGTGAGTCCCAAATGTCACCTGGCACCTGGACTCCCGTCCCTTTAAGACATGAGATCCCACCTCAAAGAGACGGCAGCTAATTGGAAGGCTGACAAATCTTCGGTGCCAACAGTGCCACTGGGAGTGGTGGCCACTTCTGGAACTGCACCCGTTAAGCAGCATGCGTGCCATTTAAGGGCCTCAATTGGCCGTTACCTCAATTGATTGCTGCTGATAGAATTTCATATCATTGGGAAGGCGATGAGCACTCCTCTCCCTGCCTCTCAAATCACTTTGGAGGGCTCTGTTAAATACATGCCTTGGTCTCCCTACTTATGGAAAGATAGATTTGTCTTGGAACTGTTACAATGAAGATTTATTCATTTGATTGTTGGATAAGAGTTACCTTATGAGGCATGTTTGAGTAGAATGGACCTATATTCTATGAACTTCATAAAAGAGAGGTTATCTCAATGAAACATATGCATTTTTAGAAGGCTTATTGAAATGGTAGATGGCGAGAGACTGTTTTTCCACCCTGGAAAGTCTAGAACCATGGGTGATTTAGGGCTACGATCAGTAGAAATCTTTTCGTTCAGAGTGTTGGAAAACTTTGGTCTTCTCCACACAAAGGACTGTGGATCCTCAGTTGTTTAATATATTCAAGGCTGAGATCAGTAGATTTTTGGACACTGGAGGAATCAAGGGATTTTGAGATCAGACCGGAAAATGGAGTTTAGGCTGATGATCAGCTGTGATCTTATTGGATAGCAGAGCAGGCTCAAAGGCTGCATGGCCCAATCCTTCTCCTTCTATATGCGTTCTTGTGGTGCAGTGGTAGCAGCACTACCTCTAGGCTAGAAGCTCAGGGCTCAAGTCCTAGAGTTATAGGCCGGGATTCTCCCTTCTGGGGACTAAGTCCCCACGCCGGCGGGAGAACCTGGAGCCCGGAGAATCGCCGGGGGGGGGGCGCTGCCAACGGCCCCCGACCGGCGTTGCGTGAATCCCGCCCCCGCTCGAAAACGAATGCCAGAGAATATGGCAGCCGGCGTCGGGGTGGGATTTGCGCCGCCCCCCGGTGATTCTCCGACCTGGCGGGGGGTTGGAGAAACCCGCCCATAGAGTCCTTGAGTCATAAAGTCATACAGTGCAGAAGAGGTATTTCTGCACATCGAGTCGGCACTGACAAAACCACTCTAAATCTACACTAAACCCACTTTCCAGCACTTGGCCCATTACCTTGAATGTTATGACATTTCAAGTACTTATCCACGTTCCTTTCAACCGTTGTCTGGTTTCCCGCCTTTACCATCCTTCCAGGCAGTGCATTCCAGATTCCCACCACTCTCTGGGTGAAAAAAAGATTTCCTCAATTTCCCTCTAAACCTCCTGCCCCCCACCTTAAATTATGCTCCTCGTTATTGACCTTTCAACTAAGAGAAACAGTTGCTTCCTATCCGCCCTGTTGATACCCTTCGTAATCTTAAACACCTCAATCAGGTCCTCCCTCAGCCTTCCCCACTCTAAAAAAAACAATCCAAGCCTATCCAGCATTTCTTCATAGCTCAAATGCTCCATCCCAGGCAACGTCCTGGTGAATCTCCTCGGTACCATCTCCAGTGCAACCATATGCTTCCTATCGTGAGGCAACCAGAACTGAACACAGTACACCAGCTGTGGCCTACCCAAAGTTTTGTACAGCTCCGAACATAACCTCCCTGCACTTATAATCTACGCCATGACTGATAAAGGCAAATACATAGAAACATTCATGGAAAATAAAAGCAGGAGGAGACCGTTCAGCCTTTTGAGCCTACTCTGTCCTTCATTATGATCATGGCTGATCACTATAGTCAATACCCTGATCCCTCCTTACCCCCAAATCCCTTGATCCCTTAGCCCCAAAAGCGATATCTAATTCCTCCTTGAAAATACACAACATTTTGACCTCAACTACTTTCTGTGGTAGTGAATTCCACAGATTCACCACTCTCTGGGTGAAGATATTTCTTCTCACCTCAGTCCTAAACCATTTACCACTTATCCTCAAACTATGACCCCTACTTCTGGACTAGTGTTGTGGGGTGGGACCTATGCATACATGGGAGAATGCTTAAACTCCACATGGACAGCGACCTGGGGCTGGGATCAAATCCGTATCCTCAGCGCCGTGAGGCAGCAGTGCTAATCACTGCACCACCATGCTGTCCTTGTAGCAGGTACTTCTGGTGTAAACCCTTCTTCTGTAGATGAACTAGAAGTCACACAGCCAAGTGGAATGGAGGCTGTTATCTCTTGAGGTGGTTCTGGCACTGGAACACTGATGCATGTTGACAATAATTGATCCACATGGCATCTCCACATGAGCTCATATGCTTTTTGGACCGTGTGAGAGATTGGTCCTATCTAAGCCAATACCATTGCAAGGACCCACTTCTCCTTCCTAGTGTAGCTGCGTGCGAAAACTTGATCTCCTTGTTGAAATGACCATTTCCTTGAGTTGCTTTCTCGTCTCAAGATCTGTGACTTGGATTTGCTCTACTATGTCAGATGTCTGGCAAGAGGAAGTCAAAGGTAGCCCTCATATTCCTTTTGATCAAAAGCAAAACTAGTGACTTTTATGTAGTTGCATGTGTTGTATTTTGGTATGTTGCTAAAAACTCGTTCAAATAGCGATGTAGTGAACCTTGGTCTTTGGAAGCTTACAGTGCATCCTTCAAGGACTGGACAAATAGTTTTGATAAACGATTCATGGATGGGTGGTACGGTGCTGAATCTATATGTTGAAGTCCACACATCTTTAAATAGTCTTTGAAACCTTGGGCTGTAAACTGTGGCACATTGTAACTCACGATTTGCTCTGGTTTACCGAATCTCGCAAAAATCTCGAGTTTCTCAACGGTTTGTTCCACAGTGGTTGACTTCATTCCAACCACCTTAGGCCACTTTGAGTGTGCATCTACAATGACCATGAAAAGCTGCCCCTTGAATGAACGAGCAAAGTCAATGTGGAGACACCGCCACGACGTTTTAGGACACTCCCATGGATGCAATGGGGTCAATGGCGAGTTCCTTACCCACGCACATGACTGGCACAGTGCTGTTTTTTCTTCTATCTGGGCCATCAAAAGTAGCTTTGTGCTAATTCCTTCATTCAAACTAAACTTCGGTGTTCTTCATGTAATTGTGCCAATAGCTTTTGTCGCACATTTGATGGAATAATTACTCTCATCACCCACAACAGACATCGCCCAGTGCTGTTAATTTGTGTCTCCTGGAAATGTACTGTTTTAATTCAAGATGTTTTCCTGCTGTCCTGCCCTTTAATACCATTCGCAGTACCTTCTCCATTACAGAATCATTTCTGGCATGTATTTGGACTTGAGCTGCAGTCACTGGGACATTCTTGATCTGCGCACAATAAAAAAGATTATTAAGACTAGGTAGTTTCTGACCAGCTGTAAAGGCAGATGTGAAAATGCATCTGCATTGGCATGATTTTCTGGACTGATGGTATTTGATCTCAAAGGAATGTGCAGATATGATAAAGACCATTGTTGAAATCTACTTGCAGCCAACAAAGGAATACCTTTGTGTGGCACAAACATATCTTTTAAGGGCCTGTGGTCCATCAACAATATGAAGTGGCGACCATACAGGTATTGGTGAAACTCCTGTACACCAAATATAATACTCAGTGCCTCTTTTTCCAACTGAGCATAGTTAGGTTCGGCATTTGTTAATGTATGAAATGCAAAGTCGGCCGTGGCCATTGGTCACTTCTTCCCGCAATCAGGAATGCCGCAACCGATTGCTGCGTGACCCTCCCAACACCCGCCCGTGACTCACCTGTGGGTCGCGACCCTGAGTTTGAAAATGACTGTCCTGGATGTTGTATGGATGTCTGAAAGAAATCACATTTATCTTTCCTGAGACGAAGCCGATGTTTCGGTGTTTCAGTGTGGTTTCTAAGTGTCGTCAGTGTTCTTGTTCATTGATGCTGGTTATCAACATATCATCGAGGTGAAAAGCCTCCTTCGCCACAGGCTCCATTGAAACAACAATATCTAATGCAGTCTTTGAACTTAGATTTTGTACCATTAATAATTTTCTCTGAATGGCCTAATTTTTCAAACCATACACCAAACGATCTCTGTCATCTAGCAAGTCACCAAATTCGCAAACTCTGCACGTCGCTTGAAGGTTGCAACAAACTGCACAATATTTTCCCCTTCCAACTGATTCCTTCGATGAAATCAAAATCTCTCTGCATTAATAAATGGCTTTGGTACATAATAGTCATCTAATATTTCAAACAATTCTTCACACGTCTTATCCTTAGTTTCTCAAGCTGAACCAAGCTCCTTATAAATTGAAATTTTGCTTCCAATTGTACTTAGAAATGCAGGGACCTCAATATCTTCTGAAATCGGGTTGGTTAGAATATACTAATGGAATCTTTCTGAGTATGATTTCCAGTTCTCTGAGTCTTAATCAAATTAGCCCATCATGCCAAAAGGTTCTGCCATTTCTAACGGTATTGGAATGCTCTCTCAATTTCCCTTAAATGAATGGTCTAGTTAAATTAAGTTGAATTATCAATTTGTAACAGCTTTAAGTCTCATCGCAAACTGTAGAATCTTTTGTTCTCTCACCCGCTCTACCTCTGTGCCTCACTATTCTGCACATGGCAAGCTCTGAAGCCTAAACTCCTTGGAGTGCCAGTTTGAAATTGGTATGGGCCCTTTCTTTGAATCTTTGCCCCTAAAACCTTTACCAGTTCCAATGCCAAATGTGATTTCTGACCTTCTGATATTCTGCTTCATTGATTGATCCGTTGAAGCAGCTCAATTCTTCTACATTGACTGTAAAAGTTTGGATGTTTTACTTCCCTCTAAAAATACCTTTTTTTTCTGCACTGTTCCTCGTCATCACTTTTCTTTTTGTAAATTGTTGTATCTTTCGACTAACAGTACAAAATAAATAGATTGCTAATGCATGTGGATTAAATACAACACTAAAGAAGTCTTCACTGTACAAAGGCTGCTACTAGACTAAGGGTAAAAGCCCGCAAAGTAGCCAATGATGTCACGCCTGTCACGTGACTTGGTCTTAAAGAGACATTGAACACAACTACAATAACCCACGTATATAGCAGGTTCCTCGCACTGTCAAGTCAATCATCTGGACTGCTCACAAGCAGAGCGCCACATATTAGCTGCGTTGGGCTTTTGACCACACACGCTCTCCACCACAAATGCTGCCTGCTCCACCTGAAGTGGGAAAGTGTCCCATTCATCGGCACTACTAACTCACATCATATAATCATAGATCCATACAGCCCAGAAGCAGGCCATCATGGCTGTACCTGCTTATTGGAATAGTCAACCAATTATCCCAACCTTTTTGTTCTTTTGTCATTACTCAACCACTCTTTTTTTCCCCCCAAGGGCCCCAATTTCCGATTTAAAGTTGCGATGGAATCAGCTTCCAAATTCTTTTCAGACAGCACATTCCAAATCATACCAACTCTCTGCGTCAAAAAAGAAATATCCTCATCTGGTTCTTTTGCCAATGATCTTAAATCTACCTCCCCTTAAATCTGACCCTCCTGCCATAGATTCTCCCTATTTACTCTGTCACTACTCTTCATAATTTTGGACACCATTATTAAACCTCGCAATAATTGTCTCCCAAGGGGAGTGAGACATCCTGACTCATTATTCCAAATTGATTGGTCGGGATTGTCTAACCTCGCCAGTGGGGGAGGGGGGGAAGGCATCGTCGCAGGCGGGACGGCAAAATTTGAAGGATGGTCTCGAGGTTTTCACAGGCCACCCGCAACAATGTCGTCGTCCCCCCCCCCCCCCCAACCCCCACCAAAGTCGCTCACTGCATTAAAAAATATGAACAAGTGAAGTGGAATTGAAACTAGGGAAAACTATTCACTGTGGAAAATTGGAGGGCGGCGCAGGTGACTTTTAACAGTCACAATAACTAAAGATGATTGATGTGACATTGAGAGCCCACACGCCAAGGGAGCAGCCTTGTTATCTTACCAAACAAATCTTGGACTTCAGAGATGGGATTTTTATTCTGTCATGTGCAGCTGTGACCGGTTTTCATCTGGTTGCAGCAGCCTCCGGAGAGTTAAATGGAAAGCTGCTCATGTGCTGCGCCTGCTGTCGGGCGCTGGTTCAGGCGAATGTATTCCACCTGCCGGCTCTGAGCTCAGTGCTGGCACTGAGCAGCAATTTCCTTTCCTGCACCCAAAACAAACATAACCAAGACACCTAATAATTAGAGCAGGAGTGCCCGATGGCTAATATATATACAGAGGGGGGGGGGGGGGGAATCCACTGCCGCAAACGTTCCAAGAGACACTGATCTGTTTGTGAACACACAGTGGTATTTAATGACTGTTTTGTCTTTGTAATGTTTTCAACAAGAGGCGGCCGAAACAATTTGATTTTTTTTTTCAAGGGCTCCCTTCTCAGTGGGATCTGATGCACTATTGGCACATTCACTGCTAAAATAGCAAAGTGATGCACGATCAATGACCACTAAAGCGAGGTTGTAGTCCAACTGAAGGCTTTAATAAGCTAGATGTTTCCCCCAGCAGCTCAGGTACAGACAGAAGGCTGTGGGGGCGGCACGGGCTACCATACAGCTTGCCCAATAGGAAACGTACATTATCTACCAATGGTGTTCCAGCATTACCAGGTACCGTAATACCTCTACACAGACTACCACATTCACACCCTGTTAAAAAAGAGTCCAGCGTGGATGGTGGCTTGATATTACAACATGGTAACGTGGTAGAAATTATAGTTATGGAGGTACCGTAAATACCTCCATACAGCATTTTGTAACTATTTACAGATTCACAATTAACTATATACACTTTAAAATGAAGCAATCAATCGATCGGTGGCCCTGGTCATCCTCTGTGATCGTCGAAGCTTTGGTGGTGACGCCGGTGGAGGCTCGGGCGTCTGTGACTCCGGGAGCGTGGCCTCGATCTCTGTGGCAGCTTCAACACCCCTAGACAGCGCTGGTGGGGAAAACGGTTGACCTGGGAAGGGAGCGTCTGCGAGGTACGTCGGTAGGTGGGGGGGGGGGCCTTGACGGGGCCGGCGGAAGGACCGATCCTCCTGTAAGGTGCACCGGTGGGAGAGAGGGTGGGACTGGTGGCTGGGGTGTGCGTGGGGATCCGGCGGGCGCCAGGTCTCGTAGGTAGACCGTATATTGTCGGCCGTCGGGGTACGCCTAGGGGTTAGCATGGAGAAGATGGACCCTCTCGACCAACAAGTCCGACTTGTGTGCCCGCACGTGTTTTCGGAGCAGGATGGGTCCGGGAGGTGCCAGCCAGGTCGGGAGCGAGGTTCCAGAGGAGGAGTTCCTGGGGAAGACAAGGAGATGTTCGTGAGGTGTTTGGTTGGTCGTGGTACAAAGCAGTGACCGGATGGAGTGGAGGGCATCCGGGAGGACTTCCTGCCAGCGGAAGACTGGGAGATTCCTGGATTGTAGTGCCAGTAGGACGGTCTTCCAGACCATTCCGTTCTCCCTCTCTACCTATCCGTTACCCCGGGGGTTGTAACTGGTCGTCCTGCTCAAGGCGATGCCCTTGTTGAGCAGGAATTGACGCAGTTCGTCGCTCATAAAGGAGGACCCCCTATCACTATGTATGTACGCGGGGAACCCGAACAGTGTAAAGATGCTATAGAGGGCCTTGATGACGGTGGTTGCGGTCATGTCAGGGCAGGGGATGGCAAATGGGAACCGGGAGTACTCACCATCACATTCATGAAGTACGTGTTGCGGTCAGTGGAGGGGAGGGGGCCTTTGAAGTCCATGCTGAGGTGTTCAAAGGGACGGGAAGCCTTTATCAGGTGCGCTTTCTCTGGCCGGTAGAAGTGCGGTTTGCACTCCGCGCAGATTTGGCAATCCTGGGTGACTGTCCTGACCTCCTCGATGGAGTAGGGCAGGTTGCGGGTCTTGATAAAGTGGAAAAAGCGAGTGGCTCCCGGGTGGCGAGGTCCTCGTGGAGGGCTCGGAGGCGGTCCACTTGTGCGGTGGCACATGTGCCACGGGACAGGGCGTCAGGAGGCTCGTTTAGCTTCCCAGGACGATACAAGATCTCATAGTTGTAGGTGGAGAGTTCGATCCTCCACCGCAAGATCTTATCGTTTTTTATCTTGCCCCGCTGTGCATTATCGAACATGAAAGCAACCGACCGTTGGTCAGTGAGGAGAGTGAATCTCCTGCCGGCCAGGTAATGCCTCCAGTGTCGCACAGCTTCTACTATGGCCTGGGCCTCCTTTTCGATTGAGGAGTGGCGGATTTCGGAAGCATGGAGGGTACTTGAGAAGAAGGCCACGGCTCTGCCCGCTTGGTTGAGGGTGGCCGTCAGAGCTACGTCAGATGCGTCGCTCTTGACCTGGAAGGGGAGGGATTCGTTGATGGCATGCATCGTGGCCTTTGCAATGTCTGCTTTGATGCGGCTGAAGGCCTGGAGGGCCTCTATCGACAGGGGAAAAACTGGATTGGATCAGGGGACGGGGCTTATCCGCATAGTTGGGGACCCACTGGGCATAGTAAGAGAAAAACTCGAGGCAGAGTTTCAGGGCCTTGGAGCAGTGAGGGAGGGGGAACTCCATAAGGAGGCGCATGCGTTCAGGTCAGGGCCTATAACTCCATTTCGCACTACGTAACCGAGGATGGCTAGGCGGTCGGTGCTAAACACGCATTTATCCTTGTTATACGTAAGGTTAAGGATCTTTGTTGTCTGGAGGAATTTTCGGAGGTTGGTGTCATGGTCCTGCTGGTCGTGGCCGCAGATGGTGACATTATCGAGATATGGGAATGTTGCCCGTTAACCATACCGGTCAACCATTCGGTCCATCTCGCGCTGGAAGACCGAGACCCCGTTAGTGACACTGAAGGGAACCCTTAAGAAGTGGTAGAGCCGCCCATCTGCCTCGAAGGCAGTGTATTTGCGGTCACTAGTGCGGATGGGGAGCTGGTGGTAGGCGGACTTAAGATCCACTGTGGAGAAGACCTTGTAATGCGCGGTCCTGTTTACCAGGTCTGATATGCGGGGGAGAGGGTACGCATCCAGCTGCGTAAACCTGTTGATGGTCTGACTGTAGTCGATGACCATCCTATGCTTCGCCCCGGTCTTTACCACCACTACTTGAGCTCTCCAGGGACTGTTGCTAGCTTCAATGACTCCTTCCCTCAGTAGCCTTTGGACCTCTGACCTAATAAAGATCCGATCCTGGGCACTGTACCGTCTGCTCCTGGTGGCGACGGGTTTGCAATCCAGGGTGAGGTTCGTAAACAGGGAAGGCGAATCAACCTTGAGGGTCGTGAGGCTGCAGACCTTGAGACGGGATATAGGGTCGCTGAATTTGAAAGTTAGACTTTGCAGATTACACTGGAAGTCTAACCCTAGAAGTGTGGCTGCGCAGAGGTGGGGAAGGACGTAGAGCCGGTAATTTTTAAACTCCCTTCCCTGGACCGTGAGGTTTGCTACACAAAACCCCTTTATCTCTACTGAGTGGGAACCGGAGGCCAGGGAGATATTTTGATTAACGGGGTGAACGAGGAGAGAACAGCGCCTTACCGTGTCGGGGTGTATGAAGCTCTCCGTGCTCCCAGAGTCGATTAAGCAGGATGTCTCGTGCCCGTTGATTAGTACTGTTGTTGTAGCAGTTGAGAGTGTTCGAGGCCGGGACAGATCCAGGGTCACCGAGGCTAATCGCAGCAGTTGAGTGTTCTCTTCGGGCGGTGTGCGGTCAGCCAAGCTGGGGTCCTGGGAGTCCATCCAAGATGGCGGCTCCCATTGATCGCACATGGCTGGGGGTGCACAAAATGGCGGCACCCATCCATCGAACGTGGCGTCCGCGGGACAAGATGGCGGCGCCCGGGGGCCGCACGTGGCCCTGGAGGAGGAAGATGGCGGCGCCCGCTGGCTGCACGGGGACCGTGGAGAGGTTTGTGGTGGTGATCTGCATTCACCACCAGATACCGCGGCGACCGCACGGGCCTGGCATACCACAACAAAGTGACCCTTTTTACCGCATCCCTTGCAGGTGGATGCGCGGGCCGGGCAGCGCTGCCGGGGGTGCTTGGCCTGCCCGCAAAAGTAGCAGCGGGGCCCCCCGGGGTTGCCATGCCGCCTTGCAGCACAAGCTTGCGGGGGATGGGAGATGTCTCGGGGTCAGCTGCGGAGGGGTTCCACGCTGCCCAGGGGGCTGCTGCACGGTCGGGAACGTAAGCGCGGGTATTTCGGGAGGCCACATCCAGGGAGCCTGCAAGGGCCCGTGCCTCCTTGAGGCCTAGGATGTCTTTTTCCAGCACTCGCTGGCGGATTTGAGAGGACAGCATACCTGCCACGAAAGCGTCCCGGATCAAGAGTTCTGTGTGGTCGCGCACCGAAACTTGTGGGCAGCTGCAGTTTCTCCCCAACACCAGGAGCGCATGGTAGAATTCTTCCAGTGATTCCCCAAGGACTATAATGTCCTTTTAGCAGCTCTATTGCTGCATCGAAGTCGTCCGCATCCTCGATGAGGGTGTAAATTTTCGGGCTCACCCTCGAGCGCAGAACTTGCAATTGCTGTTCTCCCGTGCGTGTGTTTTCGGCCGTTCCGAGATATCCTTTAAAACACGCCAGCCAGTGCTTGAAGATTGCCGCTTGGGTTCGCACGTGGGGGCTGAGTTGCAGACACTCCGGCTTGATTCGGAGTTCCATCCTTTTAAATCTAGCTTATTAAATTGATGCACGATCAATGACCACTAAAGCGAGTTTGTACTCCAACTGAAGGCTTTAATAAGCTAGATGTTTCCCCAGCAGCTCAGGTACAGAAAGAAGGCTGCTGGGGCAGCACAGGCTCTTATACCCCGCCTTGCAGGGCGGGCTACCATACAGCTTGACCAATAGGAAACGTGCAATATCTACTAATGGTGTTCCAGCATTACCAGGTACCGTAATACCTCTACACAGGCTACCACACAAAGGTATCCCAAAGTGCTTCACAGGGTGTGTGGTCGGGCAAAAAGACTGACACAGGGCCAGAGAAGGAGATATAGGGCAGGCAAATAAAGGTTTGGTCAAAGAGATGGGTTTTAAGTAGCATCTGAAGAAAGAAGAGGAGAGGTGAAGAGGTTCAGAGAGGGACTTCCCCTGCCAGGCTCTAGGTGGCTGTTGGCACGGGAACGAATGGTGGGGTAAAGACAGAGGAGGATTTCCCAAGTTCTCAGTGGGCTGTAGGTCTGGAGGAGGTGATAGCGATAGGGAGGGTGGAGGCCATGTCGGGATTTGAACACGAGAGGACAAGAAGTTTAAATATCAAGCAGTTAGTAATTAGAAGCAGTTGGCAGAGGGCTGATGGGTGAATAAAACTTAGTTCAAGTTAAAATAATGGGCAGCAGAGGCAACTGAGATTTTCAGGATCGTGTGGAGAGGTCAAACTAATGGGATGGGTGTTTCAGGAAAGGCCACCTCAGATTTGGAACAAGTCAGCAGACAGTCTGAATTGTCTGGAGTTTGACAGAACCGGTTCTGACCAGTTGAACCTGTCTAACATTTTGATTGTACAGATACAGAGGAACTAATTCCACTGGCTAGAGGGCCGATAATCAAGAGAAACTGATTTATTTGACAAAAAATCAACGGAGGGACAAGGAGAATATAACTTTCTTTAATGAATCAATTTGTTTTGTTCTGGAATTCATTACCTGAAGGAATGGTGGAAGCATATTCAGTAATAACTTTCAAAAGGAAATTGGTTAAACATTTGAAAAGATTTTAAAAATGCATTGCTATTTGGAAAGAGCAAGGGGCTAGTGGGATTGCTTTTATTCTTTTGCAGGATATGGTGTGTCACGGGCTAGGCCAGCATTTATTGCCCATTCGTAATTGACCTAACAGCAGTGAAGGAATGGCGATAGATTTCCAAGTCAGATTGGTGTACACCTTGGAGGGGACCCTGCAGGTGATGGTTTTCCTAGGCAGCTGCTGTCCATGTCCTGTGAGGTCCACGAATGTTGCTCACTGAGGTGTGTGTCTCTGTGCTGGTGGAAGGTGTGAATGATAGCGATGACACCTTGATGATCGTCTCCATAGAGGTCTCCTCCGAAGTAATCTCTTCGGTGGCGGTGAGGTGGGGGGGGGGCTCCAGATGTCTCAGTCCCATCAGATGGAGACCCTGAGAGAGAATGGGCATGTGGTCAGAGAGAGGGAAGGATCCTTTTGCCTGACATGAACAACTCACTTGAGACAGGTCATATGAGTGAAGAGGCAGTGGATCCCCACCTCTGCAGCACAGGCCAATCCGCTGCCTGCTCTCTTCTCGGTCAACCTCGTGATCTCCAGGGCCTGTTCCTCATAGGCGGTGAGGACTCGAACCTCTGGTACCCCCCCCCCCCCATCTTGGCCAGTTCTCACTTTGCATTGCCTACTTTCTCCTCTGGGGACAAAGAGAGGGTTTGTGAGCTACGCACTTAAGGGATTAGGGGGGTCTGCAGCAGCTGGCATGCGTGGGCACCACACCTGGACATGAAGGGGTTGCGCTGGTGGGTGCTAGCGGGTGCTGAGGATCAAGCATGAAGATGCGATGTGGATATGTGTGAAGTGTCGGCCAGTGATTTGTGTGCGGGGGTGGGGGGAAGTTGACAATTTGAGGGGGGGCAGGCAGAACTGATGCCAGGCGAGAGGTGGTAACCTACCTTGCAGCTAGGGTGGGATCGTTGGTCTTCCGACATTGGACGCTGGTCTTCCTGGTCATGCTGCCCATACTAACAGCCATTACTACTGCCTCCCAGGCGGTATTGGTGGTCCTGCTGCTGGCCCTCCGACCCCCTTGGGGGAACAGAATGCCCCGCCTCGCAATCAAGGTCGGCATTCCCAAACTGAAGAGCAGGTCTGCATTCTGCCATGCTTGTGTGTTGGCTGGAGTTAGTGGTGAGGGAGCGTTTAAAAGTAGTTCCCCCTTGTTATCAGCAAGCTGCTGAGGAGCGATCCTGGTGAATCAGACGGCGAGACAGCCAGTAATGCCGATAAGCTCGTGGAGGCACATTTTCGGCACTAAGTGCCATTAAATACAGACCGCTATCTCGCCAACCCGGCCGTTGAGAAACACCCCGCCAATCACGCCCAAAATGTTTCTGTTAAATCATGGTTTCACCAATGCCCAGTACAACTGAAGCATAACCTCCCTACATTTGTATTCAATTTCCCTCACAATAAATGATAATATCCTATTTCCTCATTACTTGTTGTACCCGCTACTAGCCTTTTGCGATTCATGCACTCAGACCCCAAGACCCCTCAGCATTTCAGAGCTCTGCAATCTCTCATCATTTAGATAATATTCTTATCTTTTATTTTCCTGCCAAAATGGGCAGTTTCCCACTTCCCCACATTATACTCCATTTACCAGTTTTTTGCCTACCCGATTAACCTACCTTTCTCCCTTTGTAGCCTCCTTTTGTCCTGTTCACATTTTACTTTCCTACCTATCTTTGCGTCATCAGCAAATTTAGCAACCATATTTTCAGTCCCTTCATCCAAGTCATTTATACAAATTGTAAAATGTTAAAGCCCCAGCACTGAGACGCACCACTCATCATATCCTGCCAACTAGAAAAAGACCTGTTTCCATTTTTCATTGACTTCAAGATTTCGACATTTATGGTTTGTAGTTTTTGGTATTGTTCCTGCGTTTTTTCAAGCAAAAACAAATCTTTGCTACAACTATTTATCGAAACAATGATTTGGGATTTCCTTTTACCCTTAGGGTTTGAAGTAGTTTCAGTATTTTGGTGGATATGTTACTGAATTAGTAACCAGTTAACATGAGTTCCAAATCCGATCAGTGTCAACTCAGGAATTTGAAAGCTGCAGATTGATAGTGAAAGTAGCCTTGAGGCTGCCAGGTTGTTGTAAAAGCCCAAATGGTTTATTAATGCCCTTGAGGGAAGTTGATCATAGAATCATAGATTCTATGCAGTGCAGAAGGAGGCCATTCAGCCCATCGGGTCTGCACCAGCTCTTGGAAAGAGCACCCCACCCAAGCCCACACTTCCATCCGATCCCCGTAACCCAGTAACCCCACCCAACCTCCTTGGACACTATGGGCAATTTATCATGGCCAATCCACCTAACCTGCACATCTTTGGACTGTGGGAGGAAACCGGAGCACCCAATGGAAACCCACGCAGACACGGGGAGAAGGTGCAGACTCTGCACAGACAGTGACCCAAGCCCGGAATCGAACCTGGGACCATGGAGCTGTGAAGCAACAGTGCTAACTACTGTGCTACCGTGGTTCCATTAGCATAACTCTGAACTCATATCACCAACTTTGACTCAAACTCTCCTCCATTTTAACAAATTCCGGATAACAGGGACACAGGCAAGAAATGGTCAGTGACGACCAGCCTCCAAGAATTGTGGAGCACACCCCAGGAAATGTGCCAGAGCAGTGGCACAGGAACTGGGCAGAGAGGCATTGGAAGAGAATGTAACGATCAACCACTCAGGATGACTTATGCCCCACGATCATGGGCATCGACCTGTGAAATGCCATTTCGGTGCTGTGAATGGGCATGAACTGGACTGGGTAGGTTTGAACCAGGAAGGCTTGGTAAGCATGGGTACAGGAATGGGTGCTGACAATATGGACAGATCTCTGCATCTTGTCAACAGGCCAATGTGCAGCTTGGTGCAACCTTTTTATTACTGAAGTACGTGCAGGCATGATAGAATCATTTGATAGCCCCAGGAGACAACTGGAGATGACTGACAACTATACCTGCCCCTTTAAAAATCCAGTCAAACTGCATTTTGTAAACCTGCCATTTATTTCTCATCAGGATTACAATGAATGAAATAACTGACCTAACTGTGCATGCCACTCAAAGAAATGGAAAGAAATGTAGAGTTGAGTGATGAAGAGTTATGCCAGCTATATGTAAGATTTAAATTGTCTTTATACATAGTTCGAGAGAATTTTCAGCTAAACAATGTAAAGGACTCTGATGCTGCCGAATGGGAATTGTTTTTACACATTTGTCACTGAGCATCAACATCACGTCCTCCCAGATCAGGTTCAAAGAGGAAATCTGCCTCTGCACTGAGCCATCAGTCAGGTACAACACAGGTTATTTACAGAGTAAAGTTTCCTTTACACTGCATAATCAAACACTCCCTAGGCAGTTATAACACAGGTTAGATACAGAGTAAAGCTCCCTCTACTGGCCCATCAAACATTCCTGGGTCAGGCATAAACACAACACCTGTATTTATATCACACTTTTAGTATTAAGGGCTAAAAGTTGGTTCCAGCTTGTTTTCAGACGCGGGGGTCATAGAAACATAGAAAATAGTTGCAGGAGTAGGCCATTCGGCCCTTCGAGCCTGCACCACCATTCAATATGATCATGGCTGATCATGCAAATTCAGTATCCCACTCCAGCTTTCTCTCCATACCCTTTGCTCCCTTTAGCCACAAGGGCCACGTCCAGCTCCCCCTTGAATATATCCAATGAACTGGTCCCAACAACTTTCTGTGGCAGAGAATTCCACAAGTTCACAACTCTCTGAGAGAATAAGTTCTTCCTCATCTCAGTCCTGAATGGCTTACCCCTTATTCTTAGGCTGTGGCTCCTAGTTCTGGACGTCCCCAACATCGGAAAATTCTTCCTGTCCAGTCCCATCAGGATTTTATATGTTTCTATGAGATCTCCTCTCATGGGATTACTGCTGGGGCAGGTAACATGCAAAATTGGTGTCTGCATGATTATAGTGTTGGAAGGCCCCATGCTTCTGCTTACCTGAGTTTTCAGCAAGAGGCCAAACAGTGTGAGCTGACAGCACATGGTGCAGCCAAATGGCACCTCTTAAAGGCAATCTGTTCTTCCTAAAGAGAACTGCACTAGAAGAGCTGCACCAATGGAGCACCAGGGAAGCGAGAGGGCTCTTAGATTCAGGGCATGATGCTAGAGCTTCAGTCATGGAGTTGGACAGCAGGAGAGAGATCATGTTTCTGCCAGGTGCAGAAGGATCTCAAAGACTGCCATCAGAAGCAATTGGGACCAAAGTGACCAGGGAATTCAATTCAGGGAATCTGGTCCCTGGTAACAGCACCACAGGAAATGTGATCCTGACTAAGTGGTCAAGGTTTGTGAATGCATCATCACCTGACATCTCACATCCACCACTTTATCCGCCTCTCACACTGCTCAATAAAACCACATCCTATCAGTCACCCATCAACAGATCCCTGGCAATCAGGACACACGTGCAATGTCCAGACACTGCACCTTGTCCTCAAACACATTCCCATGATGCCTGTCTCACACACTGCTCCCACTGATGCAACATATCTTCAGCTATTCAGTCAAATGGAAGCTACATCATTCAAACACAGTACAACACAATCACTGCCATTCTGACTTTCTCTCACAAATCAACGTGGCAGACAACAGTGCGGAGCAGAAGAGAACTTCTCTCTCTCTCACTCTCATTTCTCTCTTATTGCCTTTCATTTCTTTCAGACAGCTATTTAGAATTCTGCCATTCACATCTAGAACCGTAGAATCCTACACTGTAGGAGGAGGTAATACAGCCCATCGAGTCTGCACCAACCCTCCGAAAGAGCACTCTATCTACGACCCCGCCCTATCCTTGTAAGCCCATAGCCCCATCTAACCTGTACATCTCTGGACCCTCCTCCCGACACATATTTTGTTTCTTTGGTGATTTCATTGTCACTTCCTTTGGAATTGCAATGTGAAACCTTTTATCATTTAATCTCTCCTGTCTTCCACCCTATCACAGTCCCTCCCTTGTTTCCTTCCTGTCCCTTTCCCCCCTTTCAATTGCTCAAAACCTATTACAATTTCAATCTGCTCACGATTGCCAGCATTTTCTGTTTTTATTTCAGAGTTTCCACAGTATTTTGCTTTTATACTGGATCAGAACCAATGTGAGACAAGGACTCCTCCGTGTCCTGAGCTCTGTGGAGGTGTTGGTTCTCCAATCTTCAGTCTGACTGTATGTAGCCCATGCCATCAGCTGCCTTATCCTCATTCTCAACTCCAACCTCACCCTGATCCTGTTTTCTGGCCTGATGTGCAAGCTACCAGTGCTTTGACCTTGTACCTCACATCTATCCCTCAACACAAGCTTCCCCTTTTGGATCGAGTGCTTTCAGCCAGCCAAGAACTGTTGCCTGCCCAGTTACAGGAGGAAGAGAGACTGGAACAGAACAGAACTGATGGCCGTCACTTGATCTGACACTTGTAGCTGCCTGTTCAGATACTGTCATTGTATTTTTAAAATCCATTCACAGGATTTGGGCGTAGCTGGTTAGCCAGCATTTATTGCCCATCCCTAGTTGTCCTTCAAAATGTGTGGTGAGCTGCCTTCTTGAACGGCTGCAGTCTGTGAGGTGTAGGTACACCCACTGTGCTGTTCGGGAGGGAGTTCTAGGATTTTGACCCAGCGACAGTGAAGGAACGGCGATATATTTCAAAGTCAAGGTGGCGAGTGACTTGGAAGGGAACCTCCAGGTGGTGGGGTCCCCAGGTATCTGCTGCTCTTGACCTTCTAGATAGCAGTGGTCATGTCTTTGTAGCGATTTGGGATGATCATCATTATTATTGGCTATCCGTCGCTAGCGAGGATGATGCTCGCCCATGAGTCCGAAGATGGCTGATGAGGCCAATTAGAGATCTGAAAGCTTTGTGACACATAGAGCATTTGTTGTCATGTGAGATGTCTGGTTGTGTATTATCGGTATTATCATGGCTATTGGGGTGTTCGAGTGCTCAGTCACTGGGCATGAGTGGGCTGCAGCCAGGTGTGATGATGTCGGGCACCATTTTATGCAGGATTGGTGGGTGTGGGTGTGGTTGTTGGAGTGGGGCTGGTGCTCGAGCTTCTTCCTTTCCTTTTATTGTGATGGCATCTTTGGCCGATGCAGGGTTAAGAACAAAGAATACAGCACTGGATCAGGCCCTTCGGCCCTCCAAGCCGGCGCCAATCATGATGCCTGTCTCCAACTAAAACCTTCTGCACTTCCATGGTCTATATCCCTCTATTCCCATCCTATTCATGTATTCGTCAAGATGTCTCTTAAACGGCGCTATCGTATTTGCTTCTACTACGTCCCCTATCAGCGCGTTCAAGGAACTCACCACCCTCTGAGTTAATAAACTTGCTTCGCACATCTCCTCTAAACTTTCCCCCTTGCTCGTTAAACCTATGTCCCAAATAATTGACTTTTCCATCCTGGAAAAAAGTGTCTGACACTCTGTCCCTGCCACTCACAATTTTGCAAACCTCTATCAAGTCACACCTCAACCTCTCTTGTTTGAGTGAAAACAATCCGAGTTTATCCAATCACTCCTCATAACTATTACCTTCCAGACCAGATACCATCCTGGTAAACCTCTCCTGTACTCGCTCCAAAGTTTCCACAACCTTCTGGTAGTGTGGCAATCAGAACTGTACGCGATATTCCAAATGTGGCCTAATCAAGGTTCAGTACAGCTGCAGCATGACTTGCCAATTTTTATACTCAATGTCCTGACCGACAAAGGCAAGCATGCCATATGCCTTCTTGACTGCCTTATCCACCTGTGCCATTTTCAGTGATCTGTGGACATGTACGCCAAGATCTCTCTGCCTGTCAATACTCCTAAAGGTTCTGCCATTTACTAGATAATTCCAACCAGTATTGATCCTTCCAAAATGCATTACCTCACATTTGTCCGGATTAAATTCCATCTGACATTTTTCTGCCAAAGTCTCCAAACAATCTATATCCTGCTGTATCCTCTGACAATCCTCTTCACTATCCCAAACTCCACCAATCTTTGTGTCATTTGCAAGCTTACTAATCAAACTAGCTGCATTTTCCTCCAAGTTATTTACTACAAACAGCAAAGGTCCCAGCACTGATCCCTGTGGAACAGCCTTCCAGGGGCTGTTTAGCACAGGGCTAAATTGCTGGCTTTGAAAGCAGACCAAGGCAGGCCAGCAGCACGGTTCAATTCCCGTAACAGCCTCCTCGAACAGGTGCCGGAATGTGGCGACTAGGGGCTTTTCACAGTAACTTCATTTGAAGCCTACTTGTGACAATAAGCGATTTTCATTTCATTCAGAGAAGCACCCTTTCACCGCTACCCTCTGTCTTTTACGACTGAGTCAATTCTGTATCCATCTTGCCAGCTCATCTCTGTTCTCGTGTGACTTCACCTTTTGTACCAGTCTGCCATGACGGACCTTGTCAAAGGCTTTACTGAAGACCATGTAGACAACATCCACTACCCTTCCTTCATCAATCATCTCCGTCACTTTCTCAAAAGTTCAATCAAGTTAGTGAGATACAACCTCCCCTTCACAAAACCATGCTGCTTATCGATGATAAGTCCATTTGTTTTCAAATATGAGTAAATCCTGTCCCTAAGAATCTTTTCCAATAATTTCTCTACCACTGACGTAAGGCTCACCAGTGCATAATTTCCTGGATTACCCTTCTATCCTTCTTACACAAAGGAACATCATTGGTTATTCTCTAGTCCTCTGGGACCTCACCTGTAGCCAATGAGGATAAAAAGATTTCTATCATGGCCCCAGCAATTTCCTCCCTTGTTTCCCTCAGTATCCTTGGGTCGATCCCATCAGGCCCTGGGGGTTTATCCACCGTAATGCTTTTTAAGATGTCCAACACCCCTCTTTTTTAATATCTACATGACTCAGAATATCTACACATCCTTCCCTAGAATTATTATCCACCAAGTCCTTCTCTTTGGTGAATACTGAAGCAAAGTACTCATTTAGTATCTCACCCATTTCCTCTGGCACCATGCATAGATTCCCTCCTCTGTCTTTGAATGGGCCAACCCTTTCCCTGGCTACCCTCTTGCTCTTTATACATGTATATATATTCTCCTTAATCCTGTTTGCCAAGGACTTTTCATGAGCCTTTTTAGCCCTCCTAACTCTTGCTTAAGTTCCTTCCTACTTTTAAAAATATTTTTCAAGGGCTTTGTCTGCTCTCAGCCTTCTAGACCTTATGAATGTTTCCTTTTTCTTTTTGACTAGGCTCTCAATATCTCTCGTTATCCAAGATTCCCATAACTTTCCATACTTATCCTTCATCTTCACAGGAACATGCCAGTCCTGAATTCTGATTAACTGACGGTTGAAAGGACAGCACGGTGGTGCAGTGGTTAGCACTGCTGCCTCACGGCGCCGAGGTCCCAGGTTTGGTCCCGGCTCTGGGTCATTGTCCGTGTAGAATTTGCACGTTCTCTCCGTGTTTGCGTGGGTTTCGTCCCCACAACCCAAAGATGTGCAGGGTAGCTGGATTGACAACTCTAAATTGCCCTTTAGTTGGGAAAAAATGAATTGGGAACTGACGGTTGAAAGATTCCCACATGTCAGATGTTGATTTACCCTCAAAAAGCTGCCCCCAATCTAAATTCTTCAGTTCCTGCCTAATATTGTGGAATTAACCTTCCCCCAATTTAGCAAAGTCATTGGGTTGGCTCTGGAGTCATGGTGAGCAATCAGTTTGGATTAAAATACCATCCAGATGGTGGCCCAAACACTGGAGACGAGTTTAGAAAGATAGGTTTTGCCTATGAGATTTTGTCAAATCCAGCAAATGGCACAAAATGGGCCCATGTGACCCACAGTGCATCACTAAATCTGACCTATTTGACCAGGATTTGCTGGAGGGAGAAGAGGTTGGTGGCGCCATTGCAAAAAAGGTGAAAGTGAAGTCCAGATCTGGGAGCGGAGATAAGAAAATAAGGGCCGAATTAACATAGAAGATGAATAAGTGTCATTTTGGGCACTTTTGGCGGGGCGTTTTGCATCGCCTGAAACGTCAAGATCACGACCTGTATTCACCCGCACGTCATACAAGAATGAGCCCCTATGTGAATCGGCCATTCCTGATCCCCTTGCCACCCGATTCGCCCAACTCGCATCTCATCTGCTCGCCACAAGGGGGAGATGCTTTTAAACGTTTCTTCACCCTTCACTCCCAGTCAAGACACGAAGATGGCAGCCCGGAGACCTGTTCCTCATTTTGGGGATGCCAACCTGGCTAGGTTTCTCGATGCAGTGGATAAGAGGTGGGTCACCCCGTCCACTCGAGGGGGTCAGAGAAGCAGCGTCAGGGTTAGCAATGCTGCTTGGGAGGCAGTAGCAGCTGCAGTGGGGGCAGCATAACCAGGAGGTCCACCGTCCAATATCGGACAAAGGCGAATGACCTTCAACGAGCTGCAAGGGTCAGTTCCCACCTCTCTTATGGCATCAGTCCCACCTGCCACCCTTCAATTTCTCAAACAGGCCCTTCCCCCCAATCCAGTGGCTGACACCTCACGCTCTCCCAACATCCGATCTTCAAGCTTGTTCGTCAGAACCCCTTGGCACCCACGAGCACGACCCCTTAATGTCTAGGCGTGGTGTCCACACATGCCACCTGCTATGGGCCCCCTGACCCATCAAACATTCAGTTCATAGTGTCCTCTCTTTGTCCACGCAGGAGATGATAATCCATAGTAAGAGGGAAAGTGCGAAGACAGGTGGCGGGTGGACAGAATCCCAGAGATCCGAGTCCTCGGCCCCTATGAAGAATGGGCTCCGGAGATCGCGTGGTAGCCTGAGGAGAGAGCAGTGTCCGACAGTGAGGTTGCCCTGCGCTAGAGAAGTGAGGATCCACTCCCCCTTGATCCAGATGACCTGTCTCAAGTGAATTGTTGAAGTCCCACAATATTATCCTTCCCTTTCACTGACCATATGTCCATTCTCTTGCAGGATCACCATATGATGAGGCTGGACCATCCGGATTTGGAAACCCCCTGCCACCCAAGAGAACACCTCACAGGAGAGCTCTGAGGAAAACACCGTTGAGTTGTCACAGCTATCACCAGAACTTTTTCCAGGGCCGAGATACACACCTCGGTGGGCAACATTAGTGGACATGCTTTGGGGGCATTGTTTGGTGAACACCACACAGCTGCTGATGAGTATCAGGTGGAGGCAGGAACATCCAAGAGAGACAGCAGTCGAACATCTGCTGGATCACAGAACTCAGGTGGGTCGAGCCGCTGGACAAGGTTCTCCCAAAGCTGATGCAGATGACAGACGCACCTTGACATTCAGGAGGAGGTGTCAGTGACATTCCAGCAACTGCAAGGCCGATTGGAGGATTCCCAAAGATTTCAAGCACAGGAAATGTTGCTGGCATTGTGTGGCATCCCGGCCAACACTGCTAGGGTGGCGATCGAGTGGAAAATTTGGAGCACAGCGTCCGCGTCCTGAGTGTGACAGCCAAGAAGTTTCTCAGTCTGTGACGACCAGGGCTGAGTGCCTCAACAGCACGTCCCAGTTGATGAAGGACATTTCCCAGATGCAGGTGGACATTGCCGAGGCACTCCAGAGAGGCCCACCGCTGAGGGTGTCGACACCATGGTGGAGATAATGTGGATTCTCGTGGACTGCCAGTGCCAGATGACTCAGAGGTTTCTGGAGCTCACTCCAGCTACCCCTCCATCCCAAGGAATCACCCAGGGCCCTACAGGCACCTTCAGGGAAGGTCATCCCGGGGCATTCCATCAAGGAGACTAAGGTGGTCTCTAGTTCGTCCGAAACCCCCTCTCCTGACACTGGCACACCTCAAGGGCAGCGGCCAGAACAGAGTAGAACTGCAACACCTGTGACACCCATAAGTCGGATGGGGCCCTCCAGCTTCAGGCCCTCCAGTGGACGTCCGCCAATGGCATCAAAGGTCACAGGGTGCGGAAAGCAGCAAGCTATCTCCACCTCTGATGTGCATCCTGGGGACACCCTGAATGCAACATTAGACCACAGACAAGCAAGAAATGAGGAGCACTGAGTGGGTTCTGGTGAGGTCATTATCCATAGCGAGGGGTAATGGAAATCTGTCACATTAAAATGTTCACCATTTCACCCATGATACATGGAAAACCTCTGTCACTTTAATTTCACAGAGGGCATGCCTGCACCCCCACCCTCTGTTCTCTCTGTTTCCTCCTTCCCCCACCCCCCCACAGTGGTCCAAGAGCCCTCAATGCAGGCTCCATCATGACGAGGGGTGTGAGCACGCTGTCAGCAGGAAGACAGGAGTCAGACTTATTCAGATCATGAGGAGCACCGGAGCTTTCCTCATCGCGAGTTGTCATCACCCTCCTGCCCATCACCCTGAAGTGATGTTACATAGACCTTTGGAGGGGGGAAACTGGTGGTCAGGGAAGGGGCAGTGTGATGGAGGGTGTTGGGGGAATGGGGGGGGACTGTTGAGCTGACAGACACAGCCTCGTCACAGGAGAATCTGGGGAGGATGTGTGCCTCCCTGGACCTCCTTGTCATCGACTGTCCTCAATCTTCTGACTCCTCCTTGCGTTCATCCTCCAGTCCCTCCTCAGATGAGACTGCATGTTCCTCCTCCTCCTCTTCCAGCATGTCACCCTACTGCTGTGCAAGGTTGTGGAGGGCACAGCAGACCACAGCAAAGCGGGAGACCCTCTGGGGGAGTGTACTGTAGAGTCCCGCCAGAGTGGTCGAGGCAACGGAACTACATTTTTAGCACCCAGATGCACCGCTCAATGACAGCACGAATGGCAACGTGGGTCTCATCGTAACAGGTCTCCGCCTCAATCATCGGCCTCCGCACAGGCGTCATCAGCCATGATCTCCGCGGGTATTCCTTGTCCCCCATGAGCAAATCCGACATCCTGGGGTGGTCCACGAAGACACTGGGGATCTCTGAGTGCCCCAGGATGTAGCAGTCATGCACATTCCCAGGATAGCAGGCACAGACATTCATCATCCTCAGATAGTGGTCGTACACGATCTGGACATTCAGGGACTGGAGCCTCTTCCTGTTAATATAGAGCACTCCATGATGCCTCGGTGCTCGCAGGGAGACATTATAATCATCAATCGCCCCTGGACTGGGGCATCCTGGCGATGGCAGCGAATCCTGCAGACGGGCATCTTGGTGAGCCTGGTCCAGGTCGAAGGTGATATAGTCAGATGCCCGGGTATACAAAGCGTCCGTCACCGCCTCATGCACCTGTGGGTTGAAGATTGTGAAATGCCACACTTGAGCCCTGGAAAGATCCGGTAGTGTAAAGATTTGGGGAGGCAGTGGTGTAGTGGTATTGTCACTAGACTGGTGATCCAGAGATTCAGAGTCATGCTCTGGGGACCAGGGTTTGAATCCCACCATGGCAGATGGTGAAATTTGAATTCAATAAAAATCTGGATTCAAAACTCTAATCAGGACCATGAAACCATCATTGATTGTCTGAAACACCCATCTGGTTCACTAATGTCCTTTAGGGGAGGAAATCTGTCAGTCCGGCCTACATGTGACTCCAGATCCACAGCAATGTGGTTCACTCTTAAATGCCCTCATGAATGGGCAATAAATGCTGGCCCAGCCAGTGATGCCCATCTCCCATGAATAAATAAAACAATTTAGTGCTGCAGTGACCTGCACCGTCACCGAGACTAGGTGTCTTCCTGCTCCAGGCGGTGCCATATCTGCCTCCAAAATGGCATTCTAGGCCCGCTCCCCTGCCCTATCCCTGCAACCCCACACATTAATCATGGCCAATTTAACCTTACACATCTTTGGACTGGCCCCCTGGACCTGGAAACCGGAGCACCCGGAGGAAACCTGCACAGACACGGGGAGAACGTGCAAACTCCACACGGACCGTCACCCAAGGGGGGAATCAAACCTAGGTCCTTGGAGCTGAGGCAGCAGTGCTAACCACTGTGCCACCCATGTCTCATGGTTTCAGTTCAAACATGACAAAGAACCTCCTGTTGATTATCACCTTCCACCCTCTCCCATCCAAATAATTGGTACTCTTCCATGTTCAATATTGTGGGACGGATTTTCCAGCCCTGACATCAGTAGGCATAGTTGCAGAGGGACAGGAAAATTTGGAGAGCTGCTGACTTTTAAGAACTCTCAAAGTTTTCCTGTCCTGAACCTCAATAAAGATAACTATGATGGTATGAGGCATGAGCTGGCTTTGACGAACTGGGAAACTTTACTGAAAGGAAGGACAGAGGGCAGGCATTCAAGGAGCAAATAGGTGAACTCCAAATGTTGTTTATCTCTATTTGGCACAAACACCGAAAGGCAACTGTGGCCAAACCATGGCTTACAAGGGAAATTAGAGATAGCACTTGATTCAAAGAAGAGGCATACAAATGAGCAAGAAAAAGCAAAAGACCTGAGGATTGGGAACAGTTGAAAATTCAGCAAAGGCAGACCAAGGGATTGATTAAGAAGGGGAAAATACAATTTGAAATAAACTAGCGGGGCACATAAAAACTGACTGTAAATGTTTCTATATAAGGGAACAAAGAAATAGCTGAGGAACTAAATTTGTACTTTGCTTCAGTCTTCACAAAGGAAAACATAAATTATGCACCAGTTCTGAGAAACACAAGTTTTAATGAGGAGCTGAAGGAAATTAGTATTAGTAAAGAAATGGTTTGGGGGAAATTAATGGCATTGACAAATTACAATTCTCCAGGGCCTGACAATCTTCAATCCAGATTAAGGAAGTGGCCCTAGAAATAGTAGATCCATTGGTAGTCATTTTCCAAAATTCTTTGGACTCTGGAATTGTTCCTATAGATTGGGGGGTAGCGAATATAACCCCGTTATTCAAAAAGGGAGGTAGAAAGAAAACAGGGAGATAGAGACCAGTGAGCCACATCGATAGTAGGGAAGTTGCTGGAGTACATTATCGAGGATTTCATAGTACAGCATTTGGAAAGCAGTTGTGTGGTCAAAAGTCAGCATGGATTTTCGAAAGGAAAATCATGCTTGATGAATCTATTAGAATTCTTTGAAGATGAAATGAGCAGAATTCACCAGGTAGAACCGGTGGATGTGGTTTATTTAGACTTTCAGAAGGCTTTCGACAAGGATTTACATAGCAGATTAATATGTAAAGTTAAAGCGCATGGGATTACAGGTAGTGTTTTGAGATGGATAGAAAGCTCGTTAACAGACAGGAAGCAAAACGTTGGAATAAACGTGTCTTTTTCTGAATGGCAGGCAGTGACTATTGGGGTAGCGCAGGGATCTGTGCTAGGACCCCAACTGTTCACATTATATATCAATGATTTGGATGAGGGACTAAATGTATTATCTCAAATTTGCAGATGATACAAAGTTGGGTAGGAGGGTGAGCTGTGAGGAGGATGCAGAGATGCTTCAGTGGGATTTGAACAGGCTGAGTGAGTGGATATATGCATGACAGATGCAGTATAATGTGGATAAATGTGAGGTTATCCACATTAGCAGCAAAAATAGGAAGGCAGATTATTATTTGAATGGGTGTAAATTGAGAGAGGTGGATACTGAGTGTGACCTTGGTGTCAAAGAACAAAGAAAAGTACAGGGCATGAACAGGCCCTTCGGCCCTCCAAGCCTGCGCTGACCATGCTGCCCAGCTAAACTAAAATCTTCTACACTTCCGAGGTCCGTATCACTCTATTCCCATCCTATTCATACATTTGTCAAGATGCCCCTTCAACGTCATTATCGTCCCTGCTTCCACCACCTCCTCCAGCAGCGAGTTCCAGGCACCCACCACCGTCTGTGTAAAAATCTTACCTCGTACATCTCCTCTAAACCTTGCTCCTCGCACCTTAAACCTAGTTAATGATCCCTCTACCCTAGGAAAAAGTCTCTGACTATCTACTCTGTCTATGCACCTCATTATTTGGTACACCTCTATCAGGTCGCCCCTCAACCTCCTTCATTCCTGTGAGAAGAAACCAAATTTATTCAACCACTCCTCATAGCTAATGTCTTCCATACCAGGCAACATCCTGGTAAATCTCTTCTGCACCGTCTTTAAAGTCTGCACATCTTTCTGGTAGTGTGGCGACCAGAATTGAACACTATACTCCAAATGTGGCCTAACTAAGGTTCACTACAGCTGCAACATGACTTGCCAATTTTTGTCCTCGTGCATCAGTCGCTGAAAGTAAGCAGGCAGTAAAGAAGGCAAATGGTATGTTGGCCTTCATAGCGAGAGAATTTGAGTATAGGAATAGAGATGTTTTACTGCAATTGTATAGGGTATTGGTGAGGCCACACCTGGAGTATTGTGTGCAGTTATCACCTACCACCCACCAGGCAACAGGGGCGGGATTCTCCCGCAGTTGGCGAGATGGCCCGACGCCAGCTCCAAGAGCGGTGCGAGCCACTCCGGCATTGGGCCACCCGGAAATTGCAGAATCCTCCGCACTTCCAAAGGGCCGCGCGGGCTGGCGTGAATTGGCGCATGCGCAGGACTGCCGGCGTGTTCTGCGGCATGCACTGAACCGCCAGTGTGTTTCCTGCGCATACGCAGGGAGTTTCTTCTCCGCACCAGCCATGGCGGAGCCTTACAGAGGCCGTCGCGGAGGGAAAGAGTGCCCCCACGGCACAGGCCCGCCCGCAGATTGGTGGGCCCTGATTGCGGGCCAGCCACCCCCGGGGTTGGATCCCCACGCGCCCCCCCGAGGACTCCGCTAGCCGCCCTCCAAGCCAGGTCCCGCCGGGATGGACGATGTCTATTTCACGCCGGCGGGACTGGCTGAAAACGGGTGGCCGCTCGGCCCATCGCGGCCCGGAGAATTGCCGGGGGGGGGCGCTGCCAACAGCCCGCGACCGGCGCGGCGTGATCCCCGCCCAGTCCGAAGACCGGCGCTGGAGAATTCGGCAGCCGGCATCTGAGCGGCGGGATGGTATTCACACCACCCCCTGGCGATTCTCAGAACCGGCGTGGGGTTGGAGAATCCCACCCCAGGTCTTTCAGACATATGCTGAGGAGACAGTTGGAAGAAATAGTGGCAGAACTTTTAAAAAATGATTCTTTCACAGAATTTGGGCAATGCTGGCTGGGCCAGCATTTATTGCCCACCCTTAATTTCCCTTGAGAAGGTGTTGGTGATCCACCTTCCTGAACTGCTGCAGGCCAAATGTGTAGGTACACCCACAGTGCTTTGAGGGAGGGTGTTCCAGGATTTTGACCCAATGACAATGAAGGAATCTGGTTTAGCGCACTGGGCTAAATCGCTGGCTTTTAAAGTAGACCAAGGCAGGCCAGCAGCACAGTTCGATTCCCGTACCAGCCTCCCCGAACAGGCGCCGGAATGTGGAGACTAGGGGCTTTTCACAGTAACTTCATTGAAGCCTACTTGTGACAATAAGCGATTTTCATTTCATTTCATTTCATTTCATAGTTCGAAGTCAGGATGGTGAGAGGGGTGGAGGTGGTGGTGGTCCTTTGCATCTGCTGCTCTTCTCCTTCTAGGTGGTAGAGCTAGTGTATTTGGAAGGTACTGTTGAAGCAGCCTGGGTAAGTGGATCCAGTGCATCGTGTAGATAGTACACACTGTTGCTGCTGGTGGTGGAGGCTGTGATTGGTTAAATTGGATGGGGTGCCAATAAAGTGAGTTGCTTTGTCCTGGATGATGTAAAGCTTCTTGAAAGTTGTTGGAGCTGCACTCATCCAGGAAAATGGGGACTATTCCATCATACTCTTGATGCGACCAATTCACACGAGACGGAGAGTTGAAGTGAACAGTGGTTTTAATCAGCTAGAACTGTGCCTGCCTGCGACTGCTCTGTACTGAGTGCCGCCTACAGGCTGCAGATCTATATACCTCCCCCGAGGGGGCGGAGCCATAGGCAGAGCCCACAAGGGCACCAACATAATACAATGTAATGTAATGTAATACAATGGTGGGCTACAGGCGGAGCCCACAAGGGCATCAACATAATACAATGTAATGTAATACAATGGTGAATGGTAGCAGTAATACATTCACCACAACTCTTGACATGTGTCTTGTGGATAATGGACAGACTTTGGGTAGTCAGGAGGTGGGGTACTCACTGTAGAATTCACAGACTCTGGGAGCAGCAAATAACTGGAGGAGGACAAGATCATCTATATGGTTTACCCACATGGAAGTGACAATGCAGGGCATCATGGGAAAGGGTATCACTGAAGCTATGGCCTGTGGTGGGGCTGAAGCAATTAATGATGAGGGCATCAGCATATCTAATCCTTCTCTCTTCCCACTTCTCCATCATCCTATGATCTCTTCCAATTGAAAAGTACCCTCTTCTTACTTTCTCCTCTCCTCTATCCTCACCCCAACCCAACTCTTGTCCTTTTTTCAATTCAGATACCAAGAAATGGAGCTTGTCCAAGCAGAGGAGGAGTGAGAAGACAGTGAGAAGATGTAGAGACGCTGTTAAACAACCTTACAGCTCAGACACTGACACTTGACAATAGCATAGGGGCGGGAACTACATCTGGTGAGACACTGAACATTCTGGGACATCCTGCCAGATTTGATCATTTAAGTTTACCAAATGCAAATTATGTTTATTCCTTCCTTGTATGTGTTTGAGAGACCTCTCTGCACTTCTTTGAGTAAAGTCATGGGATCTTAAACATCCACTTGAGACAAACAAGAATTTATTTTAATGTCTTTTCCAAGGATGGTCGGGATTACTTTGGTGAAAGAATGTAAACAGACGTGGATTGTGTGCTGTGTTCATCAGATGTACCAATTTAAAAGTCTGGGATTAAGCTTGCAATTTGTCCGAATTGCTAATGATTACAATAAGATGTTGCCTGGAGGTGCTGGAACAGACTGATGCAGATTTAACACTCAATTGTTGCTCAGAACCAAATTTCGTGAGGCAGTAGGCTCCAGTCACCCTCTTCCAATTTAGAAGATCAGCTTCAGCTGCACACAAAAATAAACAAATCACTTCTGTGCATATTTGTCGAACAGCAAATGAAGCACAATTTGAAATATAGGCATTTTTTAAATTTAGGAGACACGGCCCCTGCCAATGTGCGCACAGCAAGATCCTACATGCAATGTGATAGCTGGCCAGATATTCTGTCATTTTAGTTATGTTGGTTGACGCGGGACTGCAGAAGAATGGTTCCTTGAACGGAACCGTGGGATGTGTTGGGTTAATCTGAGAGGGACGATGTGGCCTCGACTGAGACACATTATTTGGGCTTTTATTTGATTGTTACTTCTAAAACTTTGCTGTGTGCAAATTGGATGCTGTAACATAACAACAATGACTACACAGCAGAGCTAATCCATTGATTATAAAGTGTTTTATAACAGATTCAATGATGTGCTAATCATAATAATAATAAGAGTTCTTTCTTGTACTCTTGCAGTTTACATTTCGGTTTCATCAAATGGCTGCTTGTTCCTACGCACTCTGATTCCTACCTCATGGCCACCTTGGACTTGCTCTTTCCAGTTTGGAGCAGATCATTCAAACCTAATGAATATTTTTAGAACTTGCTCAGTTTTCCAGTGTTTTATATAAACATGCATGAGTAAACATGAATATGGATATCATGTAAAGGACGTAGCAAGGTGATTTAATGGGATGGCTCAGAATTTTCAAAGCAGATGGAACCCAATTCAGAACAGTCTGACATATTAGCAATACTTCTCCTGTGACGCTGCCCAATAGGTTACAGTTTCTAATATTTTCTGCATCCCTATTACAAGTTAAATGTGGCAACATATTTTCCAATTGTTGCAATCCAACAGGCCTACTGAATAAATCTTCAAAACTGTGATAGCGTGGCCCCTTCAAGGGGCGATCTGTCGCTGGCCATGTGACCCACCTGGATCCTATAGGGACAGAGCGAGCAAACCTGGTCCGAACGGGTGCCAGGGCGCAGTCCTGAGTAGTGTAAGATCTTCAGAGTAAGTCAGGTCGATTCACGAGAACTAGACCTGTGTTAGACCTGTGTTGATCTGTAAATATAAAGTTCTTCCTTTGTTAACAAATCACCGTTGTGAATTAACACTGCCTCGTCATTTTACCTCACACTACAACATTGGCTACCAGAATAAATCAGACTAGTCGAAAGGAAAAGTCATCAACCTTTGGAAGGGGGAATAATGTCCTGCGAAAAGGTAAAAGATCAGCCACAGTCGAATAGCAATACCACTAATCAGGAAAATTGATCCATTTGATTTGGAGAGTGAAAGTTGGGGCCAATATGTGGAAAGTCTGCGGTACTTTATCGCTGCCAATGAAGTCACAGTGGAAGACAAGCAAAAGGTTTTATTACTCAAAGTTTGAGGCCCACCGATATATAACCTCGTGAGAAGCCTAACATCTCTGGAGCTCTGCTCATCAAATCTTTTAATCAACGAGTGCAACTAGTGAGAGATCACTACAATCACCGACCCTCCAGTATAATGCAGCACTATAAATTCCATTCAGCCATTTAGGGTCCTGAAGAAACCATTTCCGTTTTTGTAGTCGGGCATCAGCAGATGGTTGAACATTGCGAATTCGGTCTGTCTCTCAGTGATATGTTGTGTGACCATTTGGTCTGCGGTATCAATAACCTGTATATTCAGAAGAAGGTGCTGGCAGAAAACAGAATATTTTAGACAAAGCAGTTGAATTGCGCGACTGAAAGCACTAAACAAAGTCCTTTTGAACTGCAAAGCATGCAGAGCGAGGTAAATCAGTTACAATGGGAAACGGCAGCCTCTCAAAGTAATCGTAGTGAGGGTGCAGCAAAGCCTGAGAAAAGAGTGACCATCAGTCACAGCATCTAGAAGAGATCATCCCCAAGACAACTGCAAATGTAAAGAGTTAATTTGTTTCAGATGTAATAGAAAAGGCCATATACAAGCCAGATGCAGTGAGACAGACTACGCCTAGTTCCCACCCAAAAATTGGTGACTCCAGTGAATAAGCTTGTGAAAGATCCAGAAAAGAAGTCGAAGTCTATAAGCCCAATAAGATGAAGTTAAGCAAGACACCCCACAACAAAATTGTCCTCATTGTTAATGGCTGTCGATTAAATATGAAAGTTGATACAGGTGCTGCTCCCATGGTGGTAAGAGAACAGACATATAAGTATCTACAAGGAGGGTTGCAACCCTTGAGCCTCAGCAGTACAACGGCCACTTTAGCCACCTATACTGGCGAGCCTCTGAAGATAATGGGTACAATGTCAACACCAGTATCTTACCAACGCCAGTCTGCCCTGTTACCCTTAATTGTAGTAAAAGGATAGAGACTAAGCATCATAGGGCGCAGTTGGCTGAGAGCTGGGGCCAGTATGTGGCTAAATTGGCTGGAGATATTTAGCATCGCAGATGTGGTTTTCCAGGAACTTCTGTGTAAGTACCAGGAAGGTCACATATTTAGGTTTAAAAGTCGATGCAAGAGGCTTACATCCACTCGGGTAAAATCGGTGCCAGTACCAAGGAATGTGACGGAGTTTCATTCCTTTTTAGGGATGGTTAACTATTATGGCTGTTTTTGCCCATTTGTCTACAATTGTGGCATCCCAGTACCAACTGTTGAAACAGCATCAATGTTAGAAGTGGGAAGATTGCCAGAGAAAACCTGTTGACCAAGTGAAACAGGCTCATACTCTGAAATGCAAAAAAGGTTACAGATAGAATCAAACTGTGCAAGGATGGGCAGCAGGTCAGAAGTTTGGACAGAATATAAAAAACAGCAAAGAAAGACGAAAAGATAATTAAGGAGGGAAACATTATGGAGCACGACAGAACGCCAGCTAGAAATATAAAAAGTTAGTGAGAGTTTCTATAAATATTTAAATAAGAAAAGAGTTAATAAACTGAGCATTGCTCCAATAGAGAGTGAGTTTGGTATATTGATAATGGAAAATAAAGAGATGGCAGGTGAATCGAACAGGTATTTTACATTGGTCTTCATTATAAAGGGTACAAGTAACATCCCAAAAATGCTGTAAATCAGGATTTGGAAGGGAGGGAGGAACTCACTAAAACTGCAATCACCAGGTACCCTGTACTTACTTGTTGGAGATGCGGGCTGACAAGTCCCTGGGTCCTGATGGACTTCATCCTAGGGTCTTAAAATAAATGATTGGTGAGATACTTGATGCATTGGTTTTAATTGTCAAAATTCACTAGACTCGAGGAAAGTTTCATTAGATTGGAAAATAGCAACTGCGATATTCTAAAAGGGAAGGAGACAGAAAGCAGGAAACTACAGGCCAGTTAGCTTAAGATCTCTCCTGAAGAAAATGTTAGAAGCTATCATTAAAAATGTTATGTCAGGGCACTTAGAAATATTCACGGCAATCAGGCAGAGTCAACATGGTTTTGTGAATAGGAAATGATGTCGAACTAATTTATTGGAGTTCCTTGAAGGAGTCACATGAATAGAAGGTGGATGTATGGTACTTAGATTTCATGAAGGCATTTGATAAAGTGCCGTGATTATTGCGCAAAATAAAACCTCATGGTGTAGGGTGCAACATATTGGCATGAATAGAAGGTTGGCTGGCTAACAGGAAACAGAGATTTGGCATTAATGCATATTTTTCCAGTTGGCGGGATTGGACCAGTGGTGAACCACAGGGTTCAGTGCTGGTCCTAAACTTTTTACAATTTATACAAATGACTTGGATGAAGGGACTAAAGATAGTTGTGAAATTTGCTGATGGAACAAAGATAGGTAGAAATCATGGGGGGGCAGTGGTGAAGTGATATTGTCGCTGGACTAGTAATCCAGAGACCCAAAGTCATGCTCTGGAGACCCGCGTACGAACCCCGCCATACCAGATGGTGAAATTTGAATTCAATTAAAAATCTGGAATTAAAAGTTGAATGATGAACTTGAAACTATTGCCGATTGCCATAAAAGCCCTCGGGTTCACTAATGTCCTTTAGGTAAGGCAATCTGCTGTCCTTACCTGGTCTGGCCTACATGTGGCTGCAGATCCACAGCAATGTGGTTGATTTTCAATGCTCTCAGGATTGGGCAATAATTGCTGCCAACAGCGTCACCCACATCCCATGAACGAATAAAGAAAAAAATGGAAAGTAAATTGTGAAGAGAATATAAGAAGGCTACAAAGGGATATAGACAGGTTAAGTGATTGGGCAAACGTCTGGCAAGAGGTGTATAATGTGGAAAAATGTGAAACTGTCCATTTTCGCAGGAAGAATAAAAGAGAAGCTGATGATCTAAATAGTGAGAGACTGCTGAGCTCTGAGATGGATCTGGGTGTCTGAGCGCATGCACCATAAAAGGTACAGCAAGTAATTAGCAAATCAAATAGAATGTTATTGTTTGTTGCAAAGGGAATTATCATAGAATTTACAGTGCAGAAGGAGGCCATTCAGCCCATTGAGTCTGCACCGGCTCTTGGAAAGAGAACCCGACACAAGGTCAACACCTCCACCCAACATTAAGGGCAATTTTGGACACTAAGAGCAATTTATCATGGCCAATCTACCTAACCTGCACATCTTTGGACTGTGGCAGGAAACCGGAGCACCCGGAGGAAACCCACGCACACACGGGGAGGATGTGCAGACTCCACACAGACAGTGACCCAAGCCAGAATCGAACCTGGGACCCCGGAGCTGTGAAGCAATTGTGCTATCCACAATGCTACCGTGCTGCCCCATCCCATGAACAAATAAAGAAAAAAAAGGAAAGTAAATTGTGAAGAGAATATAAGAAGACTACAAAGGGATTCTATAGGTTAAGTGATTGGGCAAACGTCTGGCAAGAGGTAAATACAGAAGTAGGAAGGTTAGCACGCCTCACAGTGCCAGGGACCCGGGTTCAATTCCAGCCTTGGGTGACTACCTGTGTGGAGTTTGCACGTTCTCCCTGTGTCTGCATGAGTTTCCTCTGGGTGCTTCAGTTTTCTCCCATAGCTCAGAGATGTGCAGGTTAGGTGGATTGGCCATGCTAAAAAAATTGCCTTTTTGTATCCAAAGGGTTATGGGGATAGGGTTGGGATTGGGTCTAGGTCTAGGTAGAGTGCTCTTCCAGAAGGTCGGTGCAGACTTGATGGGCCAAATAGCCTTCTCTGCACTTTGGTAATTCTATGGTTCTAATTCAATGCTTCCGTTATACAGGACACTAGTCAGACCACATGTGGAGCACTGCGTCCAGTATTGAACTCCTTATTTAAGGACGAATGTAAATACATTAGATGTGTTCAGAGAAGGTTTACTAGACTAATGCCAGCAAAGGGCGAGTTGTCTTATGAGGAAAGATTGGACAGACTAGTCTTATGTCCATTGGAGTTTAGAAGAGTCAGAGGTGACTTGACTGAAACCTTTAAGATCCAGAGTGGTATTTACAGGGTGAATGTGTGGATGTGAAGAGGATGTTTCCTTTTGTGGGTAAATCTAGAACTGTTTTTAAAAAGGGTCACCCATTTAAGACAGATGTGAGGATAAATATTTTATCTCAGAGGGCCATGAGTCACTGCAACTCTCTTCCTCAAAAGACAGTGAAAGCAGAGACTTTGGATATTTTTAAGTCTGAGCTAGATAGGTTCTTGATAAACAAGCATGAAAGGTTATTAGGGGTAGGCAGGAGGTTACAATCAGATCAGCTATGCTTTTAACGAATGGCGGAAAAGGTTCAAGGGACCGAGTGGTCTATCCCTGCTCCTACTTCATATAATATCTTCGTTTCTGCAGGTGTCTCTTTGAGCACCTCCAGGCAAATTCAAATCATAATAATCAGCAATTAGGGTCACGATTGTGTACGCAAACGAGCCATTCAAACAGACATGTCTGAATAGCATAGCAGCCACTTAATACCTGTTTTCACTTTTTCACCAAGGTAACTCCATAATATTTGTGTGTGAACATGATAGACATCACAATGAAAGAGAAATTAGGGGAAAAGCAAGGTTCATGGGTATCGCTTCTCAATTGTCAGATTTGAGCCTGCTCTTCTCATGTCAGGTCTCACCCATGAAAGATTCTCATGGCTGGCGGCTTTTCCCATTGATAAAAGGAGAAAAGGATATGTGGAAGACCTGTCACCGTACGCCCATGCTCTGCAATCCTCAAACAGAACAGAACGGATGAGAATCTGCTTAGAAGAGTCATCACATGTATTTTGGGGTCGTAATCATTTCTCTGCTAACGATGTTGTGTTGTTATAGCGAAAAGTATCCTTGCATATTCAAAAATTAGCTCTAGAGAAAATGAAAAGTGTTTGAAATGCTAAAGAGCTACCTTAAGCAAAAGGGAAAAAGAAAAACACATATGAGAATCAAAAAGTGCCCCAAAAGTTCTATCCCAAAGGTCAAGAGAAGTGTCTTTGAATGTGTTTTCTTTGTTGTGGTAATAAACATACCGTATTATTTTCCAATTCAAAGGCAGACATGTTCCCAACATTACATCAGGTGTTTCCTGGGTGCAGTCTGTTTACTAAACTTTGCAGCTGTGTTGACCATTAACTCAGCCCCCTGTGATTGTAAAATTCCACCATTCTCACTAGGATTGTACATCGATATCCTTCATAAGGAGGTATTGCAGTGGTGAAAAGTCTCATGTCCTGTATATATCAATTGACCCTACTTTCCATTCGGGTAGCATGATGTTTTGGGGGCTCCTGACAAAGGCAAGGTCATTTAGTTTCCCATTCCTTCCTGTAGCAAAAAGAGCAAATTTACATCTCAGACTTAATCAATGTCACTCTTCACCCGATTGCACTGAAGTCGACAACTCATCCATCCCTCAGGGGTCGTCCACGTCCCACACTGCACCTTACCCCCCACTGAATCGTAACAATGTCAAGCCTTCGATTGGAGACTTGAATGTTAGGCTGAATCTAATTTGTTTCAGCTGTAGCAGAACAAGCAAAATCTTTGACTGACATATTAGGATATTCGGAACCTACATTTGAGGCCAAGTCCGCCTACTTCTACTTTGAAAGATCACCCGGTATCACCTCTATCTCTATTATCACTGGTGTCATCACCTTAATCTTGGTTTTGGTCATCTCCACTTTCAAATTCCGCAAAGTCCTCCTTTCTGACCTGACATGCTCCATTCTCCATAAACTACAATTTGTACAAAACCCAGATGCTATCATTCTGTCCCACATTCTCCCACTCAACTATCTACCTGTCGAATATAGGCTCTTTGTCTCCTTGTCCTTGTTCTCCAATTCCAGCCACAGCCTGTCCTATCTCTCTAACTTTCTTGTAATACCGTATGCTTCATCCTGTGGTTTTTTTGCATAACCATCTCTCTTTGCCCATCACTGGTGTTACATCCATCAGTTGACTGGCCCTACACCTCCTTTCCTAAGCCCCACCACTTCTCAAAGCTTCTCAAAACCTATCTTTACAACCAATTATTTTGGTCACCTCTGTTAGCTCTTATAAAATACCACATTTATCCATTTATTTAGTTCTTTTTTCTCACAAGAGCTTTAATCGCCATTTAACAGTCTGTATCACTGCAAGTTATACTTGCTGCTGTAATTGTTCATGGTGCCCCTCTATTACAAACAGGAGAGGGGGGTTCATTTAAACAGCCCTGACTTCTCCTCTCACCACCCATCCATGAACAGAAACGTGGTTTGATTTTGATTTCCGCCTTTATAAGCAGTGGCATATTTCCCTGCCACCCAGTTTGCTGTGATCCAATTTCTATTAATAACCCCACAGCAACCTTGAGATAGAGTGAGCTCAGAGAGTTAGTTTATTCACACACTCAAAATGCAGGATGGGGTGTTGCCCTGTGCATTCATACAATAAATGAGGGAGAGAGAAAGAAAGAATTCCAGGGCAAAAAATTATGTATTCCTTCACAGAGATGGGCAGGTTGAAAACCGATGCTGGTTAATTCACTTTTCTTACACTTTGACTTCCACGATGGGATAGGAATGCAGAGGTTAATTGAGAGGGGCGGGGGGTGGTAGCATGTGACATGACTCGTAGCTCTCCACTTTAGTTTTGACAAAGGATGGATATTCCTTTGTCAGGGTTCCTGAGATTGCCGATGTTCCAACCAATAAGAGTTTGAAAAGAAGGTTGCAGGGTTCTTTGTTGTAGCAGACTAGTAGACTCCAACGGCCAGGCCTATCTTAGATGGCCTTTATATGATTCCCTTTGAATTTGGTCTCTGTGGCCCACAGGATTCATTAGCATTTATTCAGAGTTAATGAGACAGAAATGTCTTCGATACTGCCAGATCAGCTCCTATTGTTAGAAAGTCACAACAGGACATGACTTCAGTCATGTTAAAAGGTCATTGTCCAGTTTTTATTTTTTTAGGAATTAACCGCGATGATATATATGTAGAGAATGAAAATATAGTGTGAAGTCTTAGCTCCATTACATCTCCTATACATGTTCCTTAGAGTCCTGCACTTGGGAAAGTGCAAAAAAAGTACAAAAGCAAGGAGGTGTTGACGAATTTTGATGAAATGCAGATTCGGCCTCAACTCTGGTAAGTGTCAAATTCTGGGCACCACACTTTAGGAAGGGTGTGAATGCAAAGGTTTACACAAAGGGATAGGTTGGAGAAATTCGAGAAGGAATGTTGAGAGGAAATTTGTTAGAGGTTTTCAAAATTATGACGAGTCTGGACAGATTGGGAGACGTTGCTCCCAATGGCAAATGAATCAAGAACTAGCGAACATTGATTAAGGTGATCGGTAAAAGTGCCAAAGTTGACATGAGGGAAAGCCTTTTATTACATAGTCAGGGGTTAGTCTCTGGAATGCACTGCCTGAGAGTGTGGTGGGGGCAGATTCAATCATGGATTTCAAAAGAGAATTGCATAGTATCTGAGGAGAAAAAACAAATACAGGCCGACAGGGAAAAGGTGGCAGAGTGGAACCAGCTGAGTTGCTTTTGCAAAGAGCTGGCACAGACACAGTGGGCTGAATGGCCTCCTCCTGTGCTGGAAACATTCTATGATTCTCTCATTTGTCCATTCCTGTGCACAGACTTCCCTCACCTTGACCAGTACAGAAAAACTTGAGAGTAGATCAGTAAAATGATTGTGGGTGGGTGGTACTAAACTTCCTATTTTGACAATTAGAACATAGAGTGCAGAAGGCTATTCGGTCCATCGAGTCTGCACCGACCCACTTAAGCCCTCACTTCCACCCTATCCCCCTAACTCAAAAACCCATCCTAACCTTTTTGGACACTAAGGGGCAATTTAGCATAGCCTAGCCACCTAATTTGCACATCTTTGGACTGTGGGAGGACCCAGAGCACCTGGAGGAAACCCACCCAGACACGGGGAGAACGTGCAGACTCCGCACAGACAGTGCCCCAGCGGGGAATCGAACCTGGGACCCTGGCACTGTGAAGCCACAGTGCTAACCCCTATGCTACCGTGCTGCCTTCAATTCCTTCAATGAAAACTTCAAATCATTGCTGCACTTACAATGTAACTCATGCAATAAAGGGGAAAGTCACAATGATGAACTGGACAGATAGATTGAATGTTACAGAGGTATATAATGCTGATTCATTAAAAGTGCAGCAATAAATTAAGATGCTCATTATCTGAATTGTCAAAATAACAGTCTCATCTCAGAATTCAACAGGTCACTGGTAGTCTCATTTAAATACACCATGGCAGTCTAAGATTGTAAAGTTGGTAAGCTGAGTGGGCAGCTGTCTCACTGGGTGTGACACAGGACTCAAAACATAACATATCCAGTAGATACATAGGAATTGGTGGACGATATGAAAAATACATCAACCAATGTAGATCTGAACAGCTGAGGAATAGTGACAACTTGGTAAACGGTATCCCATGTTGTTCTGGCCCCCAAGGATGGTTGGAATTTTAAATGTCCAGTCTTGCTAATGCGATCAATTTCAGAAACGGTAAAACTGGAAACCAACAGCATGGAAAACCCAGGTCATTCCATTTGACCTTCGCTCCAGATTGTTCCCCCCTGTTGGGTGTAGACTCCCGCACAAGTCCAGCTCCAAGGCTGGGGACAGTTATCCGAACAGACCTGCGCTGGGAACAGATTCATAAATACTGACAATCCCCAGTTCAGATGCTTCATGAGGCCCAGTTCCGTGGGGTCTGAACTATTGCTGCTGATCTCTCGGTGCAGCACATTGCTGCAGTAAAGTTCCCAGTGTGCTGACCCTTGCAACATTCAGTTCCATGGCCATTAGCCTCGCAATACAAACTCTAGCTGGGGTACCGTTCCACACTGACCTCACATTGCTCACCCTACCTGGGGTGTAGGTCCATATTGACCTCCCAGCGCTGACTCTATTTTGAGCACAGTTTTATCATAGAATTTATAGTGCAGAAAGAGGCCATTCGGCCCAACGAATATGCACCGGCCCTTAGAAAGAGCACCCTACTTAAGCCCACGCCTCCACCCTATCCCTGTGACCCAGTAACCTCAGTTAACCTTTTTTGGACACTAAGGGCAATTTATCATGGCCAATCCACCTAACCTGCACATCTTTGGACTGTGGGAGTAAACCGGAGCACCCGGTGGAAACCCACGCAGACACAGGGAGAACGTGCAGACACCGCACAGACAGTGACCCAAGCTGAGAATCGAACCTGGGACCCTGGAATTGTGAAGTAACAGTGCAAACCACTGTGCTACCGTGCCGCCCATTTATGTTGGTCTCTCAGTGCTAACGGTACCTGGGGTACAGTTTCACATGACCTCTCAGTGGTTCATCTACCTGGGGTACAGATCCACACTGGCCCCTCAATGCTGATCCTACCTGGGGTACAGTTCCACACTGACCTCTCAGTACTGACTCTACCTGGGGTAAAGTTCCATATGGATTCCTCAGTGCTGAACCTCCCTGGAGGACAGTTCCACACTTCTCTCTCACTGGCGACCCTGCCTGGGGTACAGTGTACCTTCCTTCCCCCTCACTGGTGACACCATCTGGGGTATAATTCTATTTGGATCTCTCACTGCTCACTTCATCTGGGGTGCAGTTCCAAACTTGCCTTTCAGTGCTGACTCTACCAGGGGTACAATTCCTCATTGACATCTCAGTGCTGAATCTACCTGGGGTACAGTTCCTCGTTGACCTCTCTGTGCTGACTCTATCTGGGGCATAGTTCCACACTGACCTCTCTGTGGTGGATATATCTGGGGCACAGTTCCACTTTGATCTCTCACTGCTCACTCAACCTGGGATCCAGTTTTATTCTGATCTCTCACTGCTGACTGTATCTGGGGTAGAGTTCTACACTGACCTCTCAGTGGTGTCTCTACCTGGGGTACAGTTCCATATTGAGCTCTTTGTGGTGTCTCTACCTGGGGTACAGTTCCACTCTGACCTCTCAATGTGTCTCCACATGGGGTACAGTTCCACACTGACCTCTCAGTGGTGTCTCTACCTGGGGTACAGTTCCACACTGACCTCTCAGTGGTGTCTCTACCTGGGGTACAGTTCCATATTGACCTCTCAGTGGTGACTCTACCCGGATTACAGTTCCACACGAACCTCTCAGTGGTGTCTCTACCTGGGGTACAGTTCCACACAGACTTCTTAGTGGTGACACTACCTGGGGTACAGTTCCACACTAACCTCTCAGTGGTGACTCTACCTGGGGTACAGTTCCACACAGACCTCTCAGTGGTGACTCTACCTGGGGTACAGTTCATCACGGACCTCTCAGTGGTATCTCTACCTGGGGTACAGTTCCACACAGACCTCTGTGGTGTCTCTACCTGGGGTACAGTTCCACACAGACCTTGGTACAGACGCTTGATTCTCTGCCTGATTATTTTTCGGTTTGTCATGGCCCGGCTGTACCAGGTCCACAAACCGTGAGCCGAAACCGTCAAGTTTGACAGTGGGCCACGGGGGAATTTGGCAGCCATGTCCAATCATCAGCTAATATCCGGCTGGCCATTTCCCTCCAGGCGTTTGTCAGAGGAGTGAATAAGTGAGGGGCTTCGGGTTTGCTCGCCGTTCGATTGAGGTCGCATTGCCATTTGTGAGTGTGGCTGTGATCTGTGACAGGGACACAGCAGAGGTTGGTTCCAATTGGGATGATGTCTCACAACATTGGGCGGTGCATTAATAACAACAAAATGATTAACTCATTGGGGTCGTTTTAAACCACGCAGCAGCTTAAACAAAGTTGGTTGAGGGGTGAAGATTTTTTGCGTTCACCAGTGACGATTCATAACTCAATCCATGTCCACAGCGATAACAGATCCCGTCCATTGGACTGGGGAATATTACATTCCTTTATAACAGATATTTACTCCCCCTTCATTTATTGAAGAAATACAGAGAACTGACGTGTTTTATATCATTTGAGGGCCTTATATATTGCAATAAAATACAGGGGAAAAAGTGTATTTTGGAATAAAATATTATCAATGTCAACAGTCGTGGCTTATTTACCTGCTTCTGGAGATATTGCAGATAGCAATGGTGCCTGTTCCAGGAGGAGCTGGACGCTATGAACAGGCAGCAGGCAAATTTGCTTTCCAACTCTGGACTGTCGTGAGCTGCTAAAATGTGGAATTGCGTGTGCCCATTCAAAGCTGGCAGAGCCGCAGAACTGCTGGGAGCTCAGAGTGCCAGGAGACCAGGGCACCTCGCCTGGGCTTAGCTAGGAACCCACAGCCAAACCGTCCAAATCAAAGGTGGGTAGAAAAGCCGAATTAGACGGGGATGACTGAATGGCCGAAGTCACACGCTGGCGAGTTTTGGACGAGGAAAAGCGAACCGTTTAGACATAATTGCGAAGAGACAAGGGGGTGGGTGGAGAATACGTGAAACTGATTGATCGAGTCTTAATCTTCCACCCATCCAAAAGAGCATCACTGTGTTGTACTGCTGAACTGTAGGCGCTGTTGTCATGTCGGAAACAGAACTGCCTGCTGGCGCCCAGCAAGGCCCACGAATACCATGGTAACTGGATCATCTGTTTCAGTGATGTTGGCTGCAGGGTAGGTTTTTTTTCAAAGATGCTACCAGGACTTGATGGTCTGGGCTATAAGGAGAGGCTGGATAGGCTGTGACTTTTCCCCCTGGACCGTAGGAGGCTTGGGGTGATCTTATGGAGGTCTATAAAATAATGAGGGGCATAGATAAGGTAGAGAGTCAACATCTTTTCCCAAAGGTGGAGGTGTCTAGAACCAGAAGGCATAGGTTTAAGGTGGGAGGGGAGAGATACAAAAGAGACCAGAGGGGAAATGTTTTCACACAGAGGGTGGTGAGCATCTGGAACGAGCTGCCAGGGGCAATGGTAGAGGCGGGTACAATTTTATCCTTTAAAAAACAGTTAGACAGTTACATGGGCAGGGTGGGTATAGAGGGATATGGGTCAAATGCGGACAAGTGGAAATAGCTTAGTGATAAAAACTGAGTGGCATGAACAAGTTTGGCCAAAGGGCCTGTTTCCATGCTGTAAACATCTATGACTTTATGACACCCAGGAGACGGGATAAATCTTCATCGTCAACCATTTTTTAAAACTTTGGAATACCCAATTGTTTTTTTTCCAATTAAGAGGCAATTTAGAGTGGCCAATTCACCTACCCTGCACATCTTTTTGGGTGTGAGACCCATGCAGACACGAGGAGAATGTGCAAACTCCACACGGAGAGTGACCAGGGGCTGGGATCAAACCGGGGTCCTCAGCGCCGTGAGGCAGAAGCGCTATCCATTGTGCCACCGTGCCACCCTATTCAACGTCAATCTGAACCTGACAATGGGGCCTTGGTTTGAATATCTCATCCTATGAACAGCACCTCTGGTAATGCAGCACTCTCCTAGTCCTGCCTCACAGGCGAGAGTGAGAAAGAAACTTCCATTATTGTTTTTCATGACCCGAGATCATCTGGTAGCTCTTTGCAGCTGATGATGTACTTTTTAGAAGTGGAGTCTATGCACTGAACCAGGACAGTCAGTAAATTGGAGAGAGCACTGGGCAGATGTTTGTAAGGAAAAGGGATTGAGGGGGTTATGAGAATTTGTTTTCTTCAAATTTTGCGATTCCAAATATCGACCCTTTCTGCACCTTTTCTTTCAGCACCCAAGCCTTTGTCTTTGTGTCTCGGTAGAACTGCTTGTATTTGTGATACTGCTTGAAGTTCAAGGCTAAATAAACATTTGGTATAACCTCTTATTCATGCTCATAGTAACCCTGGCACAGATACAGATTAACCTTAAGTAGCTGAACTGTAAAGGGAACAAAGTTGAGGTTTGATATGAAGGCAAAATTGTCCATAGGTAAGGATGGTGCCAATTGGAGACATTCAGCTAAAGAAAATCCACAGCAAAAAAATGGAAGATCCAAATACAGCAGATGGTGAGGTAAATAAATAGATAATAGAATGGCTACTATATTTTTGATGATACATTTTTCTTAAATTCCTCCCCTTGAAGGTGGCTTCCATACAGGCTGTAGCTGGTTGTCCTCCAATATTGCATCTGAATGGCCTTCTTCTGTGTAACTGGAGAGTATTAAAAATACTTTTATCTTGGGAGGTGTGTCACAGCCATACAGTACTGATCTGACATCCACCAATGGCTCTCCCTAGTGGAGAATCTCTCATTGAAGATCAGCAAGAAGACAAAGAACTGAGTTTCCACTTTTTCATGTCAAGATATGAAGGAATTCAAATTTTTTGTTTTGTTGTGGCATCAGTTGATGGGTAAATATTAGCTAGGATACCAAGGGAAAAACACTTAGAGAGATTTCCTGCTTGCAATCTGATCTCGCCAGCAGGAATGGCTGTTCACAGATTGTGACACCATTTTGAGCATCAGACCCGATCTTTCCACGCCCCCCCCACCCTTTCAGGCACTCCCACACTTTCTGCCACCCCCCCTCCCCACTTTGTCGAGGCCCCTGGGAATAACCTCTCACTCCCACAATTGGCAAGGTGCCCTGGACCTTCCTCTGGCAGTACCAACCTGGCATCTGGGCACCACCACCCTGTCAGTGCTCCTGGCATCCTGGAAGTGCCACATGGGCACCCTGACAGTGCCATGGTGACCTGCCAGGGTTCCCTGGTGGCACTGCCAGGGGTCCCAGGTGGCACTGCCAGGATACCAGGTTGGCAGAGCCACAGTGCTCAGGTGTGGGATGTGCCTGGGTTCCTGACCACTCTAGAGATCCCTAATGCCCTGCGAGACCCCCCAATATGCCTTTCAGCCTGGTTCATGTTTGTGTGAACCAGTATTAAATGGCACCCTGGCAAGACCTCCCAGGTGCGGCCATTTCCTCCTGGGTGTTGGGTGATTCCGGGTGCTGGGTAATTCTGATATCCGGGTATTTAAATGAGCACGGGCGAGATACTGGTCATGCCGGATGGAGTGAGTAGGATGATTTACAATCGGCCCAGCGCAAAGCCTGATTTGGGGCTCTCACAGGATTCACAATGTGCTCTCAGAATCACGACCACAATGTATTTGGGTAAAATTAAGGAATAATAGAGAAGTTGTTATATTGATGGGTTTCTATTATAAATCATCAAATATTGGGAAGGATGTAGAGGATAAGTGATAATGGAGAACCTCAAATATTCTAATATTGACTATGAATATAAATAAATGTAACAGGCAACAAGGGGAGAAACTCTTGAAATGTGTACAAATTTTCTTGACAGGTATGTATTCACTCCAAAGAGATCGAATTCTGGGGAAAGAAGTGGGGCATGTTTTACAGAGGGAATCTTTGGGAAAGAGTGATCACAATATCATCTGTTTTCACGTATTTATGAAAAAGGATAAGAAAAATCAAATGTGAGAATATTCAGATGGCGAGGGGCTAAATTCAGTGATCTGAAAAAACATCTGGTTCTGCTAGATTGGAATCACAGCTTTGCAGATTAAACTAACAGAACAATAGGAGAGCTTCAAAGGGGAGATAGCTGGGGTACAGAGTAGGCACATTCCCAAAAGGGGGGATGGTTGGGCTTCGAAAAATAGAGCTCCATCCTTGCTTGACTAAAGAAATAAAGATTAAAATAAAATAGTCGAATATGTTTGTGATAAATGTGAAGTCATAATTCAGTAGCGAGCCAAGGTGAATACTAAAGTAAAGGAGAAATAAGAATAGCAAAGAGAATGTACACAAGTCGATTAATAAGTAACTTAAAAGAGAATCCAAGATATATATAGTAATAGGGTGGGGGCTGATTAAGAGCCATAAATATCTTCTTGTGGAAGCAGAGGACATGGCTGAGGTATGAAATAAGTATTTATATTGGTCTTTGCTAGAGAATGAAATGAAAATCGCTTCTTGTCACAAGTAGGCTTCAAATGAAGTTACTGTGAAAAGCCCCTAGTCGCCACATTCCGGCGCCTGTTCGTGGAGGCTGGTACGGGAATTAAATGCTGCCAATGTCACAGTAAATCATGAGGTAGTGGAGTAACTGAATGGGCTAACATATATGAAGAGAAGGTCCTTAAAAACCTGGCAGTGCCCAAGAAAAGTCACCCAGTCTAGATGGAATGCACCCAAGATTTCTGAGGGAAGAAGGGTAGAAGTTTTGTCAGCCCTGACGACAATCTTCCAATTCTCCTTCGATAAGGGAGTGGTACCAGAGCACCGGTGGATTAGAAATGCTACAACTCTGTTCAAAAAGGAACAGAGAGACGAGCAAGACAATGGCAAGCAGGACATTGAGTGATGGTGTTGGCGAAACGTTTGGTGACTTTAATTCAAAACAAAGTTTATTGGGACTTGGAAAAATCTGTCTTGATACATGAAAGCCCACACAACCTCAGTTAAGGCAGATCATGTTGCCAACTTCATTGAGTTCTTTGAGGAAATAACAGAGAAGGTTGATGAGGGCAGTGTGGTTGGCATTCTGTTTATTGATTTTCAAAAGTCATTTGAAAAGGTACCACATAATATACCAATTATTTCAAGCCCATGGTATTAAAGGGTAAATGGATACAGAATTGGCTAAGGGACCAAAAGCACAGACCAGTCGTGAATGAAATAAAAACAGAAAATTTTGGAAATGCTCAGCATGTCTGGCAAAATCAGCAGACAGAGAAGCAGAGTTAGCATTTCAGATCGTTTGTCAGTTATGAGAAATAATATAAACAAAATGGAGGATTCAAGAAAATTGAAAGGCCCGAGAGCTGTCCCCCAGCCTCATGTTTCTCACCGGCATACCATTCGCTGGCAGCGGCATTCTCAACTCCTGCTGTTTGTCAATGGGATGTCCCATTGAAGCCACCCCATGCCGCCAAGAAACGGGCGATCGGGAGTGAGCTGCCTGTGGGAACAGAGAATCCCAATGGCTGGAGAATTCCGGCCTGCATGTCCATAAGTTTTTGACGATGGCAGGGCAAATTGACAGGAATGATTGAAAGAACACTGCATGGGCGGCACTGTAGCACAGTGGTTAGCACTGCTGCATCACAACGCTGAGGACCCTGGTTCTATCCCGGCCCTGGGTCACTGTCTGTGTGGAGTTTGCACATTGTCCCCATGTCTGCATGGGTCTCATCCTCACAACCTAAAGATGTGCAGGGTAATGGATTGCCCATGCTAATTTGCCCTTTAATTGGCAAAAAAAAAAATGGGTACTCTAAATATATTTTTTTTTAAAAGAAAGACACACTGCATCCTTGGCTTTACCAATAGAGATATACAAGTCAATACAAGGAAGCTATTCTAAAGCCTTATAAAACCCTGGTTGGTAATAATACCATGGCCAATTCTGGGCACGACACTCTAGGAAGGATGCCAAGAACTTATTGGTGATGCAGGAGGGAATTACTCGAATGTTATCAGGATGAAAGACCTCAGTTAAATGGAGAGACTAGAAAAACTGACATTATTCTCCTTAGGAGAAATTTAACAAGAAATCTGATGGAAATGTTCAAAATTATACGGCGGGATTCTCTGTTTGCCAACGCAAAACACGATTGGGCGGAGATTACCTTCCAAAGCCAAAATTGCGGCGGGGGTCGATTTGACGCCAAATTGGGATTCTCCTTCACTCGACAGCGGCGCCAATGCATACCGGAACACACGTACAGTAAACTCAGTGGGTGGGGGGCATGGAGCAGGGGGACTTGCCAGGGGCATGGTCACCGCATCCTGCCCCAAACCCCTCACCACAGAATCAGCTCATTCCCCCCAACAAAGTCCGCCCATTCCCCCCAACCTCCCCAGCCAGCCTAGACCACCCCACCCCTCACACCCATTGGACAGCACCGAGCAGGTTGTAACGGTGCTAACAGGTGTTTAATGTGAAGGATATATATAGATTTGTGCCCTAGCCCTTATATATAAACCCTACGTGTTCTACTGGTGTCTAACTTCCTGGCCTTACGAGCCTCAACGCTATGATATGGTGATTCCCCAGACAGTACAGCAGGAGTGGAGGCGGCCTGCTGTGATTCCTGCCCTGTGTCCCAGATTGTCGGCACCACCTCCTGTTGGTGGGCGTTTCTAGGGGCAACCGGACCCTGCTGCTGCTCGGGTGTCCTGGGTGGTGTGGTGCCACCCCATTCTGCCCACTGCCCACCATATACACCATGGGCAGGAGGGGTGGGAGACCGAGGTGCTGCGGTGTTCCGGCATCTCCCCTGTGGGAGTCACCGGCACTGGCTACATCACCTCCTTCTCCCTCGGTTGCCCAATGGCCCCCGGGCTACTCCATGGGACAGGGGTGCGAGTGGAGCTATCCCTTGATGCTCCCCTGCCACCTGGCGTTGCCAGTCCTGGAGGCCCGCTGTGGTCGCGACCAGGGTCTGCATGCTCATGGCCATGGAGCACAGGGAGTGGACAATCGCCATCTGGGACTGCGCCACATCACCCATTAATTGTGCCACCATCTTCTGGGTTTGTGTCACATCAGCCATTGACTGCGCCATCTCTCTCTGGGATTGGGCCACCTCCTTCTTTGTCTGCGGCATGTCAGCCAGCGCCTGGGCAATGCCGCTGCCGTGCCCGGCCATGGTCTGCTGTGACTGGGCCACGCTCAGGAGCGCCGCTGCAATTTCCAGATGACTCTGGGACATGGTCGCCTGTGAGGTGGCAACCCTGTCCTGGGCCTCGGCCAGCACCTGCACAGAATGCTCCCGACCTTGGACATGCTGATCCATAGCCAACACCGTTGCCCCCAATGCCTCCATCGCGGACGCTACCCAGTATTGGCCTGGGTAGCACGCATTATCGGCACCACCTCCTGCTGCTGCATGTGGGTGGACTCCTCCAACTGCACCTGCAGGCACTGGATGCTAGCCGACAACCCGTCATGTAGTCCCTGGCTCTGCGACTGCATCTCCACTATAGATGGGACTGTCCATTCCAGAGGCTCGAGACCCATCTGGACAGCAGCTAGTTCCTTGGGTCGGCCTGCCCTCCGACCGTCCGGCCCTTCGGGTGTTCCTGCCTCCACCTGCTATACCAGAGCAGCTGTATGGTGAGCACCAGATAGTGCCCTAGGAGCATTTTTACTAAAGCGCCCAACCGAGGCGAGTGTCTCTGGGATGGTGGAGGGTGTTGGAGACAGCTGTGATGTAAAATTATTGTCAACCTCTGACCCGGGATCTCCTGAGTCTCAGGTGGAGAGCTGGTGTCCAAGCTACTTTCCTTGTGCCAACACCTGCGCCCATGCACGATGGACAGCAGCAGCCGGCAGCCTCTTTCCCGGGCCGGGGTACAGGGTCAAGCGCCTCTCCTCCACCGTGACCAGGATGGTCTTCAGCTAGGCGGCGGTGAAACGGGGTGTCGTTCTCCTTGCTGCCATCTTGTTGGCTGGGATAGTGTGTGTGAGGAGGAAGTGTGTACATGCAACTGTAGAAATAGGCCATTTTGTTCCAAGGGTCCAATGATAGCAGCTCAACTGTTTTAACTGACTGTTATTTTTATTTATTATACAGTACAGAAAGGAAATCCCTATAGGCCGCATTGCTAGAATTAGAATTTAGCTGTAGGCATAGAAGCCGGAAGATACCAGGTTTCATCTCTGCTCTGAAACAACACTTGTTATGTTGGCAAGTCAGGGGCTATAATTAGCTTCTGTGGCTCTGAGGCTTTCTACCTTACATTGCTATTGGGTCTCTTCCATTGGAAAGTGCATGGAATGATTGCCGGTTTGTAGGACAGAATAGGTGAACCTGTGATGCACCACATGGTCAAATAGCCCATGCATGCATTTGGTGAGCAGCGGAAGGTCTGTCATAACAGGTGGACATGTTACATAGTAAAGGTCAAAGCTCTTGGGGGATGAAAAGTGAAGCTACCTCTCTTATATTACCGTAACCTTGTACAGATTGAAATAAAAATTATAGCCGGTACCGCACCTCTACATAGTACTGGTCTGTGACAATTTTCACAGCTTGGCAAATCCCCTCAACCAGGGTGGTGCAATTGGAAAACTTACTCCATTCATTTTGACATGTGGTTCTTCCTCAATGCAAACATTTTGAGAATTCTAGTTTCCTGGGGATTTTGTTTTGCTCTCTGTGTTCTAAGTAACTGAAACCTCAAAACATCTAAAATGACAGTGGAAAGTTTTGCAGGTGAGACAATCGTTGACCCCTGAGCTTTTCAAGACACACTAGGGTATTTTGGGAAGTGTGTTGTGGGGTGTGTTTGGCAAACTGTGCCCAACCCGAGCTGTGGAGTGAGCCAGTTTTCTAATGTTTAAAGTAATAACATGTCTCTTGTTTGCTGTCCCTCAGAACCCAAGAAAAAAGAACGGACGAGACATTATGTTCCGTTTAAGTACAAAGTTTATGTGAATTCACAGGCCTGTCCCATCTACACTATCATTTGTCAAGTTTAAAACGGAGCAGGAGGCAGTATAGTGCCAGCAATGGAGTAGGCCCAAGCCTTGACCAATCACATGGCTGTTCCTGAAAATTCCTTGAGAATTTTATGAAGTGGTTCCTCATTATCAGAAAATGCAGAAGATTTAGGAACAGAGGCTCCTGTTTTTTCACTCTAAGTGCATAAAATGCACAAAAGATTTTGCACAGTATGGAGGAACAGTGGGGAACCAAAGTGCAGGATTTTCTGGCCATTCACACCTGCTGGAGGCTTTGTGACGGCAAGGAGTGTGTTCAATGTTCAATGGGAAACCCTGTAACCTGTTGACAATAGTGGGACCAGGATATCCCACCGCTGGCACTGGCGAGCCACACTCCACCACTGCAGAACACGCAGCGGAGAGGGAGGAAAATCCCAGTCTAAACTTTGAGGAAACATTTCAGGCAGAGTAGCCTCCTCCTTGTCATGATATGCAAACATGCAGCAATGAACACTCAGAATAGGACACAACCAATGGGCAGTCAGGACACTCAGAGGTGGCATCGCCACAAGGGGGCATGACATAAACACTATAAAAGGGATGAGGCACTCACACCCTGCCTCTTTCCACAGACAGACATCTAGAGAGTTAGACAGGGTTGATCAGCAGCATCACACTCCAGCACGTGGCTTAGAGCAAGCTGGTACAGTTAGACTGAGTTACTACAGTTAGATTAGCAGAGAGTCAAACTCATTTGAGAACTGTGTTAATAGTTCAATAAACACGTTGAACTCATGTCAGAGTCTGGAGCATCCTTTAGTTCAGACTGCATCAAGTAGCAGCCTGTGTTATCCGAAGCAGCATAACACAACAGTCCTTTGTACAGAAATTTCTGCCAAAAGACAAAAAGTAAAGAAGGAAATTTAATTTTTGGTCTTTTATCGTGTCAGGATGTCCTAAAGCACTTTTAACCAATGCAGTGCGTTTGAAATGTTGTGATACTATTTATTATAAGACACTATTTATTTGAGCATTTAATTGCCTCTGGTAGCCCCAGAATAAGATGTTTGTGTAGAAATATTTGATGTGACAAACTGAGGACTGGTGCCCAACTCTTTCTTTAACACAGAATATAAACTACTCACATAGGCCTCTTACTGACTTTTCAACAATATAGGCTCTCATTTAGCATCTCAATAGATTAGACCACATTTTAATCAGTTACCTCACTGAAGGAGATTATTCTTCTACAGGTTTGCTGCTGAGCAAAGGAATTTGAAGCATGTGCTCTGTCCTTGAAACCCAAGGCCGAGACATTACTGCAGGTTACCCCAAGAGTGTTATGATGGGTGGGGGAAGGGAGGGGGATTCCAGAGCAGCTGGTTGTTCCCCACATGGTAAATTGTGAGTTTACTAAAGACAGAAAGATATCGAATTCATGACTCTCCTGTCTGGTAACTGTTTCAATCCATACCTTAAATGATGTCAATGGGGAGGCAATGGTTTTGTGTATTGTTGCTGGACTGGTAATCCAGAGAGCCAGGGTAATTCTCTGGGAACCCTGGTTTGAAACCCACCATGGCAGATGATGGAATTTAAACTCAATAAAACATCTGGGGCGGGATTCTCCGGTTCCCCAGCCACGTGTTTCTCGGCAGCGTGCCATTTGCTGGTGGTGAGAGTCTCTCTTCCCGCCGTTCCTCAATGGGATTTCCCACTGAAGCCACCCCACGCCGCCGGGAAACCCGCAGGCGGGTGTGCGCTGCCAGCGGGAATAGATGGCTGGAGAATGTCAGCCCTCGTATTGAAAGTCGAACGATGACCATATAATCACTATTGATTACTGTAAAAACCCAACTGGTTCACTAATGCCCTTCCGGGAAGGAAGGGCTGTTGGGCTATTCATACCTTGTCTGGACTATATGTGACTCCAGACCCTCAGCAATATGGTTGACTATTAAATACCCTCAGTTGTATTCAATTGCTACAAAGAAAAATAGGAATGAAACCGGAAGGACCACCCGGCATCGATCTGGGTACTGATATGGCAAAACTGGCCCTGTCAACACTACAAATTCATCTGGAGGCTTGTGCCAAAATTGAGAGAGCTGTCTCACAGACTCAGCAACAGCCTGACATAGTCATACTCACTGAGTTATACCTTACAGATAATGTCCCAGACAACACCACCATCACCATTCCTGGGTTTTCCACTGACAGTCAAGAATGGATTGCACTGGGAGTCTTCAACATTGAACCTGGATCCCATGAAGTCTCATGCACCAGGTTAAACATGGGCAAGGAAAGCTCCTGCTGATTGCGACGCACACGCCACCATCTGTTGATGAGTCAGTATTCCTCCATGTTGAACACCACTTGGAGGAAGCACTAAGGAATGCAAAAGCGCAGAATGTACTCTGGGTCGGAGACTTCAATGTTCAACACCAAGAGTTGCTCGGTCGCACCACTACTGACTGAGCTGGCTGAGTTCTAAAGGACATAGCTGCTGGGCTGGGTCTGCAGTATGTGGTGAGGGAACCAACAAGAGGGAAAAACATACTTGATCTCATCCTCACCAACCAGCTTGTCCATGATAGTATTGGTAGAAATGACCACCGCACAGTCTATGTGGAGACAAGATCCTGTCTTCAGATTCAGGATGTCCACCATCATGATGTGTCACCATGCTAAATGGGATAGACTTCAAACAGATCTAGCAACTCAAGACTGGGCATCCATGAGACGCTGCGGGCCCTCATTGGCAGCAGAATTGTATTCAAGCACCGTATGTAACCTCATGACCAGCTTACTCCGCACTCTACCATTACCACCAAGCCAGGGGATCAACTCTGGTTCCATGAAGAGTCCAGGAGGACATGTCAGGCACAACACAAGGCTTACCTAAAAATGAGGTTTCAAGCTGGTGAAGCTATAATGTCACAGAGCGTAACCAACGAGTAATAGACAGAGCTAGGCGATTCTACAACCTACGGGTCAAATCTAAGCTCTGCAATCTGGTCACATCCAGCCATGGATGGTGGTAGAGAATAAAACAACTCACTGGAGCTCACTGCAGGAGGAGGTTCCAAAAATATCCCCACCTTCAATGATAGAGGAGCCCAGCATATCTGTACAAAAGATAAGCCTGAAGCATTTGCTACAATCTTCAGCCAAAAGTGGCGAGTGGACGATCCATCTCAGTCTCCTCCAGAGGTCCCCAACAACCCAAATGCCAGTTTCCAGCCAAATTGATTCACTCCACCTGATATCAAGAAACATCTGAAGGCACTCGATGCTGAAAAGGCTAAGGGACCTAATAATAGTCCGGCAATCGTGGGCGGCAAGGTAGCACAGTGGTTGGCACTGTTGCTTTACAGTGCCAGGGGCCCGGGTTCGATTCCCAGTTTGGGTCACTGTCTATCCGGAGTCTGCACATTTTCCCCGTGTCTGCGTGGGTTTCCTCCGGGTGCTCCGGTTTCCTCCCACGGTCCAAAGATGTGTAGGTCAGGTGGATTGGCCATGCTAAATTGCCCCTTAGTGTCCAAAAGGTTAGGTCGGATTACGGGAATAGGGTTTAACTATTGTGCATTTTCCAAGGGCCGGTGCAGACTTGATGGGCTGAATGACCTCCTTTTGCATTGTAAATTCAGCTACAACACATCTACCCGGCAATGTGGAAAATTGCCCAACACAAAAAGCAGGACAAATCCAATCCGGCCAATTACCGCCCTATCAGTACTCTCAATCATCAGTAAAGTGATGGAAGGGGTCATCGACAGTGCTATCAAGCAGCACTTATTTAGCAATAACCTGTTCACTGATGCTCAATTTCGGTTCTGCCAAAGTCATTCAGCTCCTGTCCTCATTATAGTCTTGTTTCAAACATGGACAAAAGAGCTGAACTCCAGAGGTGAGGCGAGAGTGACTGCCCTTGACATCAAGGCAACATTTGACCAAGTGTGGCATCAAGGAGTCCCAGCTAAACTGGAGTCAATGGGAATCAGGGAGAAAACTCTCCGCTGATTGGAGTCATACCTGGCACAAAGGAAGATGATTGTGGTGGTTGGAGGTCAATCATCTCATCTCCAAGATATCACTGCAGGAGTTCCTCAGGGTATTGTCCTAGGCCCAACCATCTTCAGCTGTTTCATCAATGCCTTTCCTTCCAACAAATGGTCAGATGTGGGGGTGTTACTGATGACTGTACAATGTTCAGCACCATTTGTGACTCCTCAGATAGTGAAGCAGTTCACGTCCACATGCTCACCACTGTTGTATTTGGTCCTTTGTACTTTATGAAATAACTCACCAAACACTTCGATCTGTCCAAACCATGATCCTTTTATTGTGTCTTATGTGGACAGCACAGTAGCATAGTGGCTAGCACAATTGCTTCACAGCTCCAGGGTCCCAGGTTTGATTCCCGGCTTGGGTCACTGTCTGTGCGGAGTCTGCACGTTCTCCCCGTGTGTGCGTGGGTTTCCTCCGGGTGCTCCGGTTTCCTCCCACAGTCCAAAGATGTGTAGGTAGGTGGATTGGCCATGCTGAATTGCCCTTAGTGTCCAAAATTGACCTTAGTGTTGGATGGGGTTACTGGGTTATGGGGATAGGTTGGAGGTGTGGGCTTGGGTAGGGTGCTCTTTCCAAGAGGCGGTGCAGACTCGATGGGCCAAATGGCCTACTTCTGCATGTAAATTCTATGATTCTATGAAGATGGCAATCTGATGCAGAGCACATTATCATGGAGTCTTGCTACTCCTCTGGAACTTACACCTATCACTGACCAATTACATGTACGTCTTATTACCCTCTCAATCTTCGTCTCCCTTTATATCTGGGTCCCAGGTCACATGACCTTGGTCTGGAGACTGCATGTGGTGTCTGTACCACCCCTGTTGGTTGGAAGTTGCACACCATCCAACCATGATATAGCCCATAAGCATATCACCACAACCACCACCTTCTGAAGGGCAACTTGGGATGGGTAATGAATGCTAGTCTAACCTGGACAATTTCCAGGCTTGGGTTGATAAACGGCAAGGAACATTTGTGTTACACAAGTGCCAGGCAATGACCACCTCCAACAACAGAGGATCCAACCATCGCCCCTTGACATTTAATGGCATTACCATCGCTGAGTCTCCCACTATCAATATCTTGGGGGTTACCATTGACCAGAAACTGAACTGGACTAACCATATAAATACTGCGGCTACCACAGCAGGTGAAAGGCTAGGTATCCTGACTTGGAAATATATTGCCGTTCCTTCACTGTTAGTGGACAGTAAGCCTGAAATTCTCTCCCTAACAGCACTGTGGGTGTACCTACACCTTAGGGACTGCAACGGTTCAAGAAGGCTGCTCACCACCACCTTCTGTAGGGCAATTAGGGATGGGCAATAAATGCTGGTCTAACCAGTGACGTACGCATCCCACAAATGAATAAAATAGGATATTATAGTTAATGGACTCTTTATGGTGGAGGTGTTTTAAAATTTTTTTTCGAGTACCCAATTATTTTTATTCCAATTAAGGGGAAATTTGGCGTGGCCAATCCACCTAGCCTGCACATCTTTGGGTTGTGGGGGGAAAATGTGCAAACTCCACATGGACAGTGACCCAGGGCCGGGATTCGAACCCGGGTCCTCAGCGCCGCAGTCCCAGTGCTAACCACTCACTGAGCCACGTGCCACTCTATGGTGGAGTTGGTTAGAATTCATTCAGGAGTCCCAAGTTGCTCTGGCAACATGCACTTTTTACATGCATGTTGTCTCGAGTTATGGACAGAGATGGTGGAGGCTCCAACACGTGACTGACCAGGAGCTTCTCCCATTCCTACTGCCTGTTCAGCCAAATCATCACTGCATCTTCTTTGACCATCAAGCCTTGGTGGGAGGGACACTAACGTTGCACCACATGACTGTCGAGGAGTATAATATTTTGGAAGGGTTACTGGTTCAAGCTATAGCATATTGTGGTTTAAGTGCCAGATGAGTAAACCTACTAATCGTTCTGAGGATTTCATAATTGAGAAGCTCAGGTGCAGGATAATAAGATAGGAGAGAATAAGGTCCATCAAGGGGTAGTCGTTAGCTGATGCCAAGCATCGATTTGGAAAGCTGCTCCAGGAAAGAAAGGATCAACCGAGATGAGGAGTTCCACAACTTTGAGGTTATGGGTCAGAATGGGTTGAAGAAGAAAACAGTGAGATATCTAATAATTACTGATAATAAAATCTGATAAACAGCACTGTGCGGCATGTGTGGTACCACAGCCAGTTAACGAGGTACAAATTTAACCAGAATCTATTGTAGGCAATTAATAAAGAGATAGACATAAGGTGACTACTAGACCTTTGGTGCAATATTAGTGGGTTTAAATAATTCTGTGGAAACTCGTTTGTAATGATTGAAGAAGTTTGTGTTCTGGGACTTTAATACAGAATAATAGTATCTGGGCTCCCTTCGAAGGCACATTTATCACTATCAGTGTGAAACTGCGCATCCAAGAATTTCTCTCAGGCTTGTACTAGGATAGCTAAAACTACCCCTCATGGCAGTGAAGAAGCAGTGCTTTGCAGTTGATCTCTATCCAATAAACTGAATTATAGTTGTATAATACCTTGAATGCAGTGACATTCCCAAGATGTTCCACACTGTCAAACTTGCCACTTGAGGAGATGTTACGACAAGTGATGAAAAGTTCGGTGGAGGAAGTAGGTTACAGCAAAGGAGGGAAAATGGTAAAGAAATTTTAGGAAGGAATTGTGGAGGTTAGGAACTCGGCAGCTGATCGCATGATGGAAGAAAATCTGCCATCCTTACCTGATCTGACCGACATGTGATCCACTGCAATTGACTCTTAAACGCCCTCTGAAATGGGCAATTAGGGGTCGGCAATAAATGCTGGCCCAGCCAGATGTACCCTCATCCCAAGGATGAATATAATCAAAATTGTTGGAGTGCTGAAAATCAGGGATGTGCAAGATATATTGGAGGTTTGTAGAAGCGAAGGAGGTTATAGAAATGTAGAAGGAGAGGATGTGGAGAGATTAATTGAACATATGATCGGACTTAGCCATAATATCATCCATTAACCTTTCATAGCCCATACTGCCATCCTCAGTCTACACTTAGGCAGGAGGATGTATGATTTGGGTGAACTATCCAGCTTTAGTGAAACTGAAATTCATCACAAATGACTTTCTTTATGAGGGGAGAGGAGAAAATAGGATTCTTCAATGTGGGGGAGGGCGGGACAAAATTAAAGAAACAATGAAATTGGAGAAACAGACTGGAACGTTGAAGTGAATTCAGTTGTGTTTCAAGGGCAAACACTACATCTGCTGTTTAGTTTTGATTTCTGTGAAGCTGATGTGTTGAGAGAAAAAGGCAGTAAACATTAGAGTATGTTATTATCCCAAACACCAGGCAGCTAGCATTCTCCACCAGATCCAAACTATTTCAAGACATTTGTCTTCTGTTTTGGCCCATATAGTGTTTGTCCAGGTTTAGTTCTGAATACAGTTAAACTGCAGAGACTTGGACGCGATCTTCCCAAAAGGGAACAAATACCCCTAGCGAGCGGTTTTAGCTTGGTGTTTCCTGGTACCCGCAGTGTCGAGAAACACATGACTATTAAACGTGCGGGCGAGGCCGCACATAGTTCCATTTTTTACAATGGGGAGCCCCGCTCCCAGAAACTGCCCTTTGTAGCGAGAGATCGGGACACCATTTAAAATGGCGCCCGACCTCTGAGGCGCTGAAAAAAAATCCCTGACCACCCCCAGTCCAAACGCAATATGGGAGGGTCCTTGGTTTCCCCTCCCTGCACCCCCCCCCCACCCTCCCCCCCCACAACACCCATGCCAGGGAACCACAGCCTGCACACGCAAAAGACTGCTGGCTCAGCATTTTGGTAGTGCCAACCTGGCACCCTGGAAATGCCATGCCAGCTGGCTGTGCCACTGTGGCACCTTGGCAGTGTCAGGCTGGCACCCAGTATTGTGTTTGGTGTTCTATGCCTTGCAAAGGAATCCACCAAACACCTAGACTTGTCCAAACCAGGATCTTTACTTAATCACATGTGGTAATATAGCGATCTGTTATAGAGCAAGTTATCATGGAGTTTCTTTGTACTCTTCTGGAACTACACCTAGCACGACTGTTCACCTGTATGTCTTACTACCACCTGTTACAACCATCTGCTGATGGCCGGATGTGTCCCTGGTCACCTGAGACCACATGGCATGTCTGCACCGTCAACTACTGGTTGGAGGTCATGCCAGGCTGGCACTGCAAGGGTCCCAGGTGGCACCAGCAGTGCCAGGCACCATCCTGCCCAAATGGTATACAGATGGGTGCCTCAGATCCCCTGGGAGACCCCCACAAGTGCCATTCCATATGGTGCCTGTTTTTGGGGACCAGTACCAAATGGCGCTCGCCTGAGGTCTCTGAGGCGAAGGGATTGAATCCCAAAGCCTCAGGTGCCCCGGGAATCTGCACATTAAAGTGAGGCTAACTGCCTCGCACTAATGTGCAGAGTTAGCAAAACGTTATCCCATCCGTTGTGGATGGGATTCACATCGCAACGTCACGTGAGATTGTTTTGAATCTCACGAGGCGTTGCGATCCGGGTAGATCCCAGAGTGGCGTCTCCCAACTTTCAACGGCCACGCTGCACTGTGGCAAGCTGCTTTTCTGGATCTAGGGTGGTGCCCCAAGTTTCCAGCGACTATGGACAAAGGTTAAGTGAGTGGACAAAACTATGGCAGATGGAGTTTAATGTGGGGCAGTGGTCATTTTGGACCTTGGAAAGACTGTTCAGAGTATTTTCTGAATGTGAGATGTCCCGGAACCATAGAGAACCAAACGTTTTGGGGGCAAATTAACAGAGGGCTAGATTTCACAGGAATGTGGGGATAGTGTTGGTGGTGGTGAGGTTATTGCTTGCCACCCCCACCCTACTGCAAGGGTCAACCAGCAGCCGAAGCACCTAAGCAAAAACCAGTCCTGCAGCAATAATGCGCTGTCAGCAGCCTAGACAGGCCGAGAGTGTGAATTCCACCCCTAGCTGGGAGTAAATCCCACCCTCAAGAACTGCTGGACAATCAGGTTGGTGGCTGATGCCGGCAGCATCAGAACTCAGTAGTGGGCACTGCTACTGCGACTGGAAGCAGCCCATGGTGTCCGGACTCAGGTAGTTGGAGTTCTTGGATGGGGCGGGATCGGGCAACCTGGGAGGGGTGGTGCAAGAGTGCATTTGGGAGCCAGGTGGGGAGGAACAAAATGGATGGGGGGTGGGGTAATATCTTAAGGAAACTCCCCCCGTGCACAAATATCTTAGGGAAACTCCCCCCATGCACAAATGCTTCCTTCTCACCTTATTACAATTTTCTTTTTTAAATGGCATGTGCACTCCCACCTGCCTGCCCAAACTAACCTTTATATAGCGTGGGCAGAAAATGCAACCCAGAAAGTACTGGGAAAACTCAGTAGGTTTGGCAGCATCCGTGCCAGGAGAGAGTTATGATTTTGAATATATGAATTCCTGTTCAGTTCAGTTTTTAAATGTTCAATTGACCCCGAACCTCAGCAGCGTTTTGAGGGAGAGAGTACACAATTCCACTGCTCTTTGTGTGAAGCTATACATCCTGACATCACCCCTGAACAGTCCAGCACTAATTTTAAAGCAATGACGCTGCGTTCTAGGTTCTAGGTGTCAGTTCCGGCGAGAAACACGGTGCAAATCTCGTCCACGGCATCAGCAGGATTTCTCAAATAATTTTGAGCCTCTTAAAGAAAGGTATTGTCCCCATGTGAATCATGCCACGCCCTTGGCGCCCTCCCACTAATTCACTCGCCCTGGGGAAACTTAATCACTGGGAGCTCCATAGAAACGCTTCCCCACCATTGCCCAGCACTTGTTCCAGAGCCATGAGAAGGAATGGCAGCATGAAAGCCAGCACTCTGTTTCATGGAGGAAGCCCTGACCAGACTCCTGGATGATGTGCAGCAGAGGCAGGATGCCCTGTACCCGCACTCGAGGAAGCAGCCAACCTAGCAAGGTCATCACCCCTGCCTGGGAAACTGTAGCATCTTTAGTAAGTGCTCCTACAGAAGAGGACGGGGCAGCAGTGCCGGCAAACAACAAATGGCCTTCTTTGCTCGGCCAGGGTAATTCTGGGCCCCTCCAATATCTCACTGCACCCCTTCACCCGCTCTGCAGCTCCAAGGTGATCTCTCACCAAGCCATCTCACGGTTTGCCCATTCGTCACGAGGCCCTCTTCGCGCCCCCCCCCCCCCCCCCCCCCACCCTCAACCACCTTAGTGCCCCCTGCCTCAACTCTGCTCTTCATATCCCTGTTCTCACCCCATTCCCATACATGCCAAATCCTCAACCATCTGAACTGGCAGGATTCCCATCTACATTCTCCCCATCTGTTTCTCACAGGACAAACTCGAGCATGACCGGCATGAGAGAACAAAGCCATCCGGAGTCATGCGAGAGCTCCGCACCCTCGCTCAGATGAGGAAAGAACCTTTGAGATGTCTGGGGAAGAGAAGGTCCGTACTGTGCTGATGGCAAAGTGGGGGCAGCGAGCAAAAGTGAGAACCCTAAGGACAAACAGTCATTCCTCAAGCCCCACGTGAGTAAATATCTCACATCATTTATTCCCCGTGATGTACTAATGCCATCTCTCTTCCTTTGCAGGAGAGCAACCCAGGCCACCCTCACCCCCACTGGAAATCACAGACACGAGCAACAGCGGATATTGCCCTTGAGGAGGCACCATAGCTGTCACCCACACCCTCACACCTCGATGGGATTAACTAGTAGACAGGCTTCTGGGTCACTCACTGGTGAGCATCTCACAGCTGATGATCCACAGCAGGTGGAGGAGGGACATCCCAGGAGCCAGCACTCAGTGGGATGCCAGAGCCCAGGACACTGCTGAGCCCCTGGCATGACATGCCCAGGTGTTCAGTCATCCCAGAGCTGATGGAACTGCAAAGACAGAGTCACAAATATCAGGAATGAATGACAGCATCCCTCCTCAGACTGTAAGGTCGACTGGAGGAGTCCCACGGCCTTCTGTCCGAGGTGGTAGTGCCATCAATGCAACGCAATGAGGCTAAAACTGCGAGGGCGGTTTCCGTAGTGGAGACCTTGGTGCAGGAGGTGGACTCCATGGCGGGTGATGTCCGGTCTATGACTCAATTCATGACCTCTATGGCTGAGGGCATGAGCTCCATGATGCAGGGCTTCAACTGCATGGTGCAGGCACTGGTGAAAATCCATTCGTGTCAGCGCAAGAGAACTGCAGGGCTTCTGGATCTCCTATCCCTAGGAGGAGCACAGGGGCCCACGATACCCAAAGGAAAGACGATCGACAGGAGCGCAGCCCGGGGACCTCGTGCCCAGTCCATCTCACACTCCCCTCCCTGTGAACGCCAGAATTCCAGCCCCGAATACCTGTGTTGCCTGAAGGTACATCGAGACCCTCAAGGTCCAGGCCCCCCAGGGGACACCCACCAAATTCATCTCAGGTAAAAGGGCATCATAGGTCATAGCATTTACAGTGCAGAAGGAGACCATTCGGCCCATCAAGTCTGCACCGGCCCTAGGATTGAGCACTCTACTTAAGCCCATGCTTCCACCCTATCTCCGTAACACAGAAACTCCACCTAACCTTTTGAACACGAAGGGACAATTTAGCATAACAAATCCACCTAAACTGCACATCTTTGGACAATGGGAGGAAAGCGGAGCGCCCGGAGGAAACCCGCGCAGAAACGGGTAGAAAGTGCAAACTCCACACAGTCAGTTAACCGAGGCCAGAATTGAACCCGGGTCCCTGGAGCTGTGAGGCAGCAGTGCCAATTACTGTGCCACCGTGGAATGGAAGACAGCAGACTGCTTCAGCCTCAGCTGTGGATACATCTACACAAAGTGTGAGGGTTAGGAGGAGTAAGGAAATGTAGGCACATAGTAGGCAAGGGTGAACATAGGCACTGGTTAAATAGGTCACCACAATAAAAAACACTTGTAAACAAACATAGCTTTGTTCACCACCAGACCCTCCACCTGTCAACACCATGCTCCACAATCCCCTGTGTACACTCGGTGCTTCATCCCTGTGTGGTGTGAGAGTGGCAGCGCAATGTCTCCCCACCTTCCACACTGATGACTCAGTGAAGACTCGCTGCTGCTGGCAGCCCCCTACCGCCACATCCCTAGCATCAACGCTCAGGCTTCTCACTGCAGCCACTCTTCTCCAATGGTGTGGAGGCCATGGGCTGACAAAGTGTAGAGAGGTTGACCAGACAACGGAACCGCATCTTCAGCTGTCCAATCGCCTGCTGGACAAGCATGCACGTTGAAGCTTGAGACTCGTTATAGCGCGTCTCCAATTCAGTTCGTGGCCTCCGCACTAACGTCATCAGGCACCTACATATTGGCCACTCCTTGTCCCTGAGGAGCCATACCTCCAGCTGCTGCTCTCCCTCAAAGAGTGGTATCCCTTGCAGTTCATAAATGGTGCCACTTAATGCCATGGAGACAACAGGGCCACGTGGGTTCCGTCTAGCACACCATAGATCTGGGGCGTGCCTGCCAAGCAGGTGAGGCCCATGGCCCTTGAACCTTAGTTGTCCTGGTCCTGGCCCTCACATGAAGGACATCTGTAGCCTCCCGAAAATATTTGTGTGAGGCTGACTGGAAGATGCTACACAGATCACCAGTACTGCCCTGAAACGAGCTGCTCGCACAGAAGTCCAGAGCAGCAGTGACTTTAAGAGCCATGGGCAGTGAGTGTCGTCCCATGACATATGGTGCCAGCTCATGCAGGACATGGCAAGGTGGTCCACCATCCCCTGGGACAGGTGCAGTCTTCTCCAGCACTACAGACATCTCTGACATTTGCACATAGGAAGTCCGACATTGGAAGCCCCTATGTTGATACAGTCTCATATGGGGCTGTTCCATCTGTGATGCTGCTCCTTGTACCACTATGGACTCAGCCACCCCTCCTTAGAAGGGTTGGTCCTGGTTGTACACAGCGGCTTATCTCTGTCTCTGCTGCTGCTCTATCGCAAGTAGGAGAAATGCCAGTTCGACAGGATCCATGATGCTCCAGAATCATGTACTGAAAAGAGAATATCCTGCCCCTCAGTCCTCTACTCCTCTGGGACCTCCATCCATGCCTGAGGTGTCATGGCTACCTGAGCGCTCACCTTTGCTATCCTCCTTGGAGGTGAAGCTGCCAGGTTCACCATTTTATAGACTTGTTGAGATCTCCTTGTGAGTACCCTGGGCCTGAATTCTCCATTAATTTTGTATCACTTCCTTTCACTCCATGTCCCATTGGAAAAGGCAGTGAGGCCCTGTGCAGAAGGGTTTTGACACATTCAGAATTACCAGGGAAGCACAATTTTATCCTACTGCATGTTATTGTAGTCCTAGAAATAGTTTTAATTTGCTTTTATTTTGAACTTACTTTTCCCAAATTTCTAATCTCATCTCCTGGAAGTATTCCTATTTTACATAGAGTTGACAGCACAAGAATAGAGTTTAAACAGGCTTTATGCTCTGCACACTTCATGAACTAACTGCATATAGAATCATGGAATCCCTACAGTGGAGGAGGCCATTCAGCCTATGGGGTCTGCACCGAACCTCTGAAAGAGCACCCCACCCAAGCCCACTACCCGCCCTCTCCCAATAACCCCTTAACCTTACGTACACATCTTTGGACATGAAGGGGCAATTTAGCATGGCCAATCCACCGAACCTGCACATGTGTAAACTGTGGAGGGAACCAAAGCACCCAGAGGAAATCCACACAGACACGGGGAGAATGTACAAACTCCGCACAGTCATTCAAGGCCGAAATCGAACCCGAGTCCCTGGCGCTGTGAAGCAGCAGTGCTAAGCACCGTGTCACACTGCCATGTCCTTCTAAAATTTATACTCTCACGTTAACTCCATTCAATCCCATACACAGTGATTATTTTTGACCATACCGAATGACATAGACTATTAGGCCAGATTTTTCCTACCCCTCCACCGGCAGGATCTTCCTGTCTTGCCGAAGCCGATTGACATTTGAATGGCTTCCTGCATTTCTCTAGTGGATGAGGAAACGTCCACCCTTCATGTCCTGTTCATCCGTGAGCTATGTTCTAATTCTCATCCCTCACTCCCAGTGTTGACTCAACTCTCCTAATTTCCTCCTCACGGGACATCCAGATCCTGTATAAACTCCCATTCATCCAAAGCTCTACTGTTGCCACCCTATTCTGCACAAACTCCAGCTGGCATGCTGACCCCAGTCTTTGCTCACCTCCACTGACTCTCCAACACATTGAATTGAAAACTTCTGTCCTTATTTTCAACTTCCCCAATGGCCTTGTGATTACCCAAGCTTTACAACGTCTGTCAGTCTTGAATCCCAACCCATTCCATCATTCGCCCAACGCTGAAATCCTGTGTGTGCTCCTCTGTCACCTTGGTGGACATCAATAGTGCCAGCTGTGACTCGGCGGTAGCATTCCTACCTCCGGGCCAAAGAAAAGCTGTGGATTTAAGTCAAGGCTTGAGCACAAAATCCAGGCTGACACTGCAAGTGGTGCCATTTTATTTTTCAATGAGATGCTGAACTGAAGCACAGTCTTCCCTCTCGGGGAAATAAAAGATCCCACAGCACCATTTTTTTAATGATCAGAGGATTCTCCTTTGCCAATGTCAGTCCCTCTACAGATCATTTAAGCAGATTATCTGCTCGTTATCACACTGAACCTTGCTATGTTCAAATTGCCTGTCTCGTTTCATTACACTACAGAAACTGCAGTTTCCAAGTCCCTTACTGGCTATAAAGTGTTTTAAGATATCCCAAAACCATGGTAGCTGCAACAGGTCTTTAATGCAAATCCTTGCTGACCAATAACATAACCATTTTGGTCTTGTACTCCAGGAGTCTTTCTCTAACCCTCTCTGCCTTCTCTCTTCTTAGCTTCAAAGGCTTCTTGAAAGTTGTTTACAGTCACATCTGCAGTTATCTTCCCTAAATCTCCTATTGCTCCTCGGATCTATTTCTCCTTTGCAAAGCTGCTTGAATGTTTATTATGTTAAAGTTGTTATATGAATGTGTGTTTTTGTTATATGAAAGGCACCGGTCTGGAATCCCTCAAACCCTCATCAAAGTTACCAATATTTGCATGTGTACAACAACAGTGAGCGTCAGCAGGTACAAGTAAATGTGTGAAAGCACCTATTAGAGCATAAGACATAGGAGCAGAAGTAGGCAATTCAGCCCATCGTGTCCGCTCCACCATTCAATGAGATTGTGGGATTCTGCTAAGGAATCACATCATGCAGTGAAATTAAGCATCATTTGTGATCTAGGTTCTTTCTTAATTCATCAAAAGTAGGAATTTCAGATCCTGTTGCTGAGGGGGGGGGTTGTACAGATTGTGAGTTAAACCTATTCTGTGCTCAGCCTTAACAAGACACATCTTTACACCTCAGTGCTAAAAATCCTTCATCCCTTTCGCAGCAAGAACAACTGTGCAACCTTGACAGTCCGATCCTGTTCTTCCATCTCTGGGGTCTTATTTCAAATACAGCCACATGGATGAAATGAGAATGTTCTCTCTCTCTCTTCCTTGCTCTCTGCTGATTGTAAGAAAACTCCTGAAATTACTGTGTGTAGTCTCAACCCACTGGCATCCAATCAGAAATCTCACTTCGCGAGGTTGTAGGGAAGGATGGTGTCAGAAATATCAACATTAAGGGTAGCAGGTTTGCCCCGAAAGGACATTCATAAACCAGTTGAATTTTTAAGTATATTTGACAGTTTTACAGTATTTTTAGCTTTAATTCTGAATTCATCATGAATTCAACTTCTCAAACTGCTGTAGTAAGATTTGAACCCCTATTCTCTGAATTCCCACTCTGTAACGACCACACCACCCTACTCACTAATCAAAACTTGATGCTCTATTTAATCTATAGTGTAACTGACCAGAATTATGTCATGATGATGCATGAGATTTAAAGAATGTTCCTTTTCTTTAACATTAGAGTCGTCATTCTGATTAGATCAGAATGATCTCCAAACAAACTTAAAAAGCCTTCAAATGACTGGTGGGTAACTGCAATGCTAGATGATGCAGTGGGACAGGGCTTCCATGACCAGCCTGTGCGGGGTGCAGGCCCCTTCTATAATTCCATCAATGTGTGCCTGCTTGCTTCCACCAGAATGTCACCCTGGCAAACAAAATGTACCAGCATCATGCAAGCACATCTGAGGTGGAGAGGGAAATGAGGTTGCACTGGCCAGATATCTAACATGGAACATCATTTGACAGTCATCTCCTTTTCTCATGTGTGCACAGGGGAGAAGGAGATGCAAAAACGTGTAAACAGGGGGAAGCCATTTAACCCCATAAGTCTGGCTCACCATCCAATGGCTGATCTTTAACCTCCATATACTTGCCCTTCATCCCTTAGTATCCACAAATAGCAAAAAAAAATCTGTAAATCTCAGTTATAAAATTAATAATTGATTTAGCATCGCTTGCCCCTCACCGCCATTAGAATTTCACTGACACAATACGAGGAAAGATCATAATGCGAAAGGATCCCATCTCAAATTGCTCCTTTGCCTGCCCAGATAACAGCAATCAATGATAAATCTCTGAATTCGAAGCCAATGACACTGCATTTCCTAGGCAGCACCATTGGGCATGGGTGGCACGGTAGCATAGTGGTTAGCACTGTTGCTTCACAGCGCCAGGGTCCCGGGTTTGATTCCCACTTGGGTCACTGTCTGTGCAAAGTCTGCACATCCTCCCAGTGTCAGTGTGGCTTTCCTCCGGTTTCCTCCCACAAGTCCTGAAAGACGTGCTTGTTAGGTGAATTGAACATTCTGAATTCTCCCTCTGTGTACCCGAACAGGCGTTGGAGTGTGGGGACCAGGGGATTTTCACAGTAACTTCATTGCAGTGTTAATGTAAGCCTACTTGTGATACTAATAAGGATTATTATTATCGTATTGAAGCATTTACAAATAAGAATCCTTAAAGAAAGAGGAATTTTTAGATTAAATGATTTACACCCTAGCTTAGTCCGCACTATGATCTCCTAGGATTTCTGCACTCCTCCATTGTTTCCCTCACGGTTAGAAGGTGATTATCACAGCTCTACTCCAATTTAAATGAAAAACTGATCACAGTTTTCCTGGATTAATGCCAGTTTTCACTCTGCTGCCATTTAGCTTCAGTATGATTTATTGCCCTTAAACACATTGTCTAAATACACTGAATACACCGGTTTTGATATGAGTCTTGTTTGGAGCTCGTTGAAAGACAAGTTCGTAAACTACTAGACTGTCAACAAAAAAGTGTTATTAATGATTCTTTTTAAAGTATGTTTTAACTGCTCCAGTTTAGGTATGGATTGTTGCTACAAAGAACATTGTTGTTTTGAAGCAGTTGCAGCAACACTCAAGCAAATACATTGTGGTGTAGTGTGCAGGAAAAAAGCCTATTCCATCAGTCCCTGAAGTCAGAAAGTTGAAGGATTCTGCTGAGAATGCTTGTCGGCCCCCACCTTGGCCTTGTTTATTTAAGGAATGAAAAGGGTTTCAATTTATATGACGCCTTTCCTGATCCCTGGCCATCTCAAATCTCATTCTAGTCAATGAAGTATGACAAAAGAGTCATCACTGCTGCAACCTAGGAGCTCTTTGCACACAAAAAACTATCTGTAAAACTTGTGATTTAACCTTAATGAAACCAGTGGTTCAGAAATATTTTCAGCCTCAATTGCTCCTTTCCCCTTGGCATCCAAAACAGGTAAAGAAAATTATATATATTTTTTAATTTACATTGGATAGAGTTATCACAAACCTTGAGGGGAATGGCTGGTTTGGATTGTACTTTCCAGTAGGTTAACATGAGATTGATCAATTTCTTCCATCGGAGCAGACTTGATGGGCCAAATGGCCTCCATGTGCACTGCAGGGATTCGATGGATCTATGGATCTCTGCACAAAAACATACTTAAAGTCCTAGGCTTTCTGCTACTTGGAACTTGAGTGCAACCTTGTGTTTATCAGCACTTTAGCAATGATCCATGGCTATAAACTATTGGCCAGTTACACTTTCATTGGAATACTGCTTATAGCACAGGGCACAGAGGCATGAGATAGTAGCTGATCACCAGGAAGTACAAGTCGATAATACATTGATTTTCTGAATGAGCCATAAACTGCAACATGAACATATAGGTTTCAAATGGCAGAATTGAGATTGTTGAATCCCTGTAAAGCTTTAAGTTTCAACCTTTCCAAAACTCCCTAGATTTGAGGAAGGGTCCATTAGATAGAAAATGTAATTTCTCTATTTAAAAAGGAAGAGAGACAGAAAGCAGGAAAATTTAGGCCAGTTATCCTAACATCTGTCATAGGGAAAATGTTAGAAGCTATTAATAAAGATGCAGGGCACTTGGAAAAATTCAAGACAATCAGACAAAGGTTTTGTGAAAGGGAAATCATGTCCAGCCATTTTGTTTGCGTTCTTTAAAGAAGTCACAACTGCTGTGAATGAAGGGGAACCGGTAGATGTACTATACCTATAGAAGGCATTTGATAAGGTGTTGCATCAAAGGTCATTGTGTAAAATAAAATCTCCTAGTGTAGGGGGTAACATATTGGCATGGATTGAATTTTGACGAGATGACAGGAAACAGTGAGTTGACATAATTTTTTTTGTTGGCAGGATGTGATGAGTGGTGTGCCACAGGGATCAGTGTTGGGGTCTCAACTTATTACAATTTATATAAATGACTTGGATGTAGGAACCAAGAGTGTGGTTGTGAAATTTGCTGATGATACAAAGATAGGGGGCTGGATTCTCCGAAACATCGCACCAAAATCATGAAACGCGATCGGCCGGTAATCGGCTCCGACGCCGAAATCGGCTTGATGCCGGTTTCGCGGCAATTTCGAATTCTCCGGACGCCGGCATGCAGGCTGAGGTGGCTGCGAGAGGAGGTAGGAGTTGGAGTGGGGGGGGGGGGGTTCCCGTATCGGACACCGGCCATGCTTTCTGCGGGGGTGGGGGGGGGAGCCCTACCAGGGCCGTGGTAGGGGCGGGAAAGGGGTGGGGACAGGCTGAGTGGCTGTGGAGCCCCCGATATGAAAGGGGCGGTGCCCACTTACCGAGTGCCATTACGGCGGCCATTTGTTGGCCATCCACCCCGGCCCCTGGGTGGATGCCAAGAAAGCGGCCGCATGAGTGGGTGCCGCCCCCCTCCCCGGTCACCCACTCAACCGGCGACACCCACTGGGGGACCACACCAACTGCAGCCCCCAGTGAGGGCAGTGCCATCAAACGGTGCCCTTGGCAGCAGGAAGGGGCGCCAGGACCGGGGTGCGGGGGTGGGGGACATGCGTGGCTGGGGTGTGCGGTGACAACCGTGGCCACCATGTAACCCATGGCACCTGGTTGTGCACGGGTGTATGCACCACGATAACTTCTTCTCCCCTCACCCACTGTTTGTTCACCAACCAACGATGTTGGCCACCTGCTGTACTGGAACTACTGTGTGATGCACACTAGTGAGTGTCCCAGAAGCCTCTCCAGTGAATTGCCCAACGAGGAGATAGTCTCTGAGATGGTGGAGGGTGTTGGAGACAGCTGTGATGGAAAGTCAGTGTCATCATCCGACCCGAACTCCGAGGTCCCCTGGGTAGTGGTCTCCTGCGTATTGGTCCCCTGTGTATTGGTCTCCTGGGTATTGGTCTCTTGTGTTGTCTCGGGCAGAAGGATGGTGTTCCGGCTGCTCTCCCCGTCGGTGCTCGGATTTCTGGGGTGCACCAGCCCTGGCACTGGCTGAGGGCGGGCGCCCCGGATGGGCCGGGACCATCCTCGGCTGATCCTGTAAGACACAACAGCATGGAAGGTTAGACAGCTGGATGGAGGGTGAGGCGTGTGATGGTGAGGGCTGGGGTGAGGGGGGTTGTGGTATGTGGGGTGGGGGAGTGAGGTGGCGAGGGCTGGGGTGAGGGGGGCTAGGGTGTGGGATGTGGGGGGTTGGGGTGGGCACACATTTGCCATGACGACCCACAACCAGGCAGAGGGGTCTCACCTGAAGATGCGCCGCCGACCTCCGCATCGGCGACCTCTCTCTCCTCCGGCCCGCCGACTATGTCTAGTGCCCTCTGCTCGGGCACAATGAGGGGACGCAGGTCGGGTGATCCCCCTCCGGTCTTCTCCCGCTCCCGGCGGTTGTGCGCAGCCTTGTCCTGGGGGGGGGGGGGGGGGGGGGGGGGCGGCGCCAAACACAAACAGCAACAGTGTTAGACGGTCCGACACATGCAGTCCGGGGGTTGGGTCTCTGATGGCATCAGTGGCCAGTGCACATGGCCATTGCGGATGGCATGGGTGGGTGCGGCCATGTGGGCCAGGGTGGGGACAGACCGGCCCCTGGGGGAGGTGGTCACATGTGTGTGGGCGATGTCATGATATGCAGACATGCACATAATGAGATACAGACAGGCAGCTAATGAACACAGAGAACAGGACATAACCAATCAGCAGGCAGAACACTTGGGGGTGGTTTCCCATTTTAAAAGGCACGAGGCACTCACACTCCACCTCTTTCTACTAGGGACATCTACAGAGTGAGTCCGGTGTATATATCACGTAACCCATACAGCACGTGGCTAAGAGCTAGTCTGGTTCAGTCAGACAGAAAGATCACACTTAGGTTAGCAGAGAGTCAAACTCACAGAGAACTGAGCTAACTTTTCACATCTTTTGTCCTCTCTGGGGACTGCCATTAGCACTCTTTCCCCTTGGTTTCTGTGGCCATTAATACCCGGTTTCCCTGGGTTTCTGTGGCTATGATTCATCTTTCATTCTCACTCCACAGTATAAATATTTCCCACTTTCTCTGTCTGTTAGCTTTGACAAAGAGTCATCAGACTCGAAACGTTAGCTCTTTTCTCTCCCTACAGATGCTGCCAGACTTGCTGAGATTTTCAGCATTTTCTCTTTCGTTTCAGATTCCAGCATCCGCAGTAATTTGCTTTTATCCAGGAGCTAACTGTGTGGCAGGTTCAATAAATCAAATTAAACTAACTTCAAGGTCTGGAGTCTATTTCAGTCATAGCTGCATCCAGTTGCAGCCTGTGTTATCTCAGTGTGCTTAACACGACATGGTACCAGTAGACTGCTGTCCTTAGGTTGTTTACCTCAATTTGTTCCGTGATGACCAGCAAGTGCATCCCGGCACCACGGAGAAGATCCAGCCTCCTCAACTGCTGCGGACATCCGGCAATCTCAGTGCCAACTGGCGGACTTTCAAGCAAAGGTTTCTGCTGTACATCGAAGCCTCAGACCTCAAGGGTGTCTGATACAAGAAAGATTGCGCTTCTCCTCTCAACTGCGGGGATCAAGCCATCCAAATCTTTAACTCGTTTAACTTCACCGAAGGCCCGGACAAGACAAAGTTTCAGACCATCCTGGACAAGTTTGATAGTCATTGTGAAGTGGACACCAATGAAATCTTCGAGCGCTATATATTTAAACAACGCCTACAAGGTAAAGACGAATCTTTCAATGCCTTCCTAACTAATCTCTGTTTACTAGCGCTATCCTGCAACTTTGGTGACATTGCTGACTCCATGATCAGGGACCAAATCATTTTGGGCGTTCACTCTGATCCTCTGAGAGAGCAGCTTTTAAAAATCAAGCATATGACCCTGCCAGTCGCCATTGAAATGTGTACAGTGCATGAGCACACAAAAAATCGGTATTCCCAATACAAATCGGCTGAAGCTGAGAAACTTGCCTCCCACGAGGCAGAGAGTGTGCAGGCCATCGCCCGGATGCAGCGCCTCAGTCTTGATGAAAGCGGCCATTTCGCACGCTCTTCCTGGAGCCCCGCGCAGGGCAGGGGGGGGGGGGGGGGGGGTGCGAATGGGATAACGAAGCGGCCGATCACCACACTGCGCAGATGCGAACGTCTGTCGACCGCACTGTGCATGTGCGACGACGCACGGAGCGTAACGACGTCATGACGTGCCCGGACTGTGGCTCTTAAAGAAACACTGCCCTGCAAGAGGCAGACGCTGTTTAAATTGCGGGAAGCCTGGACACTATGCAGCCGTGTGCAGGTCTGCACCACCAGTCAAGGGCCAGCGTTCCCAACTCCAACGCAGGCGCGTTCGGAGTGTCCAGCAAGGTTTACAGGATTCTGTTCCTGGCAGCATTATGGATCCAGAGGACGATTGCCTGGAGTACCCCTACCATGTGGGCATCATTACCGCACGTGAACATGCCTCACCGACATCATCACAGAGTCTGCCCATCCTCACTGTGGATTTTGTGGACGTAGGGCGTGCGGTGATGCAAGTAAATCAATGCTCTATCCAGTTCAAGCTGGACACAGGTGCTTCTGCCAATCTCCTTTCACAGGCAGATTTCAACCGCATGAAGAAGCCACCCAAGCTCCTTCCAGCAGTCTGCCAGCTCCTGGACTATAACGGCAATGTCATTACAGCACTGGGATCCTGCCATCTGCTTGTCTCCAACAGGAGCGTTCACGCAAGGTTAAGGTTTGAAATCGTCAAGCCAGACAGGGCCTCCCTGCTTGGCGCACATGCATGCAAGCAGCTAAACCTTGTGCAGCGGGTCTACACAATGACCTCTCCCAACATGGATCTTCAAGCCGGCATTGATGACATCCTCGCTCAGTATCCGGATGTGTTTGACGGGATGGGCACTCTGCCATATCGGTACAAGATCCTGCTGCGGCCTGGTGCCATGCCTGTGGTCCATGCTCCACACCGGGCTTCGGCTCCACTGAAGGAGCGTCTGAAGGCACAGTTGAAGGATCTTCAGGACCAGGGCCTCATCTCCAAAATCTCCATGGGTTAGCTCGACGGTCTGTGTCAAAAAGCCTTCGGGGGAGCTACGCATCTGTATTGATCCCAAGGATCTCAACCAGAATATAATGCGGGAACACTACCCCATCCCGAAGCGGGAGGAACTAACAAGTGAGATGGCACACGCCCAGTTTTTCACAAAGTCGGATGCATCACACGGGTTCCGGCAAATCCACCTGGATGAGTCCAGCAGAAGGCTCTGCACCTTCAACACACTGTTTGGCAGGTACTGCTATAATCGTATGCCGTTCGGCATTTTCTCGGCCTCGGAGATCTTCCATAGTATCATGGAGCAGATGATGGAGGGCATTGAAGGGGTTTGTGTGTATGTGGACGACGTTATCATTTGGTCCACATCCCCCGAAGAGCACATCTCTCGTCTCCAGCAGGTATTCCGCTGTATCCATGCCAATGGCCTCAAGCTGAACAGAGCAAAGTGTTGCTTTGGCATGTCGACACTGAAGTTCTTGGGTGACCAGGTATCTCAGCAGGGTGTGCGCCCGGACACCGACAAGGTCAAGGTCATCGAAGCCATGAAGATCCCTGAAGACAAGAAGGCGGTGCTGCTCTTCCTAGGAATGGTGAAATTCCTGGGCACGTTTATCCCAAACCTGGCCTCACACACCATGGCCCTCAGACACCTGGTGAAAAAGTCTACTGCCTTTGAGTGGCAGGCAGCTCATAAAGCAGAGTGGTTGGAGCTGAAAGCCAAGCTCACCACTTCTCCTGTACTGGCATTTTTTGACCCTGACAGGGAAACAAAAATCTCAACAGATGTGAGCCAGGACAGCATCAGCGCGGTGTTGCTCCAGCGCGATGACACCTCATCATGGGCACCGGTTCCCTACGCATGACAGGCGATGACACCCACCGGGCAGCGGTACGCCCAAATTGAAAAGGAATGCCTGGGCCTTGTTACTGGAATTCTCAAGTTTCACAATTATGTCTACGGCCTACCGACCTTCACCGTCGAGACGGACCACAGGCCTCTGGCCCACATTATCCACAAGGACCTGAACGACATGACGCCCCGGCTGCAGTGCAACCCCCTCAGGCTCAGACATTATGACTTTGAGCTTGTGTACTCGCCTGGCAAGGAGCTCATTATTGCGGATGCCTTGTCCCGCTCCATAACCTTGCCTGCCGACCCGCCGGCATTCATCCCACAGATCGAATCACAGGTGCAGCTGTGGGCCAGCAACCTCCCGGCGTCGGATGAAAAGATGATCCGCATTCGCGACGAGACAGCTTCTGCAGCGTGTCATGCACCACCTTACCAATGGCTGGCAAAAAGGGGGGCCCTCAATTCTTCAATGTGAAGGACGACCCGACGGTGGTTGATGGTATCCTCCTCAAGCTGGATTGCATTGTCATTCCACTCAGCCTCCAGAGCTTGGTGCTCCACGAGGGGCATCTGGGTGTCGAGAAGTGCAGGTGCAGGTGCAGAGCCAGGCAAGCTGTATACTGACCTGGGATTAGTAAGGACATCACAAATATGGTCCTCAATTGTCCAACCTGTCAGCGCTTCCAGCCAGCACAGAGCAAGGAGACGCTTCAGCAGCACAAAATCGTGACCTCCCCTTGGTCCAAGGTGGGCATCGACCTCTTTCATGCCAATGGTCATGATTATGTGCTCATCATCGATTATTTTTCCAACTATCCAGAATTTGTGAAGCTCTTGGACCTCACATCCAAGACCATCATCAAGGCCTGTAAGGAGATGTTCTCCAGGCATGGTATTCCTCTCACTGTCATGAGTGACAACAGTCCTTGCTTCAGCAGCCAAGAGTGGTCAAGATTTGGCCAGGTATATCAGTTTCATCACGTCACTTCCAGCCCACATTACCCGCAGTCCAACGGGAAGGTTGAGAAAGGGGCGCACATAGTGAAGCAGCTCATCTGCAAGGCTGCGGATTCTGCTTCTGACGTCAACTTTGTGCTGCTTGCGTACAGGGCAACCCCTCTGTCTACCGGCATGTCACCGGCTCAACTCCTGATGAACAGGGACCCGCGGATGACAATTCCAGCCATACACTTGCCTGATCTGGATCACCTCCCGGTGCTGCAGAAGGTGCAGATACTCAGGGACCAGCAAAAGCAGGGCTATGATGCTCATGCCACCGATTTGCCTATCCTATTCCCGGCGGATGCTGTACGGATCAAGCTACCTGATGGGGGCTGGTCAGCTCCAGCGGTTGTTGTCCGACAGGCTGTTCCTCGATCGTACGTTGTGCGTATGGCTGATGGCTCAATTGTGCGGTGAAACAGACGAACATTGCGCAAAGTTGTCCGCCCACAACCACATTCTTCATTGTTTCCATCTGTTATTGTGCCACCTCCTGACACCTCGAACCACGAGGCCACCATCTGGCTGCAATCCCGCCCATCAAGGTGCCGTCGTCCCCACCACCACCTCTCCGGCGGTCGACCCGGATCAGACGCAAGCCCCAGAGACTGGACTTATGAACATTTGTTTTGTTTGCTGTATTCTGTTTTTGCGCATTGGACACCTGTTTTCATATGAACATATGTTTCCATCTGACATCTCATGTAAATACGTTAGTTTGTCGGCCTACGCATGTAAATACTTTCACATAGGCTGCAGAAAAACATTTTAAAAGGGGAGATGTCATGATATGCAGACATGCACATAATGAGATACAGACAGGCAGCTAATGAACACAGAGAACAGGATGTAACCAATCAGCAGGCAGAACACTTGGAGGTGGTTTCCCACTATAAAAGGCACGAGGCACTCACACTCCGCCTCTTTCCACTAGGGACAGCTACTGAGTGAGTCTGGTGTATATATCACGAAACGCATACAGCACATGGCTAAGAGCTAGTCTGGTTCGGTCAGACAGAGAGATCACACTTAGGTTAGCAGAGAGTCGAACTCACAGAGAACTGAGCTAACTGTGTGACAGGTTCAATAAATCAAATTGAACTAACTTCAAGGTCTGGAGTCTATTTCAGTCATAGCTGCATCCAGTTGCAGCCCGTGTTATCTCAGTGTGCTTAACACAACAGGCGGTAGGGGGGTTGGTGCCAGGGTCACAGTGCTGGGTATTCACCCTGGCCGCCCTGAGGAGATTGTGCAGTTTTTTCCTGCACTGGTCTGCAGTCCGGGCCACCTCGCTGACGGTGCCTGCCACCTCTGCCCACGCACAGCAAACGATGGCGCCTGCTGACCTCCGTACCGTCCTAGAGTATAGAATGAGCCTTCTCTCCTCCACGGAGTCAAGGAGGGTCGCTAATTCAGCATCCCAAAATCGTGGTGCTGCTCTCCTTGCGACGCTTGTGTATGGGAGGAGGCGAATCCAATAAGTGCTGCGGCGGCATCATGTCAATCATGGGACCAGCGAATCGGCCGCCGGTCCATTGATATTGTGATGGGTTTCACCTTCCGTCCGTGCTAGCCACTTGGCAGCGGTTGTATCGTTGCAGCTGGGGAACCAATCACTCCATCGTGAATCTCGTCAATACTTAGCCTCATTTTGGGAGAATCCAGCCCAGGTAGTGTGATGCCTGGAAGATGTTAGGAAATTGGATAGAAGATGTAGTGGGCAATTTAGGGGTCACAGCCTGAGGGTAATACTGTTAGCACTGAGTCAGAGGTGTACGCCCACACCTGGCTGGAGTTCCATTGTCCCATTCAGACTTAAACCTGTTAATGGGAATGAACAGTGTACACCCGTTCAGCCGGGGTAATTCACTCAAGATCCATTGTCCTCTGCGACAGTCTTATCTGACCAGCTATTAGCCCATTATGGAATCTAATGGCTTCTTTTGTCAGTAAATTGGAGGTTAGTTGCATATTCATAGGATGGCCGTGTTCTTTTGTGTGAACGGGAGTGGGCAATCAAAAGTCCAGATAGCAATGGTGAATTTAAATCTGGACATGTCTGGACAGAACCATCTTTGAGGGGCTGGGCAGAGCTCAGAGAGATAAAAGAATGCTCTTTGAACAGGCGAGGGCAGAAGGACTTGGTGATCGATCGGGAGAAACCTTGCAAAGCTGCTGCAGAGACAGGCTTTCGAACAGGGTCTGAAGGAGCTACACTAACAGCAGGAATATGTTCTGTGAATGCAAGTATCATTTTTGCCCACCTGTGTAAGTGGAGTTGAAAGCTGTATGTTAATTTTATGTGCTGTTTAATGGGAAATTGTGTGTTAGGGTGAGAGACACCTGTAAGCTGTTCTTACTGGATCCGAAGTTAAACATTTTAAATATTGTTTTTCTTTTGTAATAATGAAGTTTTGTTTGCAAAAATAACCAAGCCCTATTTCTCATGCAATCACTCCTGGAGCAAATCAGTCTTTCCACACAATCTTCAAAAAAAATGTAAAACGTTACGGTTCTGGTCCAGTATCTTAGCCACTGTTGGGATCTGGTCTGGCATCGGTAACTATGGGAAAGTAAATTGGGAAGTGGATGTAAGGAAGTTACAAGGGGACATAGATAGGTTAAGTGAATGGGGAAAAATCAGGAAATTGGGGTATAATGTGGGCAAATGTGAAACTGTCCATTTTGACAGGAAGAATAAAAAAGCTTATTATCTAAATGGTGAGAGATTGCAGGGCTCTGAGATCCAGATAGTTCCGGATGTCCCAGTGCATGCATCACAAAAGGCTGGTGGTATACAGGTACAGCAAGTAATTAGGAAAGCTAATCGAATGTTATAATTTATTGTGAAGGCAACTGAATATAAAAGAAGGGAGGTTATCCATCAGTTGTATAGGGCATTGGTGAAACCACATCTGAGGTCTTGTGTACAGAATTTGTTTCCTTATTTCAGAAAAGGTGTAAATACATTAGACATAGTTCAGAGGAAGGGCCAGTTGTCTTATGAGGTTGAAGAGATTAGGTTTGTATCCACTAGAGTTTAGAAAAGTAAGTGGCAACTTGATCAAAACTGTTAAGATCTTGAGAGGTATTGACAGGGTGGATGTGGAGAGGATGTTTCCTCTTGTAGGAGAATCTAGAACTAGGAGTCAAGGTTTAAAATTAAGGGGTCACTCATTTAAGACAGAGATGAGGAGAATTTTTTTCTCTCAGAGCAATGTGAGTCTCTGGAACTCCCTTCCTCAAAAGGCAGTGGAAGCAGAGTCTTTGAATCATAGAATCACGACGGTGCAGAAGGAGGCCATTTGGCCCATTGATCTACACCGAACCTTTGAAAGAGTACCCTTCCGAGGCCCATTTCCCTGCCCTATCCCTGTAGCCCCATAACCCCACCTAATTTTTGGACATTAAGGGACAATTTAGAATGGCCAATCTACCTAACTTGCATATCTTTGGACTGTGGGAAAAAACCGGAGCACGCAGAGGAAACCTCAGACATGGGGAGAATGTGCAAACTCGACACAGTCACCCAAGATTAGAATTGAACCCGGGTCCTTGGCACTGTGAAGCAGAACTGGATAGATTCTAACAAGGAGATGAAAGGTTATCGGGGAGGCACGAATGTGAGGTTACAACCAGACCAGTGTCATGTGAGGGTCCCTTTAAGAAAAATATTTTTATCAAATGGCTGCAGTGATGTCACTGTGTGGTTGGAGCTCGGCTGTGATTCTGTCTTTTACTTTCGTTTTGAGCTGGTAGCTGCCTTGTGGCTCTGAGGTTTTTTTGGTTTCGTTTTCAGTTGGGAGCTGCATTCAAACAACGAAGGTGTATTTTTGGTCTCTCTCTCTGCATGTTAAAGAATTTCTCCAGACCACTTGATAACTTCAAAGTAATGCCTGTTTTCTGTCGGGAATTCAAACCTACTGTTTAGCTTATGGATGTTAGGAAAGTTATTAAAGGTTACCTATAGAGTATGTATCTTTGGGGAGGTATTTGTGTTGATAGTTGATAAGATTTTTATAAAATGTTAACTGGATTCATAGAATAAACATTGTTTTGTTTAAAAATACTTAAGATCTCTGTTGCAAAACACCTGGAAAGTGGGCCCTTGTGCTCCTCATAACCAAAATCTATTAAAAGTTGTAGGTCAGGTGAACTTTGGTGTTCCCTAAACCCTGGCCCATAACACCAGCAATAATTTTATTGAATAGCGGAGCATGCTCAAGGGGCCGAATGGCCTTCTCCTGTTCCTAATTTGTATGTAACCTTCTGCCGTGGCTTCCACAACTGTCAGCCTGCCCAGTGTATAACTGAGCCAACAGGTAGGCGGCTCAAAGATTGGTTTGCTCTGTCGGTCTTACTAGATGGTTGGTCTCGTTGGCCCTGAGATGGAAAATCAGTCAGGCATTTGCATTGGAATATGCATGCTCTCCCCGTCGCTGCGTGAGTTTCCTCCAGGTGCTCCGGTTTCCTCCCACAGTCCAAAGATGTGCAGGTTGGGTTGATTGGCTATGCTAAATTGCCACTTAGTGCCCAAACGGTTGGGTGGGAATACTGGGGTTACAGGGATAGGGTGGAGACATGGGCCTCAGCAGGGTGCGCTTTCCAAGGGCTGGTGCAGATTCAATGGGTCAAATAGCCTCCTTCTATACTGTAGGGATTCTATGATTTCAGCTCCTGACTGAACGCCAGTGATCCCTGCTGGAGAGTGAGTGTGGTGTTTCCTTCAGGAAAATAGTTGGTGACACTTGGCATCCAGGTTTGTAGGGCTGTTGGTAGCCTTAGTGGAAGACAGAGGCACAACCTGCAAAGCAGTTGGAGAGGGGTAGGCATTCAGATGTCTTACTTTTATATCATATTGTGATAAAAGTACAGAGAGAATCAAAACTATAAGAACCCGAAGGACTACAAATACAGCACTATTTTCCAGTTCCACATTCCCAACCTTACATCTCCAGGGATTGAAAGTTAATCTCAAGGGTACTGGAGAAATCACAGGAATAGTGAAAGAAATGTTTTTCATATTTTTACTGATTAATTCTGAGGGTTTGGTGAAGGGGAACAAAAGGCCTGCTCACTTTGTGATTGGTGTAATAAGGTATTGCGCCATGAGAATGGACAAGGGTGGGGGACCAATGGAGGGAGTATGGGGGAGGGGGAGTTGGAGGGAGGAGTTCAAGCGGTGTAACCTCCAGGAATACACCCGGAAAGCGTTGGCAACCCTATCTAGCCAGGAACCCTTATCTGTCAGGAACATCTGTCAATAAATGGCTGGCATAGACAGCAGGTGTTTTTTTGCATTTGTTACAAACACAGTTTACATGTACATATTCTCTGTATGCCATGAGGAGCATTCACCTGGAACGTATACCTTTCAACTACTCTGAAGAGCTTTAAAACATTAGAACAGTGGCTGGCTATGAAGAGATAAGACTAATTTTGTTGATAGTCGCTGCGACTATGCTTTTTGTGCCTCATTGATGGAGCGGTTGCTATGTCTCCATAACTTATTCCTCACTTCCTTCAAAACACGAGAGCAATAAGGATGCCAGCACTGGTGTTCCTGAATTGGAATAAGTTGATAGGAACTAGCAAGCTGAGGAGAAAAATGGAAAAAAGTGTGCGTAGAATGGGAGTGGGAGAGGGAGATGGAGACAAGGGGTCAGATACAGTAAAGAGATTGAGGGTGACTGATCATTTCCTTGGAAAACCTGGATCCTTTTTGCAGCACTGGTCCAGCAGGCCATTGTTGGCTCTTGAATCAATGCTATACCACTATGCAATACACCTGGCATATCGTGGAATTTTATAAATGGATAGTAAAAGAGGAAAAACTAGAAAGAGGGTCAGGAACAAGAAGGCAAATGTTCAACTGACCAAAGAGGATGAGTTAATCAGAATTATTTTTAGGCAACAAGTTATGAACTAGAATTCATTAATTTGTTTAAATAATTTTTTTAAACTTAAAGCAAAAGACTGCAGGTGTTGGAAATCTGAAATAAAACAGGAAATGTTGGAAAATTATAGCAGATCTGACAGCAACTGCGAAGAGAGAAACAGAGTTAACGTTTTGAGTCTGAAATAACTCTACCAGTTGCGAAGAATAGTCACAGGGACTCAAAACATTGGATATGGGTGGAATCTTACCGAAAAATGGCAAAGTCTTAGTCCCGGTGAGAAAAATGGCACTGATCCTGCTGACAGATTTCTTACGGAACTTTGAGCTTCTTTGGCAAAAAACCCTGAGTGGGCGTGGTTTATGCGAACACTCTGGTGGGGCGGGGTCTCCTAGAGCTGGGAATCAGCTCCAAACAGGTTGGGGTGCCATTTTTGAAGGGCACCCTTATCCGCGCTGCGGTCCAATGGCCTTCAGCCCACATCACGGAGGTCTTGGAGACCCGTCCCCCAACATTCACCGACAAACCCCTTCTCCCACCCCACAATGTCTGCTCTCCTACCCCACCCACCACATATGTACACATCCTCTGCCCCATGGGGTTCCCACTAGAGTCCGCCCCTGGCACTGCCTCGACAACAGTTGGCACTCCAACCTGGCAGTGTCAACCTGTGCCAAGTGAGCATGTCCCTTTACTCCGCAACCCCCCCCCCCCCCCCTCCCAGGGGCTATATGTACTTCTGCGCCCCCGGTGGGATGTGGTCAACTGCCTCATGCCTGGTCAAACCAGTTGTAAATGATGGCACATGACGTCTCACTGGCCCTGGTAAATATTCCATGAGGGGGGAAGGTCTGGAGAGAGTGCTTGCTAATGAGATGCTAATGTATTAACTTAAGATACCCAGGATCCCTCAGTGCAATTCTCACTATTCCACTGAAGGAGGGATTGGCGGGGTGTGGGATGGTGAAAATTTCAAAACCCAATGACACTGGAGAGTATTGCGTGTTTTGATTCCCTCATTTTGAACTCGCGCCGCGTTTCTCATGGGTAGAGAGTGCAAGCTCAAATAGCCCCCTGTGCGCTTCTCTCTCCACAGATACTGCCAGACCTGCTGAGTTTTTCCAGCAACTTTTGTTTTTATATTCATTACTGGACTGGATGAATTGGAGGAAGAGTAAACAGGAATTGAATAAATATTTGAAAGGGAGAAAATGACAGGATCATGGTAAAAAAAAGTGGGAGTGGGATTAATTGAATGGCTCTTTCAAACAGCTAGCACAGGGACGATGGGCCGAATGGCTTCTTTCTGTAAGATTCAATGGTTCTGTGAGTTGAAGGGATAACAGAAAATTTCTATTAGAAGATTAGCATGGTGGGACGAACTGTGAAGACACCAAACCCCAGTCACAAGTGATCCATGTTGTGACCCTGTTTGATGTGGTAAATAGATAGGCCTCACTTCAGCCAGCCAGTGGACCACACAACTTGTCTTTAAAATGGCAACGCATTCTCAGCTTCCCTTTTCAGAAAGGGAGAGGAATTGGTCACTTAGTGTGAAGGAAGACACAGGCGGCTCTATCGTGTCTGACATTTGAGACCAGTCTTTTCCCCTGAGTATGTGTGAAATAAATACTTATTGCAGCTAGTGTTACAACCTAACAGAGGGTGACTTCCTTCTATATTATCAGCTTGCGTTTCATCTCACTGTTGTCATGAGATAGCTACTGTGCTTCCTGACAAATAGACATCAGACTCCCTTTGTGTATCATTTTGGAATCTAATCCCCCACGCAGTTATATATACACTCGTCTCTCCACCCTCGGCTGTCCTTCATACACACACTGACAGTTCAGCTTCACTCGGATCATGAGTTTTGCTTCCGCAGCGCAGCAACATCAGTTGCAATGACTTTCTATAAGTAGCATGTTTTCATGGAGGAAAACATCTCCAAACATTTCATTGTGATGTCATCTCAAAACGGATCCCAAATTGAAGGTGGAGTTGATACAGAACCAGGGCTGGTTCAAATAAATAGGTTTTAAAGAAGGTAAGAAAGCAAGAGGAGAAAGAGGGAGGGAGAGAAGCAGAGAGGTTTCGGAAGGCGATTCCAGAGGGTGGGTAATTGAGGACAGGACCAGGAAAGGCAAGACAAAGGGGTGGAACAGATGAGCTAAAAGGCCGGGGCAGTGTTGGACGATGTTAAACAGAGGGACGCAGGCGGTCTTAGTGATGACACACTTTTGTGGTTGTCAGCTCAACTCAGGTTCAAATATGACAAGGTTGTGAACAGTCTGTTTCAGCCTCAGCCAGTTGCCGGGAGAGGGATGGAGCTGGTAGCTAGGGAATGTTGCTGTGCCGCAGACCGAAGACTTTGGGTTTCCCGATACCGCGTTAGAGGAAAATTCTGCTCATCCAATGCTGAATGTCAAGCAAACAGCCTGATAATTTTGAGACATTGGAAGTGTTGAGAGAGCTGGTGCTGAAGTGGTGGAAACTCAAGCTGTGTTTCCAGATGATGTGTGGAGTTGCTACATGTCGATCAGATGTAGGAAGAGATACGAGATATAAGTGGGAATGGGAAGAGAAGCTATTTTGGGTGATACTTTGGCTGACTGGATAGTTAAGAATGGAACCAGACAAGAATAGTCCCACCCAGTTGGATGCTGGTTGAGAGGCATTGAGGGAGATTAGTGGTATTAATAGTGTCCATGACTGAAAGCAGGCTTAAAAGATGAGAAGAGGTTTACTTTTGCCACAGTCAGACTGGATATCATTTATGACTTTGATACCAGCCGCTTTGGCTTTCTGGCAAAACCCTGATTGGTTGGGATTCAATATGAGTCCAGGGAAAGATGGGAATAGATATAGCCAGCACAGTGGCATAGTTATTAGCACTGCTGCCTCACAGCGCCAGGGACCCGGGTTCAATTCTGGCCTCGGGTGACTGTGTGAAGTTCGCACGTTCTCCCCGTGTCTGTGTGGGTTTCCTCCGGGTGCTCCAGTTTCCTCCCACAGTCCAAAGGTGTGCAGGTTAGGTGAATTGGCCATGATCAATATGTGGGATTATAGGGATAGGGCAGGGGAGTGGGCCTTGAACCACGTGAGAGGGCAAGGTGGCCTTGAATATTACGGGTTTGAAAGTTTACATGGAGGGAGAGTAAACTCAAAGGGGGGCAGTAAACTCAAAAGAGAGTGAACATAGTAAGTCAAGGTAGAGGTTGACATCACCAGAGATAAGAAATTGCTTGGAGTAGAGGCTGAGGGAGGGAGGCAGTGAGAGCTTACCCACTGGCCGAGTGCACAATTCAGCAATGTGACGGGTGAGTTGTGACTGGATGGTCGACAAGAGAGTGGGACTTGGCAGTTGAGATGACTGCTCAACCAGCATTAATAAAACTGCTCATCTCATTATCCCATTTGTGGGAACTGTGCTGCTCACATTATTAAAGGAATTATGTTTCAAAACTATCTCATTGCTTCTGATTTTTCTATTTGTTCATGGGATGTGGGCTTTGCTGGCTGGGCCAGCATTTATTGCCCCCCATTCCTGATTGCACTTCAACTGAGGGCATTTAAGACTCAACCACATTGCTGTGGGTCTGGAGACACATGTAGGCCAGATCTGGTAAGGATGGCCGATTTCCTTCCCTAAAGGACATTAGTGAACCAGATGGGGTTGTATGGCAATAGACAAACTTCCATGGTCATCATCAGGCTTTTAGTTCTAGATTTTATTGAATAAAATATTTCACCATTTGCTGCGGTAGGATTTGGACTCAGATCTCCAGATCATTGCCCTGGGTCCCTGGATTACTAGCCCAGTGACAAAATCACCACCTCCCTTTTGTGCTTTGAGAATTTTTAAACTCACAAAAAGCTCGAAAAACCAAGCCTTTTTCATTTCATTCCGATATAAGCCCACAGCAGTACATGCAAGAAATCTATTTAACCTATTCCACTACCTACTTTCCATTGGCCACAAACAACATGCAAATTGCTGGAGCTGTATTGAGATGCTTTGACACCATAGCAGTATTGCATTATAGCAGTGTTGTATTTGGATTTCCCTACATTGACTGCATTCCCCTGTACAAACAGCCCAGGTTTCAGGAGCCAAAACTAACACAGAGCTGTGAAAACATGTGTGTCTGTGATTCAGGGCAAGGGAACAGATTTTATTGCCCACTACTTGCTGTCTGTGACGGGTGCCCATTTAAAAGTGGGATTGTCAGAAAAATACCAGTATTTAGATGTTAAATTATGAAGACAGGTTGCATAAACTAGGCTTGCAATCTATTGAACATAGAAGATGGAGGGGATGATCTAGTCAAGGTGTTTAAAATGTTAAAAGGATTTGATACAGTAGATATGGAGAAGCTCGGGCCAAGATTTTATGGCCCCTCTGCCCAGTGGGATTTATGGTCCCGCTGAAGTAAACGGCAATTTAAATGGCCCGACGCAACCACCACGGGGATGGGGGGGGGGCTCAGGGTGTGGCGGGCTGTAAAATCCTGCCCTATTTCCCCTGCTGTGGACATCAAGAACAAGGGAACACCATCTTAAATTTTGAGATTAGGCAATCGAGGACGGAGAAGTGCTATTTCTCACAAAGACTAATGGAAATGCAAACCTTCTTCCCCTGAAGGTTGTGGATGCTTGTGGGTCATTTTCAGCTTGAAGACTGAGATGGATCAGACCCTCATTAGATATGGGTATTTGGAAATATTGAACAAAGACTGACAAGATGATGGATAGACCAGCCATAATCTAATTAAATAGTGAAGCAGGCTCAAGAAGCTGAATAACCTAATCCTCTGTATATATGCAAGTGTTCATGAGGTGCCCATCAGCCCCATTTGACTATTAAGCATAGGTGTTACTTTCCCAAAATCAGATGCAGAGTTGAGCACAAGTTTAAAACTCTTCATCCATCTCCCAAAGAGTTGCGAGCAACTTCAAATAAAAATCCTCAATCTGATTGTTTCACTTTAATCGGTGCATTGCAAAAAAAAAATGAACATTAACAATTTTTGGACTCAGCTTACAAATAAAGGCTATGAAATCGCAGTGAGTCTTTACTTTGGCTTCACCTGTCAAAGCCCAAGACCTGAAGGAGTTCATTCCTTGCAAGTGCGTTAATGAGTGGTTCCTCTTGGCCCTGTTGCTGCAGCAACACTTGCCACCTTTGGAGGATGAGTGATGCTTGAGTGGCCAAAGTAAGCCAGAACTGTTCATGATTTATTCTTGGACGTTCCATTAGAGCAAGACCATTGTACTGAAAACAAGGGCTTGTGAAAGAAAACCAAAAGAAAGATTCCATGAGTTTTAAGTGCCAACAAGAGTTCAAAATGGTTACTGTTTGCAGTGCCATGACCAAAGGGGACATCCCGCCCCATCTTCAGTCTCGGAGATGTTCTCTCCGCACCAACGAACCTCCATTCAGATTCACAAATTATATCTTTTCTCCAGACTACTTGCTGTCTTCTGCGCTCTTTGAAGTCAGCTGAATAAGGGGTGGTGGAAGAGAGAGAAAAGAAAGTCCAGTGTCAGATTTCCGATTTGAAAATTAAGATGGAGTGAAGAATACAACAGTTTTGATTCTAAGGCTAGGATTCTCCGATCCGAGTTCGCCCCCACCACCCTGCAACCCCATAAGGAAACCAACAAACACTAAATAAACGTATATAATTTTCTAGGTTTCACTTTGCCATCACATTCCACTTTACTGCCATATTGGTCTGTGAGAGAAACCGTAATTTCCGATCACAAGTCTGGGGTTAAATTTACAGTCACAGCCTGATGGTGCTCTGCGTGTTTAAAGCAGTCCCCTGGTGACTATTAGTGAATCCCCACTCCACAGATTGAAATTCCAACCCTTGGGAGGGCGAAGGGAAAGTCGTTGTGGCCACTTTAACTGCCTGACTCTGTCAGGGAGGCAAGGGTTGCACCAAGCAGTGGGAGGATGAAGGTTGACTAGGTCATTACTAAAGCACACGGGGTTTTGTGCCAGTTAATCGCGGGCTGACTGTGAAATGCCTGGGAGGCCACAAAAGATAGTTCCTTCTGGCACCCAGTCAGAGCAAATTCTAGCAGAATCAGTTCGGAGCTGGGTGTGTGAGGTGTCGGCTTTGGGCCCAGCCATGGCTGTGGACTAGGTTGGGGGGGGGGGGGAAAGCAGCATAGAAATGGCAGGTAACCTGCATCAATTGACTTCAGTGCTGAGATTGATTGATTTTGCTGTTCAGATGGATGTTTTAGTCTGGCTTGGAAATCATCGTTTTTATTCTTCATCTCCTCACTGACATATCTTTTGAATCAGGCTTGAAGTTATTTTTCTCATCTTGTTCTTGTTGTCCATGTGGGGCCCTCGTTAGTGTGTGTGTGGGTTGGGGGGTGGAGAATCAATGTAAGTGGGGACATCATGCATGAGCCCAACTTGACTCCTGTCTTTACACACTGGTGTTAGCCTAAAGGAACTGAGGTCACTTGTACCACCTCAGCTGGAATTAGCTAACTGAGTATAGGGTTTCAATTTTGGGAGAGGCCCAAGGAAATGGTTGACAGGACAGGCCGTCTACAGGTTCCACTAGGCGAGGTAGATCCTGCTGAGACAGAATCTGAGTGTGGTGGTACCTCAAAGTGGAGGTTATCTTGAAAAGATGCAGTAGATTTCACAAAATGGAAGCCCCAGTCATGTTAGTGCTATCAGAATGGACGGTCAGCTCCTTCACAAGAATGGTTTTGACTGTTTCAACCTTGCGTTCGGTCATGGGGGAATGGGGCGCAGGCTTCAATCGCCTACTGGGAGGCTGCCTCCAAATTGTTGACGGGCTCTGGACTCAGTGGGGGGTTCCTATCCCATCCCTGGAGAGTTCCATTGGTGTGCAGAAATGGCCTTAATTTCCTATATTGGATGCCTGTATCCTTGAAGAGAGAGCTGAATTTCGCGGCAGGCCCCCTCCCCCACACACTTCCTGGGAAACTCACCTGGAGGTGGGACAGCATTGGGAAGCGATCATGACAAGATTTTGCATTACATTCTCAGCTCCCTGCCTCCAAGGGCCTGGGAAGATTCCAGCCAAGGAGCTAAATTATGAAGACAGGTTCCATAAACTTGACTTCCATGCCTTTGTATATGGAAGAATGACAAGTTATCTAATCGAGGAGCTTGGGAGTGATAAAGAAATTCAATAAGGAAGGAACTAATTCCTCTGTTGTGGGAATCCACATTTAGCAGGCACAGTCTTAAAGTCAGAGCAAAGGCATTTTGAAGTGTAATCAGAAATCCCTCATTCACACAAAGGATAGTGGAAATCTGGAACTCTCTCCCCCAAAATGTTGTGATAACTAGGGACAATTGAAATCGAAGAGTACTAAGAGGCATAGATTTTTGGTGGGTAAAGGTATCAAGGGATATGCATCAAAGTCAAGTAAATGGAGTTGAGGTGCAGCCTGCCATAATTTAACTGAGTGTTGCAACAGGCCTCGCAGTCCTGATGTGTTTGTGTACTGGCCGGCATCCTCCTGGATACCATGGCACAATATCACAACACACATTGAACCATTAGAGAGACCCCTCCTCCTGCCATATTAACGGAGCCTGACACAGCTTCACTGTGAGGTTGTCATATCCAATGTGACATCGCAGCCAAAATCCTTAATTGCATGCTGGTTCTAAGAGATTGAGAATTTCCCGAATCTGGACCAAAAAAACCAAAGACTCACCCGGTTCTTAAAGAATGAAGGTTTTTTACTTTTGGGGGTGCTCTTTTTCTCTCCCTCACAGTCATCAGGGGAGAGCACAAACATCGGATGACTCATCCTCTTCATCGCATTCTGATCAAGGGTTTGGTCTTCACCCCCGTTTGCCACCGCAAAAATCAGAGCTGGAAAGGATTTGAAAAATATTGAAGACATCAGTGCGAGTAAAGGAAAAGTATTTGGAGAAACTTCCTCAGTTTTAAGTAAATCGACAACTTGTGGGTCAATTTGAAAACAGTGTGTAACCAGAATAAAAAAAATAAAACTGCTGCCAATAGTCGGTAAGTCAGGCAGCATCTTTGGAGAGATGGGGCGGGATTCTCCGCAATCGGCGCGATGTCCGCTGACCGGCGGCAAAAACGGCACGAATCAGCCTGGCATCGCGCCGCCCCAAAGGTGCGGAATTCTCCGCTTCTTGAGGGGCCAAGCCCTCACCTTGAGGGGCTAGGCCCGCACCGGAGTGATTTCCGCCCCGCCGGCTGGCGGGAAAGGCCTTTGGCGCCCTGCCAGCTGGCGCGGAAATGACTTTGCCGTGCAACGCATGCGCGGGAGCGTCAGCTGCTGCTCACGGCATCCCCGCGCATGCGCAGTGGAGGGGGTCTCTTCCGCCTCCACCATAGTGAAGACCATGGCGAAGGCGGAAGGAAAAGAGTGCCCGCACGGCACAGGCCCGCCCGCGGATCGGTGGACCCCGATCGCGGGCCAAGCCACTGTGGGGGCACCCCCCGGGGCCAGATCACCCCGCGCCCCCCCCCCTCAGGACCCCGGGGCCCGCCCCCGCCGCCTTGTCCCGCCGTTCAAAAGGTGGTTCAATCCATGCCGGCTGCCGTGGGTTGACAGCAGCGGGACTTTTGCCCATCGCGGACCGGAGAATCGCCGGGGGTGGGCCCGCCGACCGGCGCGATTTCCGCTGACTGGCGCGGCGCGATTCCCGCCCCCGCCGAATCTCTGGTGGCGGAGAATTTGGGACACGGCGGGGGCAGGATTCACGCCAGCCCCCGGCGATTCTCTGACCGGTGGGGAGTCGGAGAATCGCGCCCATAATCTTTTATCAGAATATAAACCTTGGTCAGACTTCACCGGCTGCTGGGATTCTCTTTTCTCGCTGGCAGTGCACCTCCGCCCACGGGTTTCCCAGTGGCGTGTTATGGCTTCAATGGGAAATCCCACTGACAAGCGGCGGGAAGACAGAATCCTGCTGCCAGCGAACGCTGAGCAGCCGGGATACACACAGCTGGGGGACTGGAGAATCCTGCACGGTAGCACAGTGGTTAGCACTATTGCTTCACAGCGCCGACGTCCCAAGTTCCATTCCCGGCTTGGATCACTGTCTGTGTGGAGTCTGCACGTTCTTCCTGTGTCTGCATTGGTATCCTCCGGGTGCTCTGGTTTCCTCCCACATGTCCCAAAAGATGTGCTGTTCGGTCATTTGGACATTCTGAATTCTCCCTCTGTGTACCGAACAGGCACCGGGATGTGGCGACTAGGGGATTTTCACAGTAACTTCATTGAAGTGTTAATGTAAACCTACTTATAACACTAATAAATATTATCATTATTATAACAAGGATGGGAGAAAGTAAACAAAATGGTCTTATTTTTGAACTACAATTCCTCCGTTCCTAACTCGAGGGAATGTAACTGAGGAGGTGAGGTTTTTTTACAGTAACCGTTAGGGAGATCCCATAGTTTGCCCTCACGATACCTGGAATTGTTGGCACTGATCTGCTGGCAAAGCTCATCTGCTTCAGCACAGAAGCTGGGCGCTTCTCCGTTTGGTCCGACAAATTGGTGTCACTCCTGAATTCCTGCTTTCGCGACAGCTGAAAATGGCAAAAATAACTTCATGAATCAGCACTGGACCACAGAGTCGGGGGGGAGGCGGGGGGGGGGGGGGGAAGCATATGGTCAACAAGGCAAGGAATTTGGTCATGGTGAATTAAACTCTCTTTATTCAGACAATCAGTATCAATATTAAATGCTTCCAAATGAGGAACAGTAGAGTTGGATACAGAGTGGAGCTCCATCTGCATGGCCATTTCAAATACTTCCAAGCCAGGTTAGAGGGGTAAAGCTCTTCTTACACTCTCGTAACCAGGTACAGCAGGGGTTGACTAAGATTAAAGCTCGCTCTACACAGTTCCATGAGATACTGCGAGGGCAGGTACAGCTTGGGTTGAATATGAAGTAAAGCTCACTCTACACTGTCCCATGAAATACCCACAGGGCAGGTACAGGACGGATTGGGTGCAGAGTAAAGCTCCCTCTACATAGTCCCATGAAATATCCCTGGAAAGGTACAGCAAGCATTGAATACAGAGTAAAGCTCCCTCTACACTGTCCAATGAAATACCCCCAAGGCAGGTACAACACAATTTGGATACAGAGTAAAATTTGATCCCTCTACATTGCGCTAACCTGGCCCAGCCCCAATTTCAGAAAATTGTCTTCTGCACAGAAGTACAAAATCTCTCTATTTTCCACAGAAAGCAAACTGTGGCCTCGGAGTAAGACTTTCTTTTGAGCTGTGGCCAAACCAATTCCAGGAGGAACTGGCTGGGACCAGGCCAAACACAGCTGTGTTTTTAAGTGCAGCTTGTATTTTTCCTTTTTGGTGGATGTCTGTACACACATCGTTGAAAGTGAAACTTGAAAATATCGAAGAGATTATGAGGCTGGGCAACTCAGTTCACATTGGGCTGTGACTTGGCATTCAGTTGCAGCACTGTTGAATTGTAAATGATATAGGGAGTGATCGAACGGCTTTGTCGCACCCAACTCGGTGACGTGACAAGGCTGTTAAATCTCGCGAAAGATTGCCAGGGTGTCTAGGTGGCATTGCCAAGCTGGAAGGGCACTGCCAGGGTGCCAGGCTGACAGTGCCAAGGTGCCCAGGTGTCCCATTTCCCATGCTGGGTATTGGGTCTGGGGGAGTCCTGCCCTTGTGAGGTGGGTTGAGGACAAGCCCCGAATTGGTAAGTTGCGGCATTAGGAGGGTCTGGAGGTGTGGCGGGGGTCGATAGATCGAGGTGTGCTGATCTCATCCTGCACTGGCGAGCTGACCAGAAAGTAAGATAAGTGTAGCCTCGGCAGGGCGTTCCCTCAGATGCCCCCCCCCCCCCCCCCCCCCCCCCCCCGAAATGTACTGTTTCATTTGTTGTTCTTGGCGCTGTAGGCTTGGAAAAACACCCCGTTATTTGAGCCAAAATCGGGACTCTGTTTTTTTATGTTAAATGGTGCCGATAGTCACTGTTCAATTAGTAATTAGACATAACTCAAGTCTCTTTGAGCCAACACTCCAATTTTACATGAGGAGAGAGAATTCATCACTGAATCTTTAATGCACAAATTAAATGAGATGTTGGAGTTCACACGCCAGGGGGCGGGATTCTCCACTCCTGTGCCGGTTGGGAGAATCGCCTGGGTCGCCGAATTTACCCGCGACGCCGGTCCGACGCCCTCCTGCGATTCTCCCAAGCGGCGAGAACGGCTCCGTCGAATTCCGCACTGCGCAGGCCGGAGAATCGCCCGAGACACCCAAAATGGCGATTCTCCGGCACCCCTGCTATTCTCAGGCCCGGATGGGCCGAGCGGCCAGGCCAAAACGGCGGGTTCCCCCCCGGCGCTGTCCACACCTGGTCGCTGCCGGCAGAAACAGCGCGGGAACATTGGGGGGGGGGGCAGCCTGCGAGGGGAGGCAGGGGGGATCCCACACCGGGGGGGGGGGGCCTCAAATGGGGTCTGGCCCGTGATCGGTGCCCACCGATCGTCGGGCCGTCCTCCCTGAAGGAGGACCTCCTTTCTTCCGCAGCCCTGCAAGATCCGTCTGACATCTTCTTGCGGGGCGGACTCGGAGAGGACGGCAACCATGCATGCGCCAACCCGCGCATGCGCGCGTGACACCAGTTATGCGGCGCCCGCCGCGTCATGTATGCGGCGCCGCCTTTACGTGGCGACAAGGCCTGGCGCGTATAAATGACGCGGCCCCGCTCCTAGCCCATTATCGGGCCCTGAATCAATCGGGATGGGGGCCGTTTCGCGCCGTCGTAAGCCTCAACGGCGTTCACGACGGCGTGGGCACTTCGGCGCGGGAGTGGAGAATCCCGCCTATTTTTGTATTGGTGGTTGAAGGCTCAATGTTATGGGGCGGTATTCCCCAGCCCCACCAGACAGGTGTTCCTCAGCAGCACGCCATTCGCTGGCGGCAGGATTCTCTGCTCCCGTCGCTTGTCAATGGCATGTCCCATTAAAGCCACTCCAGCCCACCCCACCGGGAAACCTGCAGGTGGGGGTGCGCTGCCAGTGAGAAAGGAGAATCCCCATGGCCAGAGAATTCCCGCCATGGGGATGGCACAGAGCTCCCCATGGTTCTCCATGACAGTTTCATTGGGTCAGGTTTTGACCTGTAGATACTTAGGATGCACATGAGACATGAAATGCAGTGTGCTCATCCAGCGGAGAATACATGAAGTGGGCTTCTGTGTGTTGGGGGGGGGGGGGGGGGGGGGGGGGGGCGGGGGGAATGGGGCACGCAAAGAGGGGATGAGGTTGATGGAAAGGTGCAATAATTGACAGCCTTTGTGACTCATCATCCATTGGAGTTTCGACAATCCGGCCAGTACGGATACGATTTTTTTCAAACAAGTGAGTAAATACTTTGTGCGCAAGTTGTCAGTTGTCAAGGATTTTGAAAAATCCTACTCAATGAATCTGGGAAATAAGTTTAAAAATCACCAGTTTAAAACGTACCACAAGGAGAGAGGGAAAATATGAAGAGAAATGTCTTTACGGTATGGAGGTACAGTGTTTAGCACTGCTGCCTACGGTGTTGAGGACCCGGGTTCGACCCCAACCCCGGGTCACTGTCCGTGTGGAGTTTTCACATTCTCCCTGTGTCTGCATGGGTTTTACCCCCACAACCCAAAGGTGTGCAGGGTAGGTGGATTAACCACATTAAATTGCCCCTTAATTGGAAAAAAAATAATTGGATACTCTAAATTTTTGTTAAAATGAGAAATGTCATTAGCTGGAGAGGTGCTGCAACAGGGAATGTTTTGCCGTCATAAGTGTTTGAAGCTGAGATCACTGCACCTTTCATGGGACAAGTGTTGAATAAACATTTGAAGAGAGCAGTGGGAGAGCATAGGGCATTGAGATTAGTCGCTTCAATGGTTCTGGGATGCCAACAACCAGCTCAGAACCAGCTGCATGGCTGTTTATGGGTTTACTATTCTTTGCTGCACTGTGCTTTTTCAATATCCTTGAGCAGTATTTAATGGTGATGATGGGAAAACTGGTGAGAACCCTGCATCACCTCTTATGAAGAAAGACTGCCGAATTAAGTGCAAATCATGCATTTGACAGGACAGCAGCAGGCCTTCATCCAAGGAACTTGGGCGGAAGACACACCCGCTGAGTCCTCCCGCTGAGAGCTGCCGGCAATTCAGTGGCTGACAGCTGTATCGAATAACTGCACCAAAGCGGGAGGCAGTGACATTTGTCGGTATGACAGGGCAGCATGGTATCACAGTGGTTAGCACTGAGGCTTCACAGCGTCAGGGGTCCCAGGTTCGATTCCCGGCTGGGTCACTGTCTGTGCGGAGTCTGCACGTTCTCCCTGTGTCTGCATGGGTTTCCTCCGGGTGCTCCGGTTTCCTCCCACAAGTCCTGAAAGACGTGCTGTTAGATAATTTGGACATTCTGAATTCTCCCTCCGTGTACTTCATTGCAGTGTTAATAATAATAATAATCGCTTATTGTCACAAGTAGGCTTCAATGAAGTTACTGTGAAAAGGCCCTAGCCGGCACATTCCGGCGTCTGTTCGGGGAGGCTGGTACGGGAATTGAACCCACGCTGCTGGTCTTGTTCTGCATTACAAGTCAGCTGTTTAGCCCAGCCCCTATGTAATGTAAGCCTACTTGTGACAGTAAAGATTATTATTATTATATGACACCCATCCAAGGCATAGGATTGTGGATGGACGCAGCCATACAGGAGAGAAGATTCCAGGGTAGGGTTGTGGAGAAATGGGGGGATTAGGGGGTTTGGATGCAAGGGTAGGACAGTAGATGTCAGTGAGGCCCCAACTGTCTGGTGCCAGTTCCCTCAATCAGGCACTGAGTGCCTTTGGAAGTGAGAATCACTGGGGGACAGCAAGCAACCTGTGGGGGTGAGGCCCATTAAGGAGGCAACTCCACTGACCATATGACCTGCTTGGGGCTAATCACGTGTGGGCACATGAACCCCTGTCAATGGTGGGTTTGTGCGGGGCTCTGGGAACAGGAGCCCGGGTGGTGTGGGGCAGCGAAGATTACAGACCTATTGTATAGTGTTCTGTGCCTGTTATCTAACTGTCTTTGCCTTTCATCAATAAACCCCTTTATTAACCACTGGAAGCTTCCAGTGTATGTCTCGAGTCACCACACAACCCAACAAGTGTTTGTTTGTTGTGCTTCCCCTATGGCAAACCCTTGTCTGCTGCTGGATTAAGCAGAAGTGGAATCAAGTCCTTAAGTGAGCAATAATTGGCCACTTTAGGGCCTCTGCTGGTGCTGAAGCAGGAAGACGTTCATGGACCCCACTAGACTTAATTGGGGTCAAGGCAGAAAGGTGGCTGCGTCCCTAACCGCCCACAATCCTGTCAGACTAAAGGCCGGCACGGTAGCACAATGGTTAGCACTGTTGCTTCGCAGCACCAGGGTCCCAGGTTCGATTCACGGCTTGGGGCACTGTCTTTGCGGTGTCTGCACATTCTCCCCATGTCTGCATGGGTTTCCTCCGGGTGCTCCGGTTTCCTCCCACAAGTGCCGAAAGACGTGCTGTTAGGTGAATTGGATATTCTGAATTCTCCCTCTATGCACCCGAACAGGCGCCGGAGTGTGGTGACTAGGGGATTTTCACAGTACCTTCATTGCAGTGTTAATGTAAGCCTACTTGTGACAATAAAAATTATTATTATTAAATGCCACCCTGCTGCCACCAAATTTGCCATTGTGGGTGGGCATTCAATTAGGCCCATGCAGTATCACATGTTACTTACCCTTTTGGTTTCTGAAGGCTCTGCCTTGCAGTCTGCAAACAGCACGCTGCTCCTCTTCTGCCTCTTTCTCTCCCTCCTTAGTTTGACCTCCCCATCATCTTTGATGGCCCGATCTGGTGCCTTTTCTTCAAATCTGGCAATAGGCCTGGGGCTGTCTGGAATCACATTGCTGGAAGCGACAGAGAGGATTCATGTGAGGTAAATTAGTCACCTGATCTTAAAAACGGCAAAATAATTTGATCAGCATCCTGGTGAACAAGCTGGATTAAATGCGCACAATCCATGATACGGCTGGACAATGTCTATACCAGTCCAAAGTCAAGTGAACTCAAATTGGCGGAAGGGATGTCAGACACAACATGGAAGAACTTTTTCACAGAAACAGCAATGCAGACCTGGAGTAATCTTCTTTTCATAGTGTTGGAGACACAAACACAGGTTATTAAAGTGATATGATAGGAAGTGGGGGGTGCAGAGAGAGGGGTCACATCTAAATCTCTTGTTCAAAATGTGTGCACCAGTGAGTCTCCCTTACCTGAATCTGCCTTGTGAGCAGCTGATAGGCCTCTAACTTTACAACAAACCTAACTTGTTCTCATTCAATGTCCATTAAGTTTGTGCACACTATGTGGGAGTTTGCAGCCATTCGAACCGGGACAGTGGAGAGCACGAACAATGAGAAACCCTGTTGACAGCAGCAGGACTGGAAGACCCCGCCCAGTGCATTAATCCTTTGGACACTTAAAAAATCTTTGATGGAATTGTCTGCCAGGTTTCTGCAGCACTTCAATGAGTAATTGTTGAGGGCATTCCTGAGAAAAAATGGCTTCCCTCAACTTCTTTTGTCCTGAGGCCTTTTGTGAAATGGATGATGATTGCGGGCCTTCACTACTTGCCTTAATCCGGCCAATAAATCCGACAAAGATACAAGGCTCTGGGAAATACAGGGATTTCTCTACTGAAGACACAAACACACGCACCATTTCCAGGCCCAGGAAAGATCACTCTAAAGGGGTCTTGGGGCCGAGGAGATATTCCCTGGTAGGCCATGGGTGAGATTCTCCATTGTGAGTCTACCTCGCTACCGTTGCCAGCGAGGATGGAGAATTTGGCCTTCAGCTACATCTCCATTCACTGCAGTGGGAATGGAGAAACCTGCCGTCGTGAATGAATGAAGAATCAAAGTCCCTGACTGAGATGAGATCATTCACATTACAGGTCAAACCTCATGGCTCTCCAGACAACCTCAAAGGTTGCTGAGAAGCAGCATCATTTCTAACTCTCTTGCAGCCAGCCTATCCATACAACACAGACTCTGATACTCGGACTCCATTAGTTACTATACAGCAGTTAGACTGCACATTCAGTCACATAGTGGAATTGGAGCACTGATAAAATAGATCTGAGAATGTTCTTCAAATGGTGTGGAGGTTTGACATTTAAGGAGTAAGTATGGAACTTGGGGGTAGGGGATGGCTTGGGGGGACCTTTCTTCATCCACTGAGTTGGCGATCAAAGTGGACAGTTTCAATATGTTTAAGGGGTAATTAGATAAATCAGAAAAAGAGAAAACCAGAGGTGGTGGGGCTGGGGGAGGAGGGGGGGTTGGGAGTGGTGTGGGGAAGATGGTGAGAGTGAGGGATAGCCGGGGTGAGGTAGGAGTAAGTGATAGGTTGGATAATGTGAGAGTGGGTAAGGTGAGAGCGAGGGATAGGGTGGGAGGAGTGAGAGTGAGGGATAGGGTAGGGGGGGTGAGAGTGAGGGATAGGCTGGGAGGGATCAGAGTGAGGGACAGGACGGATTGGGTGGCAGTGAGAGATAGGGTGGGATTGAGGAATCGGGTCTATTGGTTGAGAATGAGGGGTAGGTTGGGAGTAAGGGAAAGGCGGATAGGGTAGGATTGAGGAATAGGTTGGATTGGGTGAGAGCGAGCGATAGGGTGGACAGGATGAGAGCAAGGGATAGGGTGTGCAGGGTGGCAGTGAGAGAAGGGGTGGGTAGAGTGAGAGTGAGGGGTCGGGTGGGTATAATTGCAACAAGACATCCCTGCTCCTGTCCTCGCATCCTCCCGCTTTTAAGGCCAAACATACCATTTGACTTCTTTACCACCTGCATGGCTACTTCAGTGACTGGTATATGAGGACACTTGTTGCACACTTGCCTCTGCTAATTCTTTGCCATTCATATAATAGTCTGCCTTCCTGCTTTGGCTACCAAAGGGGATAACCTTGCAATTATCCAAATTGTACTGCATCTGCCATTCATTTGCCCATTCACTCAACTTATCCAAATCACACTACAGGCTCTCTGCATCCTCCTGAAAGCTTACCCTCCCACCCAACATTGGGCCATCTGCAAATTTGGAGATATTACATTTTGTTCCCTCATCCAAATCATTAATATATATTGTGAATAGCTGGGGTCCCAGCACCGATCCCTGCGGTACTCCTCTAGTCACTGCCTCCTATTTGGAAAAAAGACCCATTAATTCATGCTCTTTGTTTCCTGCCTGCCAACCTGTTGTTTATCCATCTCAATACACTACCCCCATCCCATACACTTCAATTTCACATGCTAATCTCTTATGTGGGACTTTGTCGAAAGGCTTCTGAAAATGCAAATAAACCACATCCCCTGGCTCTCCCTCGTCAACTCTACTAGTTACATACTTGAAGAATTTTGTCAAGTATGATTTCCCTTTCACAAATCCCTGTTGTCTCTGTCCAATCCTACCACTGTTTTCTAAGTGCTTGCTATAAAATCTTTGATAATGGATTCTAGAATGTTCCCCACTACTTTTGGATTTGTTTATTGTCACGTGTACCGAGGTACAGTGAAACGTATTTTTCAGTGAGCAGCTCAAACAGATCATTTAGTACATGAAAAGAAAAGAAAAAGAAAATACATAATAGGGCAACACAAGCACAATGTAAATACATAGACACCTTACTGACGCCAGGCTGACTGGTCTATACTTCCCTGCTTTCTCTCCACCTCCCTTTTTTAAATAGTGGCATTACAATAACTACCCTCCAATCTGTAGGAACTGTTCCAGAATCTGTAGAATCTTGGAAGATGACCACCAATACATCCATTATTTCTAGAGCTACTTCCTTAAGTACTCTGGGATGTAGAATACCAGGCCCTAGGGATTTATCAGACTTCAATCCCATCAAATTTCCCAACACTATTTCTCTAATCTTGATCACCTTTAGTTCCTCACTGTCTCTGAACCCTGCATTCCCCAACATTTCTGGTATTTTTTTGTGTCATCATTTGTGAAGATAGAACCAAATTATGTATTTAGTTGCTCAGCCATTTCTTTGTTCCCCATTATAAATTCCCCTGTTTCTGACTGCAAGGGACCTACATTTGTCTTCACCCATCCTTTTCCCTTCACATTTCTCTGCAAACATTTAAAGTGAGTTTGTATGTTCCCTGCAAGCTTATTCTTGTACTCTATTTTCCCCTTCTTAATCAATCCCTTAGTTCTCCTTCACTGAATTCTAAACTGCTCCCAATCCTCATACCTGTTGTTTTTCTTGGTCAGTTTTAAGCTTTTTCCTTGGATCTAATACTATCTCTAGCTTCCCTTGCAAGCCATTGTCTGTCCATCTTTCTCGTTTTACTTTTGTGCCGGACAGGATTAAACAACTGTTGCAGTTCCCCCATGCGCTCCTTGAATGTTTGCCATTGACAATCCACAGTCACCCCTTTAATTAATGTTTCTAAATTGATCATAGCAAACTCACGCCTCATATCATCATGGTTTCCTTTATTAATATTCAGTGCATCTAGTCTCAGAATGAAGTATGTCACTCTCCACTTTGATGAAAAACTCTATCAAATTATGGTCGCTCATCCCCAAGGGGTCTCGCACAACTAGATTGCTAATGGTTCTGTTCACATTGCATAGTACTCAGTCTAGGATGGCCAATTCTCTCATTGGTCCTCAATTTATTGATCCAGAAAATCATCCTGTATACACTCCAGGAATTCCTCCTCAACGGTATTGTGACTAATTTGACTTTCCTAATCTATCTGCAGATTAAAGTCACCCACAATTACAAAAGTTCCTTTATCATATGCATCTCTACTTTCCTGTTTGATTCCATTCCCAACATCAGTACTACAGTTTGGGGGTCTATAAATTTCTTTGCCCCTTGATGTTTCTCAGCTCGATCCATACAGATTCCACATTGTCGGAGCTGATATCTGTCCTCACTATTGCGTTAATCTCCTCTTTAACCAGCAATGCAACTCCACCACCATTTCCTTTTTGTCTGCTCTTGCTAAGTACTGAATACCTCTGGATGTTCAGTTCACATCCCTGGTCACCCTGCAGCCATGTGTCCGTAATCCTTATTATATCATACCCATTTACATCTATTTGCGCAATTAGTTCATCTGCTTTATTGCGAATGCTTTGCGCGTGAGATGAGAGTGAAGGATATGGTGGTTAGTGTGGGATTGAGAGATATGGTGGGTGAGAGTATCTGTACAGACCCCTCAGTTACGTTAATCTGAATACATTTGGTTCCCAGAATGTACATTCCACAAATGGTAGAAAGATGTTCTTTTCAATCTGAGGTTGTAGAGAAGTTTGTATGTCCAATGATGATCAATTATTGTGTATTAAACTGTCCACAGTGAAATTGCCACTTGTCCTCACCTGTCCGCAGTCAGTTTGGTTGGCGTGTTGCATTCGGCGTTCATGGTCGAAAGGGAAATCATAGATACTTGTCGGTAGGATCTCAGCATGGACCTCGGTCGGCTTGTCCGTTTGTCATCAACATCGGGCTGCAAGGTAAATTCAAGAAAGAATTCAAGAGTGAGAAGTCAAGTGATGTATTATAGGTCAGCCTTGGCTCAGTGGTAGCACTGTCAGAGCTGAGCCAGAGATGAGTCAGAAATTCTAATCCAGGTTGACTCCCCTGATGCAGTAGTGAGGGAGTGCTGCACTGCCAGAGTCGCTGTCTTTCAGATGAGTCTTTAAACCAAGGACCCCTACGCCCTGTCAAATGGATCGAAAAGATCCCACGGCACTCTTCATGAGAGAAGAGTTCCTCCAGTGCCCTTACTAATATTCATCTCTCAACTAACCCCTCCACCAAACAGATTATCTGGTCATTTACCTCACTGCTATTTGTGGGTCCTTGCTATGTGCAAGCTAGCAACGCTTATTGCCAGAAAGTCAGGGCTTTTATTGAGAAACAATCCTCAATCTTCTCAACGCTGCACTGATGGGTGTGCTGACTTTTTAATGACACCTAAAACTAGTCCCTAATCAAGTGGGTGTTAAAGATCCTATGGCAGCACTTCAATAAATGGCAGCAAGCTATGGGGTGTCTGACCAACATTCATCCCTCAACGAACATCAACAAAGAAAACATGAACTGTTTACCCATCCTGGGCTGATTTGCACCATCTTATATTCATAAACAACTCCTTTCCCTACTATGCAAATAAAATTGTCAGCACTCTTGCCTCTGAGTCACAAGGTTCCATGTTCAAGTCTCACTCCAGGGCGTGAGAGTAAAATCAAAGCTGATAATGCAGTTCCGTATGGAGGGAGTGCTGCACTGTTGAAGGTGCTAACTTTTGGATAAAACGTTAAACCGAGGACTTACTCGACCGGATGTAAAAAATTCTGCGTCACTATTTTGAAGAAGACTTTCTGGCTAATATTCATCCATTGACCAACATCGCAAAAATAGATGATCTGGCCATTAACACATTCCTGTTTGCTGTGTGTAGATTGGCTGTTGCATTGTTACAGCATGAAATACTCTTTAGAAAGGGCCTCATTGGCTGTAAGACTCTTTGAGACGTCCGGTGGTTGCAAAGTCTTTCTTTTCTTCTTCAAAATCTTTAGCTCATTAAAAGCTTGCTGAATGGGTCAAGGCAGGTGCCAAATTAGTGGGCAGAGATATTTCAAGGCAACTATTTGAATTTAAAAGGACTCGAGTTGTATATGTTTTCACATATTCTTTTACATGGACACGAGACATCGAGTATGGCTGATGATTGCCCCATTGGCCACTGACAGGATTGGTGGCAGCGGTCTCTACGGAACACTGTAACCACCTTCCTGTGCTGCCAGACAATCCAAGGTACTTGCTAGAAAAAACATTCTAAGGTTGGGACATAACGGCACCTAATGATGACCTCATCTCAAGGTCCCTGGCTATAATGGCCTAGAAAGATGAGTACATCCCAGGTGGAATACATCTGGAGGATTGAAAACTGGGTTGCTTGACCTGCCAGGGAGATTCTTCTGACAGTCTTCTGGGACTCTCTCGCTCTCTCCTGCTGCCTGCCTGCTGTGCGTGTGTTGAGGAAGAGCGGTGAGAAGTTACTGCGCACACTGAAGGCTGTGCAGTGACTGTAAACTGAACTGAAATCTCTCGATTGAACCACAGAACCAACAATTCGGCAGCAGAAGTCAACTTTACTGGAAAGAATCACATTGGTTGCAACCCGTCATCATCTAGTTCTTGCAACTCAAGGTCTTCCATATAACTTTTTCTTTATATTTATTTCTAAACGGTAGGTGCATGAGTTTTAACATTTCTCCTTACTTTTTTTTAGTAGTTAATAAACTTACTCTATCTTAACTCAAGGAAAGCCTGGATATATATGGAGGCACAGTGGTTAGCACGGCACTGCTGCTTCACAGCGTCAGGGACCCGGGTTCGATTCCCACCTTGGGTGACTGTGTGGAGTTTCCACATTCTCCCCGTGGGTTTCCTCTGGTGCTCTGGTTTACTCCCACAGTCCAAGACGTGAAGGTTAGGTGGATTGGTCACGCTAAATTGCTCCTTAGTGTCAAAAGATGTGGGTTAGTTGTGGTTACAGGGATAGGGTGGGGGATGGGTCTAGGTAGGGTGCTCTTTCAGAGGGTCGGTGTAGGCTCAATGGACCAAATGGCCTCCTTCTGCACTGTAGGAATTCTATGGTTCCAAATTGGCTTCTTTTGAAACATAACCACTGGGTCTGGAAAATATACCCAAGGGAAAGGGAACCTTATCAGATTAGACCTTTGTTGCTACCAGCAGAGGGTGGGTTGAATAAAGACACGGAACCAGTCACCCCTCCTCACCCGGGTTTGTGACAATTTGGGAGTATTCCAGCTGGATGTTGACAGATCGAGGGGGTCTCGCCTGGATCAATAACTTTTGGGGAACGCCACCTGGGGTTGGTTGTGACACCATGAATCTGCGACCCAGTAATGGGGTGACTCATTTTAGGAGAGGGAGGTAGAAAGCTTCCAGGGTCAGAGAGGCAAAATAACTCCCTCCTTGCACACTACCACTACCCGACCATCCTTCCTCCTCTAGTGTGCATGTTAAGGAATACAAAGAAAGAAAAGGTTGTCCTCTTCAGCAAAGGTGGCACAGTGGTTAGCACTGCTGTCTCATTGCGCCAGGACCCGAGTTCAATTCGGGCCTGGGGTGACTGTGTGGTGTTTGCACATTTTCCCCGTGTTTAGGTGAGTTTCCTCTGTGCGTTCCGGCTTCCTCCCACAGTCCAAAGATGTGCAGATTAGGTGGATCGGCCATGCTAAATTGTCCCTTAGTGTTCAAAGGTTAGGTGCGGTTACGAGGTTACAAGGTTAGGGCAGGGGAGTGGGCCTAAGTAGGGTGCTCTTTCAGAGGGTCGGTGTAGACTCAATGAGTCAAATAGCCTCCTTCTGCACTGTAAGGATTCTATGAAAGGGAACCCAGGTACCTTGATCCTCGGCCACTTACCAGCTCCCTTAACCCATACTCCTTCTGTACTTTAATTTTTAACTGTTGGAAACATTCTTCCATCCGGTCGTGGAAAGGTTGAAGATCACCCGACACTCTTTTTTTGTGAAGCTGTATTCCTTTTTCAAGCAGTGGGACCTTGTGAAGAGAAAGATGAGAAAATTCTTAGCACATTGCTATTCAAAATACAGCAGAAGAAACAAGTGCAGTCCTGCCCCTCTTGCCCTAAGTCTGGTGATTGGGATGATGAATGAGCTGGCTGTCTCTTCCATGAAAGGTGTGCGAAAGGCCAGCTGAGGCAAATGGAGTATAGATGGCATAGGCAAGGCCATATTTATTGGCCATCCTTACCTTCCCTAGGGCAGTGATTTTCATCGTAGAGGTCACTCGGTCATAAATCCTGGAATTCCGTCCCTAACAGCACTGTGGGTGTACCAACACCACATGGACTGCAGCAGTTCAAGAAGACGGCTCACCACCACCTTCTCAAGGGCAATTAGGGATGGGCAACAAATGTTATCATCTCCAATGACACCATTAAAGAATAAAAAGTAGCGAGGGTTTGACCACTTAGTTGCCCTAAGATGCTAGCCTCCCTCGTAGAATGGGCCCATGATGGAAAATGATGTTCACCAGTTACATAAATGGATTTGGACTAAGGATTAGGAGTACAGTTTCAAGACGTGCAGATGACTCCACATTGGAATGTTAAAGCAGATGAAAATAGCATCAAAACATGTGGAAGATATGCAGGATGGCTGTGTAATTGGGAAATGAACTTCAAGAACCAAAAAGCTCTCATGGCGGATGCTGGAAGCCTGAAATAAAAACAGAAAATACTCAGCAGGTCAGGCAGCATCTGTGAAGAGAGAGACAAGGTTAAAGTTTCAGGTTAATGTCGTTTCATCAGCGCACTTCATTCGATAATAGGTGTGAGGTAGCACATTTTGACGAAGAACAAAGATGATTTAAGTGGAAACTAGATAATAAAATGTGGCAGAAAGGAATAGGAGGACTTGTTAGTTCGGTGAGGTGTAGAAGGAAAGGAAACTCCTGTGGAGCATAAACAACATCATGGGGCCTAATTCTGTGCAATACTCTGTTGCAATGCTTTTTTAAAAATCGGTTAGCTTGCAAAGCCACTTCAGGAGGCAATAATTAATTACGTAGTGATCAACAGGGATTAATTATTGGTGAGGCCAGATAGGGCAGCACTTGAGAGCCTGGCAATCTGACAGTTTTGTTGGACATTTTATTTTTTATGGTCTCTAGGACCCAAGTTCGTTTCCGGCATTAAGTGACTGTCTGTGTGGAGTTTGCACTTCCTCCCCATTTCTGCTTGGGTTTCCTCCGGGTGCTCCGGTTTCCTCTCACAGTCCAAAGATGTGCAAGTTATGTGGGGTTACGGGGAATGGCGGGGGAGTGGGCCTAGGTAGTGTGCTCTTTCGGAGGGTCGGTGCAGACTTAATGGCCCGAATGGCCTCCTTCTGTACTGTGGAGATTCTGTGGACACATCACCACAAAACACCACAATTTCACAACTTTCCTTGGTGGGACTTCAATGCAGCACCTTGGTGAGCTATCCGAACACCAAACCACTGGGATGCTATACGGTGCAAAAGAAAAACTGATAGCACCATCATCACCATGAGTGCAGAGTCAGATCACCGCCTTAACAGAGAATGATTTTTTTTATTCCTTCATGGGAAGTGGACAGGCCGCCAGCATTTACTGCTCATCTCTAGTTGCTCATGGGGCTGAGTGGTTTGCTAGACCACTTCAGAAGGCATTCAACAGTCAATCACATTGAGACATGTCTGGAGACATTCACAACGGTTTCATGGTCATCATTAGACTTTTAATTCCAGATTTTTATTGAATTCAAATTCCACCATCTCCCATAGTGGGATTTGAACCCTGGTCTCCAGAGCATTACCTTAGGGTCCCTGGATTACTAGTCCAGTGACAATACCACTGCACCAGCGCCTCCCGATGCTTAGCTGGAAACATCGAGCAAGTGATCAGTTAGGATTGTGACTGAATTGTCCTGTGTAACATCTTTAAACCAACCGACAAATCTGATGCCAAAGCTGCTTTTTTCCTGAAGAATAGAAGGGCACTCTGCAGTCATTGACTGCCACCTAGTGGAGTTTTGCAGTACTGCAGCATATTGAGCATATTGGAGTTGGGGGGGGGGGGGGCAGTTCCAGCGGCACAACTCGCTGGCAGAGGAATGTTCTGCTTTGATAATGTTCAAAAACAGGCCTAAAATTGCATATTAGCAAATATCTGAGAGGCATGCCCCGTGAAATCATTCACTGGATGAGTTAACGTGAACCAGTCAGATAATACTGCGTGTCCATTCAGGAAAATTATTTTTTGATGGTGTGATTAGATTCCAAAGGAAATATTCACCAAGGTTTCCAGACCCGGGAGGGGGGGCGGCACTAATGTAACACCAATTGTCTGACCTGTGTTTAGAAAGTGGTGATTAATAACCCAACAGTGTGGCAAGCAAACCAGGAGATAAATGATGGGACACTTAAAATGAAACGTTACTTATTGCCCCTTTGTTCTTTGAACATTTCTGTTTAGTGATTATACAAATAGTGAAATTGAGGAAAAAGAGGCGGGTTGGCTTGTGGAGGTAGGAGGCCATTTGATGTAACTTTCAAGAAGACATCTAAAGACTTGACAACCCTCAGTTACCCATTTATACTACCTGGTCATTTTTGTTTGGTTGAGAATTTAATTCTTAATCACTTCATTCAAATTGGATATTAGATTTACCCAGTGATTTTTGAAAGTAATATATCCAGAGCGTGTGAATGGATTTGGAGATTTAATATGGAGAGAGTATGTGCGGTTGGCGATTCTATACGGAGAGTGTATACGGGATTCGGGATTCAATATGGAGAGTGGATATGGGATTGGGAATTCTATATGGAGAGTGTGAATGAGTTTGGGGATTCTATATGGACAGTGTGACTAGATTTGGTATTGCAAAATGGAGAGTATATGTGGGTTTGGGGATTCTTTACATATGATGTACATGGGATTGGGGATTCTATATGGAGAATGCCTGTCAGACTGGGGATTCTGTATGGAGAGTGTGTATGGGATTTGGAATTTTATATAGAGAGTGTATATGGTGTGGGGGATTCTACATTGAGACTGTGAATAGGTTTGGGAATTGTATCTGGAGATTATGAATGGGGTTGGGTATTCTATATTGGAGTCTATATGGGATTGGGGCTTCTAAATGGAGAGTGTATATGGGATTTGGGATTCTATATTGAGAGCAGAATTAGGGATTATAAATGGAGAGTGTATATGGTATTGGCGATTCAATATGGAGAGTGTATATGGGATTGGGGATGCTATATGGAGAGTGTTTTTGGGATTGGGCATTCTATATGGAGAGTGGATTTGAGGTTGGTGATTCAGTATGGAGAGTGTGAATAGGATTACGGATTCTACATGGAGAGTGTCTCTGGTATTGGGAATTCCCGAGGAGAGTGTATATGAGATTGGGAATTCTATATGGAGAGTGTATATGGGATTGGGAATTGTATATGGAGAGTGTATATGGATTGGGGATTCTATATAGAGAGCATGAATGGCTCATGGGATTCTATCTGGAGAGTGTAAATAGGATTAGGGATTCAATATGGATAATGTATATGGGATTGGAGATTCTATACAGAGAGTGTTTATGGAATTGGAGATCCTCTTTGGAAACTGAATGCTGTGAGGGATTCTATATGAAGAGTGTATATGGGTTTGGTGTTTCCATGTGAAGACTATGAATGGGGTTTTGATATGAAGAAAGTATATTGGTTTGGAATTCCATATGGAGAGTATGAAAGGGTTAGGGAATTCTATGTGGAGAGTGTGAATTAGTTTGTGTTTATGCATTCGACACAGGAAGTGTGATTTTGTTTGAACATTCCATATGGGATTGTGTTTGGGTGTTGGATTTTAGATTCTATTTGGAGAACGTAAATGGATTTGATTTTTGCTATCCTATTTGGAGAGTGTCAATAGTTTTGTATGTTGAGATTCTATGCAGAATATGAGAATTAGTTTATGGATTGTCCATGGAGAGAGTGAATGGGTTTAATAATTATATATGGAGAGTGTTTAATGGCTCAGGAATTCATGGTAGCACAGTGGTTAGCACTGTTGTTTCACAGCGCTAAGGTCCCAGGTTCGATTCCCGTCTTGGGTCACTGTCTGTGCGGAATCTGCATCTTCTCCCCGTGTCTGCGTGGGTTTCCTCCGGGTGCTCCGGTTTCCTCCCACAAGTCCCAAAAGACGTGCTTGTTAGGTGAATTGGACATTCTAAATGCTCCCTCAGTGTACCCAAACAGGAGCCGGAATGTGGCGATTAGGGGATTTTCACAGTAACTTCATTGCAGTGTTAATGTAAGTCTATTTGTGACACTAATAAGGATTATTATGTAGAGAATGTGAACTGGCTCAGGGATTGTGTATGGAGAGTGTGAACTGGTTTAGGGATTGTATATGGAGCATGTGAACTGGCTCAGGGACTGTATTTAGAGAGTGTGAACTGGTTTAGGGATCGTATATGGAGCATGTGAACGGGCTCAGGGATTGTACATGGAGAGTGTGAACTGGTTTACGGATTGTATATGGAAAGTATAAACTAGTTTTGGGATTGTAAAGAGAGAGTGTACACTGGTTTAGGGATTGTATATGGAGAGTGTACATTAGTTTAGGGATTGTACATAGAGAGTGTGAACTAGTTCAGGGATTGCATATGGAGAGTGTGAACTGGTTCAGGGATTGTATATAGAGAGTGTGAACTGGTTTAGGGATTATATATGCGGAGTTTGCACTGGTTCTAGGATTTTACATGGAGAGTTTTGGGGCGGCACGGTGGCGCAGTGGTTAGCACTGCTGCCTCATGACCCTGAGGACCCGAATTCAATCCCGGCCCCAGGTCACTGTCCGTGTGGAGATTGCACATTCTCCCCTTGTCTGTGTGGGTGTCACCCCCACGACTCAAAGATGTGCCGGGTAGGTGGATTGGGCAGGCTAAATTTCCCCTTATTTGGGGAATTAACATTAAAAATCAAAAAGTATATAGAGAGTTTTGAACTGGTTCAGGGATTGTTTATAGAGGTTGTGAACTGGTTCAGGGATTGTCTATGGGGAGTGTGCACTGTTTCAAGGATTGTAGATGGAGCATGTGAACTGTTCAGGGATTGTACATGGAGAGTGTGAATGGTTCAAGGATTGTAAATGGAGAATGTGGGAGGCAGTGGCAATAGCATAGTGGTACCATTGTTGGACCAGTAACCCAGAGATCTAGGATAATGATCTGGGGACCCGAGTTCGAATCTCAATAAAATATCTGAAATTACTAATGATGACCATGAAACCATTGCTGGCTGGATCCTAAAGGACATAGCTGCTAGACTGGGACTACAGCAGGTGGTGAGGGAACCAACAAGAGGGAAAAACATTCTTGACCTCATCCTCACCAATCTGCCTGCTGCAGATGTATCTGGCCATTACAGTACTGGTAGAAGTGACCACCCTATAGTCCTTGTGGAGACAATGTGGCGTTTTCACATTGAGGATGTTGTGTGTCACTGCCACCGTGCTAAATGGGATAAACTTCGAACAGTTATTACAACTTAAGACTGGGCATCCATGAGGTGCTGTGGGACATCAGCAGCAGCAGAATTGTATTCAACCTCAATCTGCAACCTCATGACCTGGCAAATCCCTCACTCTACCATTACCACCAAGTCAGAGGATCAACCCTGGTTCAATGAAGAGTGCAGGAGAGCATGCCAGGAGAAACACCAGGCATACCGAAAAAATGAGGTGTCAACCTGGTGAAAGTTACAACACAGGACTACTTGTGTGCCAAACAGCGTAAAGAGCAAGTAATAGACAGCTAAACGATTCCACAACAAACGCATCAGATCTCAGCTCTGCAGTCCTGCCACATCCAGCCGTGAATGATGGTGGACAATTAAACAACTCACTGGAGGACGAGGCTCCACAAATATCCCCATCCTCAATGATGGAGGAGCCTAGCACATATGTGCAAAAGACAAGGCTGAGGTATTCGCAACAACCTTCAGCCAGAAGTATCGAGTGGATGATCCATCTCGGTCTCTTCCTGAGGTCCCCAGCATCACAGATGTCAGTCCTCAGCCAATTAAATTCACTCCACATGATATCAAGAAACGGCTGAAGACACTGGATACTGGAAATGCTGTGGGCCCTGACAATATTCCGACAATAGTACTGAAGGCCTGAGCTCTTGCAACACCCCTAGCCAAGCAGGTCCAGTACAGCTACAACACTGGCATCCAGACAGATATGTAGAAAATTGTCCAGATGTGTCCTGTACACAAGAACAGGACAAATCCAAACCAGCCAATTACTGCTCTATCAGTCAAAGTGATGAAAGGAGTCAACAGTGCTATCAAGCAGTGCTTACTAAGTAATAACCTGCTCACGGATGCTCAGTTTGAGTTCCGTCAGAGTCACTCAGCTCCTGACCTCATTACAGTCTTAGTTCAAACATGGACAAAAGAGCTGAATGCCAGAGGTGAGAGTCACTTGAAATCAAGGCAAGATTTGACCGAGTATTGCATCAAGTGCCCTAGCTAAACTGGAGTCAATGGGAATCAGGGGGAAAACTCTGCGCTGGTTGGAGTCATACCTGGCACAAAGAAAGATGGTTGTGGTGATTGGAGCTCAATCATCTTAGCTCCAGGACATCACTGCAGGTGTTCCTCAGGGTAGTGTCATAGGCCCAACTATCTTCAGCTGTTTTATCAATGACCTTCCTTCCATCATAAGGTCAGATGTGGGGATGTTCGCAGATGACTGCACAATATTCAGCACCATTTGCAACTCCTCAGAAAATGAAGCAGCCCATGTACAAATGCAGCAGGACCTGGACAATATCCTGGCATGGGCTGACAAGTGGCAAGTTACATTCGTGCCTCATAGTGTCAGGCAATGATCCTCTCCTCCAAGACAGGATCTAACCAACGTCCCCTGATATTCAATGACATTGCCATCACTGAATCCTCTACAAACAACATCCTGGGAGTTTCCATTGATCAGAAACTGAACTAAACTAACCATATTAATATGTAGCTACCAGGACAGGTCAAAGGCTAGGATTCCTAGGGCGAGTAAGTGACTTCCTGACCCCCCAAAGCCTGTCCACCATCTACAAGGCACAAGTTAGGAGTGTAATGGAATACTCTCCAATTGCCTGGATGAGTGCAGCACCAACAACACTCAAGAAGCTCGATACCATCCAGGAAAAAAGCAGCCTGCTTGATTACTTCCCCTTCCACAAACATTTAAACCCTTCACCACCACTGAACAGTGGCAGCCATGTCTACCATCTACTAGATGCACTGCAGTTACTAGCCAAGATTTTTTAGACAGCATCTTCCATATCCATGACCACTACCATCTAGAAGGACAAGAGCAGCAGATGCCTGGAAACCCCACGAACGGGGGATTCCCCTCCAAGGCATTTACCATCCTGACTTGGAAATATATCACTGTTCCTTCACTGTCGCTGGGGCACAATCCTGGAATTCCCTCCCTAACAGAACTGCGGATGTGCCTACACCTCAGTGGAGGGAGCAAACTGTTTCAGGGATTGTATATGGAGAATGTTAACTGGTTCAGGAATTGTATATGGAGAGTGTGGCCTGGTTCAGGGATGGCATATGGAGAGTGCAAACTGGTTAAGGGATTGTATGCACTGGTTCGTGGATTGTATATGAAGAGTGCAAACTGGTTCAGGGATTGTATATGGAAAATGTGAACTGGTTCCGGGATTGTATATGGAGAGTATGAACTGGTTTGGGGATTGTGTATGGAGAGTGTGAATTAGTTCAGTGATTGTATATGGAGAGTGTGACCTGGTTTAGGGATTGTCTCTGGAGAGTGCGTATTGATTCAGGGATTGTACATGGTGAGTGCATACTGGTTCAGGGATTGTATATGGAGAGTGTGACCTGGTTTAGGGATTGTCTCTGGAGAGTGCGTATTCATTCAGGGATTGTATATGGAGAGTGTTAATGGATTAGGGTGGTGTGATTTTGTATGGAGTGTGTGAATATATGCTTGGGTTTTAACAATCTGTAAAGTCTGCGAATTGCTCTATCTGGAAAGCAAGTCTGAATGGGTTTGCAGATTCCATATGGACAGTGTACATGGGTTTGTGATTTTTGATTCTGTATAATGAGTGCGATGACTCTGATCAAGGCTTTGTTCTTACCTGCCAAGCTATGAGATCCTTGAGCTGAATCAGTTTGTCCCAATCTCCTGGGTGCTCTTGTGAATAAGCATCCGTGAAGAAAGCCTGAAAATATGGATCAATTAAACACCGGCTCAAGACCAAAAATCCTCTTCTGCTTAAATAATAACCTGCTCCCCCTGACTGTCAGCCCGTGGTAAGTGGCTGCATTTTGTCTTGTTCAGACACGTTGCTAATTTGTGTGTCTACATTGCTCTTTTAGAAAGATAGTAAATTCAGTCTTTATTTACCATAGTGACTGAGAGAAAAAAAATCTTTAAATGTATAAAGGGAGATTCATTTTCAAACTGTATAATAGAGGATAATGTTCAACTAAATTCACCAAATGCCCCTGAAGATTAAATAGAAAGCCAAAACCATGGCCCATTGCAGATTCCAACAGATGTGTAAAAGAATGGCAAGAAACAATGCTTTGGGGGTTTTTATATGTGTCTTACCTCAAAGAACCTTTGTGCCTTCAGCACTTATATCTCCCTTTCAAGCTTTCAGATACTTTTGGATTCTTTCCTCTGACATTTGTGAGTCTACGTTGGATATTACTTTAACTTACGTTATGCGTGTTGGTTCTGGTGTAATTACTTGCTTTTTCATATCCTCAGTTTACCAGCGGGGTCATTGCTAAGTTGTTGTTTCATTTTTGGCAGTGCCAGCTTTGTTTTTGTCAATGTGTTCAGTGGTCTCCTAGGCTAATGTGTCTGATAGTTGTGTGGAGGTGACCGTTTTGTTTTAATTAGCGATATGCTTCAGACTAGATGTGTTGTACCAGCTGCGGTATCCCTCTAATCCTACATTGACAGCTAACTTATTTAGCAATCTGTGTCACATTCTTTCAGTCCCATTAATGGTACCTGACCCCTGAACATTATGGGACATTTGATGCATTCTATTGATTGTTTTTATATTACCGCTGTAATTCATCATCTATAATAGGATCTTATCCTCTCTTTAATAGGGAAAAAAAAATCATTGCTGCACTGCTCTCATCGGTCACTTCTATATATACCCGTCCATGAGGCCCACATCAAGAAAATATACATTTTATCCCAGGCTGTTAACGTATGCCTTTGTGTGCGCGCTTTTGGGTTCATTCTGTGAGTAAATAAAGTTTGTGAAGTGTCGCCGGATCTTCAACATTCCAACAAAAATTTACTATTTCCAGTTTTGAATAAGTTCTTACCAAACATTGTAAAGAATCATAATTAAAATAGATACGCAAAATATCCACATGAAACTTTGTTTGTTTGGATCAATAGTTCGGCACCGATGAATAATGCCACACTGAGTCAGTGCAGGTATGATCTTACACTGCCTTAGTAGAGGTATATATTCTTAATAAAGTATAAGTTCATAAATTCACACTCACACAATACCAGTGTATGATCCCACGTTAGTACAGGTGAGGTGTACAGGCATGCTAGGCTAATGTGAGTGTAGATCACAGGGAAGTCCATGATTTTCCACTCCTGCTTTCGGGCTGCAGGAATGACAGCGACGACAGATAATCCCGGCTTTTATGCCGAGGGGATTTCCCTAATCAGTTTTCCCCACTGATGACATAATGGGAATCCTGAGTTTGAAAGTTAGGGATTCCCATTTAAATATCATTATCAGGCCTTTGCGGCTGATCCCTGCCCTTCCTCGCCCCTTGGGGCCGGCAGCTTCCACCTCGTTTTTCCCATCACTCTGCCAAATAATGAGAAAATTCCACCCATTAAACCTGTCTTGATTTTCAATCTCTGCCCTCCAATGAGCCTCCTTATCTGGAATGGACCCTGTCAGGATTACCTCCTGCTCTGGTTTTGTCGCCTATTTGTTGAAGGCATGAATAATAAATTGTCCACTTTACCTTCTCATATTTAGCAAATCCACCCATAACCGCGGGATCCACGATACCGTTGAGCAACATGGAGAGAGGATTGATGGGAAGATGGTCATCCCCTTTGTACTGGCTGATCAAGGTGAGGATCTTCTCATTGGTTTTCTGCATTGTCTCGATCGCATTCTCCAGGGGGCTGATGGTGCTCTGTAGTAACAAAAATAAATCATTAATGGGGTTTCACTCTTGACGTTAGGGAACTTGGACTCTGTGAGATTAAAATATACAGGGATCAGGTGGCAAATAAGAGTTGAGGTCAAAGATCAACCATGACCTTATTGAATAGTGGGACAGACTCGGCGTGGACATTATGCCAACTCCTGCTCTTCTATCTCATGTTCTTCTGAATCACTTTAGAGGATTTTTGTACCCTTTAGTTCTGCGAAACCATGCTGCAGTCTGTACAGTTCTCAAAGGGCCTATCACACTCCCTGTCTCAGTGCATCAATGCACGGTGTAGATTAGAGCTCAGACATAGGGAACAGGAGGGACTCCCTATTCGAAGATGAATTGAACTTTACTGCCCATCACTAAGAGTGGCTCGGTGGCACCATTGCAGGTCACGCTGGCCAAGTCCTGAAGTACCATATTAGCCAGACTGAGCTTGCGGCAGATAGTGAGGCAACCAATGAGAGGAAAAACTTGCTTCACCTCACCATCCCCACTGCTGTCCCCGTCCCCCCTCCACCCAGTCTTCATGTTACAAAAGCATCTGTCCATGACAGTATTGGTAGGAGTGACTACTATACAGTTCTTGTGGACACAGAGAGTCTTCACACCAGAATGCCCTCCATTGTGTTGTATGGCACTACCACTGTGTTAAATGGGAAAGAGTCAGAACAGATCTAGCAGTTCAAAAATGAGCACCCAGGAGGCACTGTGGGCTATCAGCAGCAGCATAATTTTATTCAACCAAAATCTGTAAGCTCTTGAGCTACGTATGCTACCTTTACTATCAAATGAGGGTAACAAACCTGGTGCAATGAGTATAGGAGAGCATGCCAAAACAGCAACAAGTATATCAAAAAAAGGAGCCAGCCAGATTAAACTACAACGCATGATTGGGTGCCAGCCAAAGATGGGAATACTCTCCATTTTCCTGAGTAAGTGCAGCGCCTACAACACTCAAGAAGCTCAACACCATCCAGGACAAAGCAGCCGACATCGGCACTCCATTTTTCCCCACCTTAAATATTCACTCCCTCTACTACCAACCCCAGTGGTGGCAGTGTGTGTGTTTATGAGGTGCATGGCAGCATCGTACCAAGGCTCCTTTGCCAGCGCCTTCCAAACCCGTGCCCTCTCCCACCAAGACGAGAAAGATGGAGACAGATAGGAACACCACCACCTTCAAGTTTAAGCCACACACCAACGTGACTTGAAAACATATTGCCATTGTCCCTGGGCTAAAATCCTAGAACTCCCTCCTTAACAGCGCTGTGGGCCTACCTACATCACATGGACTGCAGCAGTTCAAGAAGGCAGCTCACCTTCTCGAGGGCAATTAGGGTTGGGCAATAAATGCTGACCTAACCAGTGAATCTTGCATCCCATGAAAGAATGGAAACAGAATTAACTGATCTGAGTTAAGTGTTGCAGTTAAGTACAGAACCGTAGGTTGGTGAGAATCAAAGAAATCTTAGGGAGTGACGTCATTAAAGCTTAACTGAAGGGAGGGGAATGTTGATTAATGCAGGCATTATCTATTGTCCAGGCCCATCTGATGTAAGTTTGCAGGAACCAGATCCTTCAGTTGCACAACATCAATCAGGAGAAGCCCCATATTTCTAACATGTCATGAAGTGCAAGTGAAAGATTTTCCATGTCTACAATGGTGTTTTGAGAATCTTAAGAGTATAAAGGATGCCATTCGGCCCAGCATGCCTGTGCTGGAGCTTTGAGAGAACAGTTGTACACTTTGCCACTTTTTTCTGAACCCTTGTAAGTTCCTGACACTCAAGTGGCTGTCCCTTTTAAAATTATGTATGGAATAGTTTCCACTTTTTCAGGTAGAATGTCCCAGATTCTGACAACTCTGACTGAAAAATGTTCTCTTCATCGTTCTTCCAGATCTTTTGTCAATACCTTTAAATCTATGGCCTCTGGTTATTGATTCACTCACCACAGTTTTTCCCTCTTTCTCATTACCTTGAAAATCTTTATTAGGCCATCTGTTAACTCTCTCTGTTCCAAGAAGAATAGTCAAAACATTTCCAATCTCTCCTCATGACTGAAGTTCCTCATTCCAGATAACATCCTGGTCAAGCTCCTCTGGACCCATTCTGAAGCCTGACATCTTTCCATAAGTGTGGTGCCCAGGATTTTCCACAATACAAGGGAGGCAGTGGGGTAGTGGTATTGTCATGGAACTAGCAATCCAGTGACCCAGGGCAATGCCCTGGGAATTCTGGTTTGAATCCCACCACAGCAGATGGTGAAATCTGAATTCAATAAATATCTGGAATTTAAACTTAATGATGACCTTGAAGCCAATTTTGATTGTTGCAAAAACCCATCTGCTTCACAAATGGGCTAAATCGCTGGCTTTTAAAGCAGACCAAGGCAGGCCAGCAGCACGGTTCGATTTCCGTACCAGCCTCCCCGAACAGGCGCCGGAATGTGGCGACTGGGGGCTTTTCACAATAACTTTATTGAAGCCTACTTGTGACAATAAGCGATTTTCATTTCATTTCATTCATTTCATAGCTGAAATGCTCCAGCCCAGGCAATGTCCTGGTGAATCTCCTCTGCACCCTCTCAAGTGCAATCACATCCTTAAGAAAGGTTTCTTCAAAAGCTCCTTTATTTACACTATAGTACATACATTCTAGGTAAGTGCATCTCTCTTGTACAGACTATTACATCCTCTCTTTTCAGTCTCTTTCACATGACAGCTAATGTCATTGTTACATCATGATAAAAAACATTATCTCATCACCACAATTATTAATTTATTATTTTACAACTGTAACCATGACATCCATTACTGGTTGTTGTAAAAACACATTTGACTCACGAATGTCCTCTATGGGAGGAAATCTGCCGTCCTGACCTTGTCTGGTCCACATGCAACTCCAGACCCACAGCAATGTAGACGACTCCTAACTGCCCTCTGAATTGGCCCAGCAAACCACTCAGTATGAGAGCAATTAGTGAAGTGCAGCAAATACTGGCTTTACCAACATAGCCCATATTCCATCAAAGAATAAATAATGAAGAACTTGTCCAGTCACCATTAATAATTTGTGCATATGGACACATATTCTGATCACCACCTGGCCATCTATACTTTTTGAAATTGTTCCAAGTACAGTAAACATTCTTTCCATATTTGCCCAACCAAAGTGCATCACTTCACACCTGCACTTAACTTCCATCTGCCAAGCTTCTGCCCATTTCACCATCCCATCTACGTCATTGTGAAGCCTGCAAATATTCTCGTTATTGTCACATTTTGTATCATCTACAAACTTTATTATTCTTCTCCCTGCACCAGAATCTAGGTTTTTTATCAAGGTTGAAAAGAGTAATGGATCCAAAACTGACCCTGGGGAACACCACTGGAAACCACTTCCTAGTCTTCAAATCATCCAATTGCTTGGATACAGCAATTCTGTATCCAAGGTAACTTTCTCCTTTATTTTGTAGGGTTACAAATGAATGAATCACAACAATGGTGATCTTATATTGATTTAATGCTGTTCCGTAGTATTCTCAAACTGTTACAGCATTGATGTGCATCAGTGCATAAGCAACAAAGAAGGGGAGGGAGTGGTGGTATTGTCACTGGACTAGTAATCTGGAAACCCAGGTTTGGACCCCACCATGGCAGATGGTGAAATTTGAATTGAATAAAAAATCTGGATTGTTGATTGAACCCATTTTGTTTTACTAATGTCTCTTTCGGGAAGGAAATCTGCCATCTTTACCTGGTCTGGCTGACACGTAACTCTAGGTTCACAGCAATGTGGTTGATTCTGAAATGGCCCAGCCAGACACTCAGTTCAAGGGGCAATTAGGGATGGGCAATAAATGCTGGCCTAGCGACGCCCATAATGAATAAGAAAATAGGATTAGGTCCAACAGTCTCTCGAGCCTGTCCACTGTTCAATAAACTTTCCTGCCTTATCCCCATTTCCCTTGCTTCCCAAAAACCCAGAGAGCTGAGTATTGGATATACATAATGCCCGAGTATCCACAAACTCTCAATTCTCTGAAATATGGCTGACCTCTTCTCTTGAGTTATGGTGCTCATAACTGGGGAAACAGCCTCATGGCATTTAGCTTGTCAAGACCTTGAAGAATTTTATATATTTCAATGAGACCACCTTTTGTTCTTCTAATCTGCAGATAATACAGGTCTATTATACTCAATCTCTCATAAGACAGTCCACTCATCCCAGCAGCCAATCTAATGAAGCCTCATCCCACGACAAGCATATCCCTCCTTAGGTAAACACCAAACCTGTGCTGTGCGTTCCAGATGAGCTAGACAATTGCAGTAAAGCTTTACTATTACGCTCTAATCTCCCAACAATGAAGGCAAACGTACCATTTAGCTTCATAATTTTTTGCTGCACTTGCATGTTCACACACTGATGTAGTACCATGTGTATACTCACACGATTACAGTACTAATATTCACTTTCTCATGAGTACAGTAACAGTCTGCATACTAGGATTCAAATGAAAGCTCATCTAGAGTCATTTGTGTTTGATTTTGGGGGCACTGCAGTTTCCAGTTGAGTGTGGAACTTTCTATCAAAGCACAAAGGGTTGAGCCCCAGCAGCTCAGTGGGAATAAGTTAGTGCCACGCTGAGGGATATTGTACTCACAGTGGAACTGGAACTGACTTCAAACCAACGCAGAATTCCAGGTAATTTATAAGCTGTGACAAATGTTGTCCTCTCAATCCACATTGACTGTAAGACATAAATAAATGGATTTAACAGGATAAGTGAATGTTGTGTTCTCAAATTATGACTACATGATTTTTGTCTTGACAGCTTGATGCACGCACACGTTTATATACGAGCAATGGTTTAACAAAGGAGGACAAACCAGGCTTCTTCCACTGTAGGCCATAAAAATTCCAACAAATAGAGGGGACCAGTGACATAACAGAGAAGAGACATGGTGCACTTAGGAGTGAGGCAGTTTTACTTCCAATGCAATATATAAACGTCTTATTTTTGTGCCACCCTGATGACAGCGTAACAGCTACAAAAATGTTTTGAAAATGTACAAGTGCATTACGTGCTGCCCCCAATAGCATGGAGGAGAGAATTTTTCTCTCTCCTTCTCGTTTTGTGATGCATTGTGCTCAGTATTTGATCTTCCCAGTCACGCTGCAAAGAAATGCTTCACTTCAGTCTGAATAATTACAACAATATTGGTTCTTGCTGTTCTGTCCACTCCAGATTAATAAAATAAATATATATCTTACAGCAAATTCATTGTCTGGGTCCACTGTTCCCTTCCGGACCGGTCGTGAGTACTGAAACCTCTGCACGTAATTTGCTTTGTAGAAGCTGGGAAGTCAAAGACACAAAATTACTTGCACAATGACATTCAGATTATAAAGTAACATATAGTTAAACATGTAATCCCCTCTCTCTTAACTCAGGAGCTTAGCTTTATGAATATATGGGTTATCAGATCAATTTAACCATAGCAGGACCCCAGGTACAAGGGTAAGTACAGTGAATGTTGGCTACTCATCCTGTTAGCACTTATGTGTAGGGGTGAATGGTGGCACTTACACAGTAGTTAAGTAGGGGTAAATGCAGTGATCAGAGGTAATTATTCATCAGCTCTTTAGTGTGGGGTACATACAGTGAATGGGGGTCTTTATCCTTTACCCATTTAGTGGAGGGTTTGCCACTCTTCCAGTGTTGATGCCTGTACCACTCTTCCAGTGTCAATACCTGTACCACTCTCCCAGTGTCGATGCCTGTACCGCTCTCCCAGTGTCGATACCTGTACCACTCTCCCAGTGACGATACCTGTACCACTCTCCCAGTGTCAATACCTGTACCACTCTCCCAGTGTCGATAGCTATACTATACTCCCAGTGTCGATACCTGTACTATTCTCCCAGTGTCAATACCTATACCACTCTCCCAGAGTCGATATCTATACCACTCTCCCAGTGCCAATACCTGTACCACTTACCCAGTGTCGTTACCTGTGCCATTTTCCCAGTGTCGATACCTGTACCACTCTCCCAGTGTCGATACCTGTACCACTCTCCCAGTGACGATACCTGTACCACTCTCCCAGTGTCGATACCTGTATAACTCTCCCAGTGTCGCTACCTGCATTATTCTCCTAGTGTCGATACCTGTACCACTCTTCCAGTGTTGCAGCCTGCATTTTCCCTTAGTGTCGATATCTATACCACTCTCCCAGTGTCGATACCAGTAACACTCCCCCAGTGTTGATACCTGTTCCACTCCCCCAGTGTCGATACCTGTACCACTCCCCCAGTGTCAATATCTGTACCGCTCTCCCAGTGTTGATATCTGTACCACTCTCCCAGTGACAATACCTGTTCCACTCCCCCAGTGTCGATACCTGTACCACTCTCCCAGTGTCAATATCTGTACCGCTCTCCCAGTGTCGATACCTGTACCACTTACCCAGTGTCGTTACCTGTACCATTCTCCCAGTGCCGATACCTGTACCGCTCTCCCAGTGTCGTTACCTGTACCACTCTCCCAGTGTCAATACCTGTACCACTCTCCCAGTGTCGATACCTGTACCGCTCTCCCAGTGTTGATACCTGTACCGCTCTCCCAGTGTCGTTACCTGTACCACTCTCCCAGTGTCGATACCTGTACCGCTCTCCCAGTGTCGTTACCTGTACCACTCTCCCAGTGTCGATACCTGTACCACTCCCCCAGTGTTGATACCTGGACCATTCTCCCAGTGTCGATACTTGTACCACTCCCCCAGTGTCGTTACCTGTACCATTCTCCCAGTGTCGATACCTGTACCGCTCTCCCAGTGTCGTTACCTGTACCACTCTCCCAGTGTCGATACCTGTACCACTCTCCCAGTGTTGATACCTGTACTACTCCCTCAGTGTCGATACCTGTACCACTCTCCCGGTGTCAATACCTGTACCACTCTCCCAGTGTTGATACCTGTACTACTCCCCCAGTGTCGATACCTGTACCACTCTCCCAGTGTCGATACCTGTACCACTCTCCCAGTGTTGATACCTGTACAACTCTCCCAGTGATGAAATACCTGTACCACTCTCCCAGTATAAATACCTGTACCACTCTCCCAGTGTCGATACCTGAACCACTCTCCCAGTGTCGAATACCTGCACCAGTCTCCCAGTGTCCATATCTGTACCACTCTTCCAGTGTCGCTACCTGCATTATTCTCCTAGTGTCGATACCTGTACCACTCTTCCAGTGTCGCTACCTGCATTTTCACCGAGTGTCAAGACCTGTACCACTCTCCTGGTGTTGATAGCTGTACTACTCTCCCAGTGTCGATACCTGTACCACTCTCCCAGTGTCGATACCTGTACCACTCTCCCAGTGTCGATACCTGTACCACTCTCCGAGTGTTAATACCTATACTGCTTTCACAGTGTCAGCACATGTACTGCTCTCCTGGTGTTGATGCCTGTACCACTCTTCTATTGTCGCTATCTGTACCAGCCTCCCATTGTCACGATCTGTATCAGCCTCCCAGTGTCCATACCTGTATCAGTCTCCCAGTATCGATACCTGTACCAGTCTCCCAGTGTCGATACCTGCAGAGCTCTCCTAGTGTCCATACCTGTACCACCCTCCCAATGTTGATACCTAAAGCACTCTCCCAGTGTTGATACACAGGTTGTTTATACAAGGAAGTGATGACACAACTAATTTCCAAAGGGATAGTGCTACTGCTATTACTGATCTTAACCTGCAGAATGCAGGGACTGACTGAGCCGACTGATTAAGACTGGTAAGAGCTATATCTGCACGACAAAGCTCTCCACAGCCTCAGAAACTGATAGTGATGACTTCTCAACAGCAAACTGTGCAACAAACTGTGCAATTATATGGACATAACACTTACATCTTCCAGTGAGGTTTCCTGAAGTCACACACCCTGGGCGTCATTCTCCGACCCCCCAGAGGGTCGGAGAATGGCCGTTGGCCGCCGTGAATCCCGCCCCCGCCGGTTGCCGAAGTCTCCGAAGGGAGAAAAGTCGGCGGGGCGTTAATGTCGCCGCTGCCGTCGGAGAATGTCACGGGTCTGCGCAAGGCAGCCGATTTTCGGTCTGCGCAAGGCAGCCGATTTTCGGCCTGCCGATATTCTCCCTTCCGGATGGGCCAAAGTCCCGTCGACGTGATGACCGTTCACGTCGACGTAAATTAAACCTCCTTTTCATCGGCGGGACCCTGTGCTCCAGGTTCACGCCGACCAGCGTGGAGATGAGTGACGGCCTGGGGGGTTGGCTCTGGGCAGGCGATGGCGTGGCCGCAGTCTGAATGCGTGAGGAGAGGTGTGTCTCGGGTTGTGTGTGTGTGTGTGTGCGGCGGGGGGGTGGGTGTGGTTAGAGTAGGCTGGGCTCCGGGGGAGTGCCGGGAGGAGGTCCGTGCCGGGGAGGGGGATGGGGGGGGTCCGTGCCGGGGAGGGGGATGGGGGGTCCGTGCCGGGGTGGAGGTTGGGGGGGGGTCCGTGCCGGGGAGGGGGATGGGGGGTCCGTGCCGGGGTGGAGGTTGGGGGGGGTCCGTGCCGGGGAGGGGGATGGGGGGTCCATGCCGGGGTGGAGGTTGGGGGGGGGGGGTCGTGCCGGGGTGGAGGTTGGGGGGGGGGTCCGTGCCGGGGAGGGGGATGGTGGGTCCGTGCCGGGGTGGAGGTTGGGGGGGTCCGTGCCGGGGAGGGGGATGGGGGGTCCGTGCCGGGGTGGAGGTTGGGGGGGGGTCCGTGCCAGGATGGAGGTTGGGGGGGGGGGTCCGTGCCGGGGTGGAGGTTGGGGGGGGGTCCGTGCCGGGGTGGAGGTTGGGGGGGGGTCCGTGCCGGGGTGGAGGTTGGGGGGGGGTCCGTGCCGGGAAGCGGGATGGGGGGTCCATGCCGGGGTGGAGGTTGGGGGGGTGTTCGTGCCGGAGAGGGGGATGGGGGGTCCGTGCCGGGGTGGAGGTTGGGGTGGGGTCTGTGCCGGGGTGGAGGTTGGGGGGGGGTCTGTGACGGGGTGGAGGTTGGGGGGGTGTCCGTGCCGGGGAGGGGGATGGGGGGTCCGTGCCGGGGTGGAGGTTGGGGGGGGGGGTCCGTGCCGGGGAGGGGGATGGGGGGTCCGTGCCGGGGTGGAGGTTGGGGCGGGGTTCCGTGCCGGGGAGGGGGATGGGGGGTCCGTGCCGGGGTGGAGGTTGGGGGGGGGTCCGTGCCGGGGTGGAGGTTGGGGGGGGGTCCGTGCCGGGGAGGGGGATGGGGGTTCCGTGCCGGGGTGGAGGTTGGGGGGGGGGGTCCGTGCCGGGGAGGGGGATGGGGGGTCCGTGCCGGGGTGGAGGTTGGGGGGGGTTCCGTGCCGGGGAGGGGGATGGGGGGTCCGTGCCGGGGTGGAGGTTGGGGGGGGGTCCGTGCCGGGGTGGAGGTTGGGGGGGGGTCCGTGCCGGGGAGGGGGATGGGGGTTCCGTGCCGGGGTGGAGGTTGGGGGGGGGGTCCGTGCCGGGGAGGGGGATGGGGGGTCCGTGCCGGGGAGGGGGATGGGGGGTCCGTGCCGGGGAGGGGGATGCGATGGCAAGTGAGTTGGTCCACCTGGCCAGGTGCCAGCCTCCAACAGTTGGACCCATGCGGTCCATGCCACCTGGCTGGGCGGAGGAGGGGATATGGGCAATGATGACATGTCGTCGTTCCCCTCCCCCCCACCAGGCCGTCAAGTTTTCCGATCATCCAGCGATGTTGGCCGCTGTGGCGGCAGCCGCTCATGTCTATGTTGCCCTGGATGAGGAGGAGGAGGATGAGGAGGAGCGTGCCAGAGAGGCGGCGCAGGCTGCCGCAGAGGGACAGGCGGCAGCCGCCCAGGCTGGAGGGACACCTGACCGACAGGACGAGGAGGGGGAGGAGGACGTCGCGGCCTCACGGCAACGGAGGCACCCGAGGGCGCCCCGTGTGTACCGGCCCCGGCAGTCATACCAGGACCTCACGGACCGGGAATGCAGGAGGAGACTCCGGATGAGGCGGGAAACCGTGGCACACATCTGCCACCTGCTGGCACACCTGTCACCGCGTGGCACTGGCGGGGGACACCCTCTCCCCGTGTCCGTCAAGGTTACGGTGGCCCTGAACTTTTATGCAACGGGGTCATTCCAGGCACCGAGTGGGGACCTGTCCGGCATATCGCAGACATCGGTGCACCGGTGCATCCGGGCAGTGACAGATGCCCTATATGACATGGCGCACCGCTACATCCGCTTCCCCGTGGACCGGGCCAGCCAAGCTGCCCGGGCCGTGGGCTTCTCTGCCGTGGCCGGGTTCCCCATGGTCCAGGGCGCGATCGATGGGATGCACGTCGCCGTGCGGCCACCTGCAGATAACAGGGCCATGTTCACCAATAGGAAGGGGACCTATTCGATGAACATACAGGTGGTCTGCGACCACCGCATGATGATCCTGCACGTCTGCGCCCGTTACCCAGGCAGTGTACACGACTCATACATGTTGTCGCGGTCATCCATCCCCGGTATGTACGAGGGACGCCATCCCCGGCTGAGGGGCTGGTTGCTGGGCAACAGGGGCTACCCATTGCGATCGTGGCTGATGACGCCTATACGGAGGCCACGCAATGAGGCGGAGAACCGCTACAATGATGCCCATGTAGCGACAAGGGGAGTGATAGAGAGGTGCTTTGGCGTGCTGAAGATGCGTTTCAGGTGCCTGGACCTCTCTGGGGGCGCCCTCCAGTATCGGTCAGATAGGGTCGGCCGCATCATTGTGGTGTGCTGCGTCCTGCACAACATAGCCCAGCAGAGGGGCGATGTGCCGCAGGCAGAGGAGGGCGGAGTGGAGGAGCAGCAGGAAGAGGCGCAGTCCTCCCCAGTTGAGGGGGATGGGGGTAATGGTCAGGGCAGACGGGGTAGACACAGGCGGGTGGCTGTCCACCGTTACCGGCTGGCCCAGCGGGCACGGGACAGACTGATAGCCGCCCGCTTCACTGACTAGATGGGCGTGGGAATCGGGTAGTATGGCCACAGACCGCACACCATGGCAACAGCCGACCACCCACACCCCCCACCCATCCACCCACCCAGCACCCTCACCCCCCTCCCCAAGCCCACCCACCCCACCCGCATGCACACCACCGCCCCCCATGGCCGATCCACCTGCGGCACAACGGGCCGGGCTCACACAGTTGCGGGTGGACGCGTGTCTATTGCAGGCCATGGAGGATGATGACAACCCGCCCTGCGGTGAGCTCCTGGCTCTACATCGTTGGACTATGTCTGACCCATGGCCACAGTACCACCATCCACCCGGACCATCCCTGCATGCGGCTGTGACACTGCAGCGCACGGTCCCGTCCTCTGCCCGGGGGATGTTGATGGCGGCCCAGGGGGAAGGGGGCAGACTCACCTGGGGCTGAGGTAAGACCACCCCTCACACACACACTTGCGCTCAACGTACATGACACCCCCGCATGCTTTGGACAGAGCACAAAGGCAGCTTCTGTAGGTGTAACATTGACTTTAATAACCAAAGGAGTTCATGCACGTGCCCTAGCCCCTAAAACTCATCTGTGCCCTGCACCCGTGCCAACTTACTCAGTGTCTAATTGTTTGGCCTTACGGGCCCTTTGACTACGTCTACGTGGTTCCCCAGACGGTACAGCAGAACTGGAGGTGGACTCCTGTGATTCCTGCCCTCTGACACTGGATCCCTTTGGCGGCCGTTTCCTGGGGTGTCCTGGCCTAGATGGGCCAGGCTGCGGCCCGGGCGACTGGGATGGCGAGCTGCCAGCCTGTCCTGCCCGTTGCCCACCCGATGCACCTGGGACGGAAGGGGGGGAGTCTGAGGTGTCGCGGTGTGCTGGGACCTCCCCTCCAGGGGGAGCCGGGACGGACCACACCACCTCCTCCTCCCTCGGGGTGCCCGATGGCCCCCAGGCCTCTACATGGGTGGGGGATGCGAACGGACTGGCCATCCGACGCCCCCCCCGACATCTGGCGCTGCCAGTCCTGGAGGCCCGTGCTGGTATCGACAGGGGTCTGCAGGTTTGCAGCCATGGAGCCCAGGGGGTTGGCAAACCCTGTCTGTGACAGTGCGACTCCAGCTCGCACATGGCCACTGGCGCCGATGCCCTCAGCGATGGCCTGCAGAGACTGGGCCATGGTCTGCTGAGACTGGGCCATGGCCTGCTGAGACTGGGCCATGGCCTGCTGAGACTGGGCCATGGCCTGCTGAGACTGGGCCATGGCTTGCAGAGACTGGGCTATGCCATCTGGCGCTGGCACTGGCTCATGGCCTCCTGTGAGAGGGCAGCCATTTCCTGGGCCACAGACGCCGCCTGCACGGAAAGCCCCAGGCCTCGCAAACCGTTCCCCATGTCTGACACCGTCGCACCCATTGCCTCCACCGCGGACGCCACCCGTGCGGTGTCGGCCTGGGTGGCACGCATGACCGGCACCACTCCCAGCTCCTGGACGTGGGTGGACCCCTCCACCTGCGACTGCAGCCGCTGCAAGCCGCCCGTCACCCTCTTCGCTCGTCTCCGGGTCGGTGGTTGCATCGGATCTATGTGTGGGTGTGGTAACTCCAGGAACCCGGGATCCATCTGGGCGGCAGATGTTCGCTTGGGCTGGGCTGCCCTCCGACCCCCCGGCCCCTCTGCTGCTCCTACCTCCACCTGCTGTATCGGGACGGCTGTGTTGTGCGCACCAATGAGTGTACCAGACGCCTCATCACTAAAGTGCCCAACCGAGGTGAGTGTTTCTGCGATGGTGGAGGGTGTTGGTGACAGCAGTGGCGTTGTGTCGTGCTCGTCGTCCCACTCTGAGTCCATGGCACTTTGGGGTGGGGGTTCGTCTCCACCCATCCACTCTGAGTCACTGTCCGGTATTTCGTCTTCCTGGGTAGTGCTGTCCCGGGTAGGGGTGTCCTGGGCAGTGCTGTCCCGGGTAGTGGTGTCTCGGGTAGTGGTGTCCTGGGTAGTGGTGTCCTGGGTAGTGGTGTCCTGGGTAGTGGTATCCTGGCTCGGATGTGACGGGGGCCTGTGGCTGCCCCCCTCGTCGCTGGGTGGTCGCTCCCGCACGTTACGGGGGTGTCGTCTCCCTGTTGCTCCAGGTCTCTCCGTCTCCCGTGGCCTCCGAGGGGCATCCTGCGGGCGTCGCATGCTGGAGGGTGCGGGTCTCTCCGTCTCCCGTGGTGTGCGAGGGGCATCCTGCGGGCGTCGCATGCTGGAGGGTCCGGGTCTCTCCGTCTCCCGTGGCCTCCGAGGGGCATCCTGCGGGCGGTCTGCATCTGCGGGGATGGGTGCCTGGACGTTTGGTCCTGCGATACACAATGAAGCATGCATGGTTAGACATCAGGTAGTGATCAGGTGATATGGGGGAGGGGGATATAGGGGAGGGGGGATATGGGGACGGGCTGTCGGTGGCTCACTTGCTACTACGCCCCCGACCTCTGCATCAGCAACCTCCCGGTCGTCAGGTCCGCCAGCCAGTTCCAGGGCCCTTTCCTCGTGTTCGGTCAGTGGCCTCTCATCAGCGGGGCCTCCTCCAGTCCTCACATGCTCCCTATTGTTGTGTGCGTGCTTCTCCTGTGGGGGGGGGGGGGGGGGGGGGGGGGGTGGCAGGGGTAAAAGGCAACACTGTTAGGCAGGTATATGAATGCACGCCATCGGTTGCGCGTGCATTGCAGAGGTTAAGGTTAGGGCTGGATTCACTTGGGGATATGGGGGAGGGGGGGATATGGGGGGGATATGGGGGAGGGGGGATATGGGGGAGGGGGATATGGGGGAGGGGGGATATGGGGAGGGGGGATATGGGGGAGGGGGGATATGGGGAGGGGGGATATGGGGGAGGGGGGATATGGGGAGGGGGGATATGGGGGAGGGGGGCTATGGGGAGGGGGGATATGGGGGAGGGGGATATGGGGAGGGGGGATATGGGGGATATGGGGGAGGGGGGATATGGGGGAGGGGGGATATGGGGAGGCTCACCCTGCCTGCTCTGACGAGGTTGTTCACCTTGTGGCACTGGGTGCCTGTCCGTGGTGTCAGGGCCGCAGCGGTGACGGCCTCTGCCACTTCGCTCCACAGACGCCGGCTGTGGCAACTCTGCGGCCGTGCCCGGGATACAGGGCGTCCCTCCTCTGCTCCACCGCGTCCAGGAGCGCCTCCACATCGCGTGACTCGAACCTCGGGGCTGAGCGGCGGCCAGCCATCTAGTCGGGTGTTGCGGTCGGGTGGGGGGGAGCAGCGCGGCCTTATGAGCCGTCACGCCGTGCGGCGCGTATGACGCTGCACGGCGTGAACCACTGCGCAAGCGCGGATCCCGTTACGTCGCAGCTAGCCCATTTCGGGCCGGAGACTTTTGACCCATTTTTCCGACGTGACACAAGTCGGATTTGCGCCGTTTTATGCGCCGATCGGCGGACTTACCGCCGATAACGGAGAATTTCGCCCCCTGGAACTCTGAAATACACTTTATGAAGTGGACACAAGGTGGCAGTGCGGGTTTAAAAGTTCAAATATTTCCTGGTGAGAATGTCTGAAAACTATGATCAGACTGACTGCACAAACTGGTCTTCAAGTACCTGGCACAGGACCTCACATGCAGAGAGTTGGAGGTTGAAGCAAAAGCATGGATTGGGAAAAGGTATTTTGAAAAAGGTATTTACCCCGGCACTAAAACAAATGTTCAAAATAAAAGAAAAATGTTCCTCTGATTTTTCTCCTGGATTTCCCACAGCTGGGACCTGCAGATTAATCATTGATCTTTGTAGAATCTAGGACAACCGTGGATGGTTGGCAACCCTACTTCACCCTTTTAAAATTCTGCCTCAATGAATTCCCACCTTGACCCCTCAGTTCTAATAAAAGTTCATCGAATGGTAATCCTGGTTTGCGTTGGCCCAGAATCTCAGGTTTTCCCGATGTAGGGAAGCCAAAACCTTGACGGCTGTCAGGATCACATTCACTAATTCTGAGGAAGCAGAAAGTCACAAGCTCGGGCCCTGTGTGATTCAACCTATCAAACGTCTCATGCAATCCAGTGAGTCTACTGGAGGAATTGTGTGCGTAAACCACCCCCAAAGGTCATCAGAGCATTTTTTTTAATGCATTCTTTCACGGGATGTTGGTGTCGTTGGCTGGGCCAGCATTTGTTGCCCATCCCTGGTTGCCTTTTAACCATTCCAGAGGGCTGTTAAGGGTCAACCACATTGCTGTAGCTATAGCCCCAGAGTCACATGTAGCCCAGACCAGGTAAGGATGGCAGACTTCCTCCCCTAAAGGACATCAGTGAACCAGATAGGTTTCTTTATGACAATCGGCAATAATTTCACAGTCATCATTCGACTTTTAATTCCAGATTATTTTTATTGAATTCAAATTCCACCGGATGTTTGGCACCCTGGTCCCTAGACTATCACCCTGGTCCCCAAAACATTACCCTGGTCCCCAAAGTATTACCCTGGCTCTCTGGATCATCAGTCCAGTGGCAGTACCACTGAGCCACTGACTCCCCATTCACCCTGCCTCACATCATCAAGATTCAATTCTAGCCTAAGGCTCTCCAGATGTCATTTTCCTAGGATCTGTATCATTCTAATGTGGATAGTAATGGATCAGCTCAGTTTGTGGTGTGTTCTTGTCTCCAATGGAAAGTTAAACCATTTGGGGAAAGCTAATATCTAAAAACTAGTTTGCTTCATTCTTGTTGACGTGAATCAACCAAATAGGAAGTTGGATCAACTAAAGTAACAGCTTTAAGCTTACTTGATTTTAAAGATATCAAACAGAATTTTCAACTTACTCTAGTAACACAGCTTTAACCAAAGTCATGAGAGAGTCAAGTAATTTTGTTCATCTCCCCTGTGGGGCTTCACTTCAAACCTTGGACAAAGCTCACTTTGCAAATACCTAAAGTATCACAGTTTTTGATTAATCTTCAAGGTAATTTTAGACCGTCAAGTTAAGAGAGCATTAAAAGTAAGAAAGACAATCCCATAAAACATTTCATGACCTCAGATTTCCCTAACATCACTTTATAGCCAATGAAGTACTTTCGAAGTGTAGACACCATCGTCATGTAGGAAACATAACAGTCAGTCTGCAGATAGTAAGGTCCCACAAACAGCAATTAAATAAATGACTAAATCATCTGATTTAAGTGCTGCTTGAGGGATAAAGGTTGGCCAGGACCCTGGGGATAACTCATCAGATCTACTTTCAATGGCTTGTGATAAGGGCAGCAAGATAGCATTGTGGATAGCACAATTGCTTCACAGCTCCAGGGTCCCAGGTTCGATTCCGGCTTGGGTCACTGTCTGTGTGGAGTCTGCACATCCTCCCCGTGTGTGCGTGGGTTTCCTCCGGGTGCTCCGGTTTCCTCCCACAGTCCAAAGATGTGCAGGTTAGGTGGATCGGCCATGATAAATTGCCCTTAGTGTCCAAAATTGCCCTTAGCGTTGGGTGGGGTTATTGGGTTATGGGGATAGGATGGAGGTGTTGACCTTGGGTAGGGTGCTCTTTTCAAGAGCCAGTGCAGACTCGCTGGGCCGAATGGCCTCCTTCTGCACTGTAAATTCTATGATATTTTACAGCCATTTGAAAGGGCAGAGAGGGCCTTGCTTTTGAGTTTCATTTCAAAAGCAGTACCTCCAATGATGCAGAATGCCATCAGTACTATACTGGAAGAGGTAGCAATGCCTCAGTCAAAAGACGGCACATCTGAAAGTGAAGCACTTCCCCAGTGCTGTGCTGATTTCTTAAAGGTGGGGATGTAAGTTTCCGATTGTCGAGTCTTTTGCCAATAATCTTGGAGTCTTGCCACAAAAAGGCAAAATGGATCAGAACCACATTTAACAAGATTGGTATCTCCTGGCTGTCATAATGTACACAGCAGTATATGATGGTGCAGAGACACACACTGACTGACACACTGCAAGACCAATCAACACACACAACACAGCAGCCAATCACCAGTTAGGGCACGGTCACTACAAAGACAGAGGGCACTAGTTTTCCCGCTCATTCGGGACGCAGCCTCTGAGACAGACAGAGCCCGCAGTCAGTAGCACAAACATTCACCATGTGCTAGCAGTATAGGCTGGTCAGGTTAGGCATAGATGTTCAGTCAATCTAGTATAGTGTCGACCCACAGTGCAAGTATGTTTAACAGCTCTTAGTTAAATAAAATAGAGTTGTACTATTACAAGTGTTGGTAGCCTGTCTATGTTACTGCTAAGGTAAACGCAGTCTCCACAGATCCAGAGTACCCAACACATCAACCACTGCCTCCGAGCAACACTTCCGCACTTTTTCTTTTAGTAAGAAGAGATGAGTGGAATTTCTCAATCTCAATTCTTGTGCTGTCCCATTAGAAAGGTCACAAAGGGTTTCAGAGAGGTGAAGATTGGTGATCCTGCCAAAACTGTCACCCGAATTGGAGCAAAAATCAGTGCAAGTTAGATGGTCAAAAATAATGAATAAAGTCACAAATCCACTTAAATATCTGTGGCTCCTTTGACAACTGGCATAAACCAAATGGGTGCTTCTCAATCCAAATGAATGGCAGTTGAGAAGATGGGCAGATGCAGGCCACAAGCAGCCCATGCATTATATTAGGAGTACCATAGCACTACTGTCATACTTACTTTATGACTTGGTCCGGCACTGGTTTGTCCTTGAAGCGTGATGGTTCCTCTAGGACTGGCTGGACAGTGAAACATTGAATGACTGTTTGAGAGTCAGGTTAAGGCTGTAGTAATTAGTAGAATTGATAATTGTTGTAAGTACAAGAGCAGGTCAGAGGCAGGGAATTCTGTGGAGAATAACTCACCTCCTGACTCCCCAAATCCCATCCACCACTTTAAATAATTACTAATCTCTCCATCGACGCACAGTAGCAGCGGTATGTACCATCTAGAAAAGGCACTGCATGAACTCACCAAGGCTCCTTAGACATCACCTTCCAAACCAGTGAACATCTAGAAAGACAAGTACAGCAGACACATGGGAACCCCACCACCTGAAGGTTCCCCTCCAAGTTATTCACCATCCAGTCTTGGAAATATATCACCATCCTGCACTGTCGCTGGGTCAAAATCCTGGAACTCCCTCCCTAACAACACTGAGGGTGTACCTACACCTCAGGGACAGCAGGGGTTCAAGAAGGCAGCTCATCACCACCTTTTCAAGGGCAATTAGAGATGGGCAATAAATACTGGCCTTGCCAGCGATGTCCACATCCCATAAATGAATTTAAAAATCTTCATTCTCATCATTTGTGGGGGAATTCATTTGTGGCATGTTACTGTGTGCGTGATCGAGTGGATCTTCAGGGTTACAGTAGAAGAGAGAGTCCTAATTTCAGAGCCTGATTATAAGGAAAGAATTTAAAGATTTAAAAATCCTGTCAGATCTCGTGGATCTAACCAGAAGTTGCTGTGTCCGCCATTACTTTGCCCAGTATGCTAGAATGTGACATCCACAAAATGACCTTGTCACCAAATGGCTCGCTGCTGAATTTTCTCTGGAGATGAATTGGGTGCCAACAGGATCGAGTTAGCTAACGATAAATAGTTGAACTGAGGCAACCCACCGGAGGCATACATGGTAGCCGCACACTTGTGCCAGGTGGGTAGCTCTAAAGGGCACTGTTAGCAATTGGCCAGCCAGCCTGGCTCACTAATGGAATCTGGAGGGGTAGAGTTGTCACTGGGGGCTGAGGGCTTTCCACTCACCACTGAACACTTTAAGCCAATTGATCCTGTTTGGAGAAGCAGTGAGATGCTTTCCCACACAATAGGCTATTAAACCGTACTGTTCAAGTGGGTTCCACTCAGGCAGAATCTCTGTGTTCAGGTGACCAGAGGGAGTTCCTTCATTTCAACTCTGCCAAACCATTTCAAATCTCTTTGGACTTTGGTAAATGTGGTGTGGCACTTTGGTGCTGTGAGTGCCCTCCATATTTTCCAGTAATTCTTTCTCCGTGGATTTCTCTGTAGTTTGCTTTGGAGATGTTTAAGCGAGGTGATCTTTTGGAAGTATGTCAGTCTCTTCCATGCTAGGCTGGAAAACATATTAGCCTTCCCTTGTAACTCAGAGCTCGGATACTGCAGATCAGTCTTGTGGTCCTTCTCTGTAGCCTCCATGAGTACTTAAATATCTCCCATTTCTTGGTCAGAAGTGGATGCGGTGACCTGAATAGCCCATTATAAAGTTGGATTGATTTATATTTCACTGTGTGCGCATGTAGTTCAATATCCTATTGGCTTTATTGCTGTTGCTCTTCATTGGTTCGGCATGTTTGGCTTTGAGTCTAATAAAACTCGTCAGCACCTTTCAGCACTATCCTGAATTATTTATGATATAGAGTGTGAAGCTTCCTCCTTCTTTCCTTTGGTAACTTTTAATTTGTCTGCACTAAATTTTATTTTCCATTGTTTTGTCTGCTCTTCTTTTCAAATCACATTCTGTAACATCGGACCTATCTCTTCCCAATCTGTTCCTCCTCTTTGTTTACAAATCTGTACATACTGCATTGAATTTCTGAATTCAGATCGCTGTGGAAAATTAGAAATAGTAGCAGTTCCAACACCAATGCCTGAGGTACTCTACTCCGTCACTCCCTACCCACCCTAACAGAACTTCTCGGATAAATAGCCATGCTCTACCTGTCAACGAGACCATTCTCAGGCTTCACACTGAAATTCCACAGCTTTCAGGTTCAATTAATAGTTTAATTAAAGCAAAATACTGCAGAGACTAGAAATCTGAACAAAAAGCAGTAAGTGCTTTTTTCTTTTTTTTGGGATGACGCAGACAGAATGGGCTGAATGGCCTCATTATGCATCATAATGTTTCTTGATCCTATGTTGAAAAAATTCAGCTGGACTGGTGAGATCTGTGCAGATGGAGATACAGAGATAATGAGCACGATTCTCTGGCCTCTCTACGCTCTCGTCTAAGCGGAACGAGGCCGGTGAATCGCGGGAGAGGCCAAAAACACCAGGCATGAAACAGTTTGCAATGCAACCAGCCTGCTCCCATAAGCAAAATCGTGAACTCACTGTAGCGTGGCGAGAAACCAGTTATCACCATTTAAGCCCTATCTCCTTACAATTAATGGGAGCCACCCCAGCAAGCTGTCACGCTGGTGTTGATTAGTACTCATTTTTAAAGACATGGACCTGGCGGAATGGCTTCTGTGGGGAGCCGGATAGCCATCTTTGCTCACAGGCAGTGAGCCCGGGGGCGCTGGGCTTGCACCCGAGTGCTCGGTGGGTGGTGGGGGACCCCCGGCTGGGAGGAGGGGGTGGAGACAGCCCCAGCTGGGTTGGCAGCCAGGCGAGGGGGAGGGGGGAGGCGTTGTGGGGTCAACCGTGTTCAACCGCTCGCGGCACCACCATACCAACCCCGGAACGTGTGTGCCCATTCCGGGGTCTGTCTGCCCCACCGACCAGCCATAACCCCCACCGACTGATGAGGCCTTGGCCGCGCAGCTGAAGGTTATCGCTAATTGGAAATTGGCAATCGTGGTTAAGTGAGCACGTCACAGAACACAAGTGTATTCCCGTGGGTGCACTGGCCATGTAGCATGTGGGAGTCAATGTCTAGCATCCCAATCACATCAAGATGCCTGGACACTGTGCTTGAACATTGTGGGAGGCAACACCACACACGCAGCAGCCAACATCCGAATACATGGGGGATGGGACACAGCTCCGGGGAGATGTCCACGGCCGGAGGGTGGGTGAGTGCCATGGGCGAGGGACCAAAGCGAGGTCCAGGTGATGTTATGAGCAGGTGTCCGGGGTACAGGGTCTGGGGTCCAGGGAGGGGGGTCTGCTGAGGCCGGGTGTGCGTGGGCAGGGCGTTCCGGGTGGGGGGCAGGGTGGCCCCCACACCCTGAGGACCCGGCCGCCCATCAGGCCAGGGGGGGACCCAAAGAGAAAGGCCCGCGACAGCCCAGGGTGTATAGGCGTCACTGGTCATTTGAACAGATGACGAACAGCATGTACGTCAGAAGCCTTCATCTCAACAAAGAAATGGTGCGGCATCTGTGTCATGTCCTCGCGGACTTGACACCACATGGGGGAGGCGGTCACCCGCTCCCAGTGGCCGGCAAGGTCACTGCAGCCCTGAACCTTTACGCCTCAGGATCATTCTAGGGCTCGAGCAGGGACCTGTGTGGCATCCGACGGGTCACGGATACCCTTTATGCCCAGGCGCAGAACAGCATCAAGCGCGAACTTGCGGAAGTAGGTCGGAAAGCTACATACAACCTACCTGCGTGGGATCCAGTAGGCACCCTCGATTCTTCGACCTCCCTACGGAGGCTGCAGCTGGGCGCCGATCAGTGCTGGTTCACACAAACATTGACCATGTGGAATGGCACCCTGGGTGGTCAGGGTAAGTGCAGCGTGGCTCCCTGGACCTCCCTCTGGAACGTGGGCACCTTGGCACTGCCAAGCCAGCAGAAGCACTGCCTGGGTGCCAGTGCAAGGGTGCCTGAGTGCTAGGGTGGTACTGCCAAGGGCCAGCGGGTGAGGGCGGCCATGCCCATGAAATGAGGGTGAAAGTGGGGTTTGAAGGCTGGGGGTGTGCAGGGCAGGTACGTAGGGGCCTCTGGGAGGTTGGGTGGGTGATGGGTAAGCGTCCTAGATGGGAGGGTTTGATGTAAGGGAGCTTGGTAAGGCCTGAAAATGGGGGACTTCCAGGGGCCCCATAGTGGGGTTTCCTCACTTGGGGGGGGGGGGGGGGTGGTAGCGTTCACGTGTGTGTGAGGGGCGGGGTTACATTGCCCATGGGTGGGGGATGTGGGGGCCCACAAGATCATTTCGAGATCGGGACATCCTTTCAAAATGGTGGCCCGATCTCTGGGTTCAGTTCCCAAATGCTAAAAAATAAGCGTGGGGTAAACCAGTGAGAAACTCCCCAGGGCCCATAAAAGTGACTAAGTGTCATTAAATAGCAGTGGGGAACTCGCTGGCAGAGCCAGCGGGAAACTCCCTGAAAACTCCGCCACAAATTAACTTGGAAATGTTTTCGGAGAATCGCGCCTTACATGTCATTTGTGGTGGGTTTTGCTGGTCGTTCCCCATCGGCTCTGCCAGCAAACTCCCCACCGCTATCTAATGACACTTAGGACACAATTTACCCAAATGGGAACAAAGTCCCATAGCGAGCGCGTTTAGCCGCGAGGTTCCCTGTGCTCCCAGTGCCGAGAAACACGTGGCTATTCAGCGCAACTTGCGTTGTATCAGGGGCCTCAGGGGAATACGCGGCCGAGGCTGTACATAGCCCCATTTTGTACTCTGAGTAGCTCCACTCTCCGGAACTCCCCAGTGTAGTGAGAGATCGGGATGCCATTTAAAAATGGCGCCCCAATCTGAGATGCCGCCGAAGCAATCCCTGACCCCCCCGACCCCCCCCCCAGCCTGAACACACTATGGGAGGATCCCCAGCACCCCTCTGCAACACCCACGCAGGGCACTCCCAGTCCAATTACGCATGTGCACAAAAATGCCAGCTTGGCACTTTGGAAGTGCCTACGTCGCAGTGCCCATGCCAGCTGGTAATACCACCCAGGCACTGTGACAGTGCCAGGCTAGCACCCAAGTGGCACTGCCAGAGTGCCAAGCTGGCACTATCAGTGCCACGGGACCACCCTGCCCAAAGGCCATGCACCTGGAGCCTCCAATCCCCTGGGAGACCACCACGAGTGAGGTTCCATCGCCTCCCCGTTTGTGGGGACCAGTGCTGAAAGGCACTTGCCCAAGGTTTCTGAAGAGAAGGGAATGAATCTCAAAGCCTCAGGTACCTTGGGAATATGCACATTAGAGTGAGACTAGCTGTCTTACTCTGTTATGCAGATATGCAGATTTGCCAAAATCTGTTCCTGCCCACAATGGGCGGGATTTACACAACATCTTGCGTTCGATCTCGTGAGGTATTGCATTGTGGAAGATGATTCTTGGGTAGGGTGTGTAGATAGTCTGGGTCATGTTGACTTCAAAAAGGAGGAGGTATTGGGTGTTTTAAAAGACATTAAGATAGATAAGTCTCCTGGGCCTGATGGGATTTACAACAGAACACTGAGGGAAGCAAGGGGCAAAATTACTGGGGCCTTGACTGACATCTTTGTATCCTCATTGGCTGCAGGTGAGATCCCAGATGTCTGGAGAATAGCAAATGTGGTACCGCTGTTTAAGAAAGGAAGCAGGGATAATCCAAGAAACTGTAGGCCGGTGAGCCTCATATCGGTAGTAGGTAAATTATTGGTGAGAATTCTCAGGGACAGGATGTATACCTACTTGGAAACAAACGTACTCATAAGCAATAGACAGCATGGTTTTGTGTTTGAGTTTTTTGAGGAGGTGACAAAGGTGATTGATGAGGGGAGAGCGGTGGATGTTGTTTACAAAAGGTGAAGTCACACGGCATCAGAGGTGAGGTGGTAAGATGGGTGCAGAATTGGCTCGGTCACAGAAGGCAGATGGTAGCAGTAGAACGATGTTTTTCTGAATGCAAGGTTGTGACTAGTGATGTTCCACAAGGATCGGTGCTGAGGTCTCTGTTGTTTGTAGTATACTGTCATGAAAATGTCGCTTTAAGAAATGTTTGGTTGCTCATTTTACTGCTGTGGTGTCAGAGTGTGGGTGAAGCTGGGCTGTCTGTCAGCTTTTTACTTTCGTTTTGGGCTGTTTGCTGCAGGATGTGTTTTAGATTTGTTTCCAGTGTTGGAGCTGAAGCCAGACAAAGCAGGTGTACTGTTGATCTCTCTGCCATGAAAAGACTATCTCTTGATCATTTGGTGAATGCAGAATTATAAATGTTTTCAGGAGTGAATATAAGCCTGATGTGCTTCTGTTAAAAGGTGTTTCTTTTGTCTTCTGGGTGTTGTTTGGGAAGTTATTAAGGATTACCTAGTGTTGTATTCCTTGGGGGTTGTATTTGAATTAATGGTTGCTAAGATATTCACTGTCTGTTTTAAAAAGGTTAACTTGAGTTCATAGAATAAACATTGTTTTGCTTTAAAAAAATACTTTTCATTTCTGCTGTACCACACCTGTAGAGTGGGCCGTGCTCCACATACCACAATCTACTAAAAGTTGTGGGTCAGGTTAACTCCATGATACACTTTGGGGTTCTCTAAACCCTGGCCCATAATAAATTGGGGGCTCGTTCAGGATAAAAGTCTATCTATTGGATTGGCTTAGTGAACTTAAAGACAGTGAGGGGTGAGCATATTGCGGTTGCTTATCATGTGTGGTATTCTATTTTAAGTGGGGAGTGTGTTGTGGACAATGGCTCTTTCAGAGGCTCTGAAGTTTTTGGGGGTGGAGACGGTCACAAGCAGTACCTTACGGACAGAGACTAAAAGCAGACTGTTAGATTTGGCAAAAACATTGCAGTTAACATAACCTGGCAAAATACGAAAAGATGAGGTAATTATGGTGGTGGCTAAGCATTTAAAGTTGCCTGAGATACAGTTTGACTCATTGGAAATGGCAAAAATTCAGTTAAAACTTAAATAAATGGAACATGAGAAAGAATTAAAGCAGCTTGAATACGAAAGGGAGGAAAAAGAAAGAGAGCGAGAGGAAAAAGAAAATGAGAGAGAAGAAAGGAGAAAAGAAAGAATAGCCCGAGCAGAACAAAAAGAAAGAGAAAGGGAGGTACAGATCAGGAAAAAAGATAAAGAGAGAGTTTGAACTTCAGAAAATGGCCATGAAACATGACAGTCAGTAAAAATTGGCAGATGTAAAGGGAAATGTACAGTTGGATAATAGTGATGAGGATAGCGAGAAAGAGCGTCATAGTCGAAGGCTTGGTGGGGATCTATTTAAATATGTGCAAGCATTGCCAAGGTTTGACGAGAAGCAGGTGGAAGCCTTTTTCATTTCATTTGAGAAGGGAGCTAAACAAATGAAATGGCCACAGGGCATGTGGGTATTACTGATTCCAACAAAGCTGATAGGTAGGGCTAGTGAAGTGTTTGCATCACTACCGGAGGAGGTATCTGGGACATATGAGGAGGTGAAAAAATCCATCTTAGGTGCATCTGAACTGGTGCCTGAAGCCGACAGATGAAGGTTTAGAAATTTAAGGAAAGAATTTGGTCAAAGATACATGGAGTTTGAAAGGATCAAACAGAGTAATTTTGAAAGGGGAATAAGGGCTTTGAAAATAGACCTAACGATTGAAGCTCTCAGAGAAATTATACTTTTGGAGGAATTTAAAAATTCAATTCCTGATGTAGTGAGAACTCATAGAATTTACAGTGCAGAAGGATGTTATTCGGCCCATCGAGTCTTTACCGGCCCTTGGAAAGAGCACCCCACTCAGGCACACACCTCCTCCACCGCATCCCCTTCAGCCAGTAACCCCAATTAAACTTTTTTGGACACTAAGGGCAATTTAGCATAGCCAATCCACCTAATCCGCACATCTTTGGACAGTGGGAGGACCCGGAGGAAACCCACACACACACGGGGAGAAAGTGCAGACTCCACACAGGCAGTGACCCAAGTCAGGAATTGAACATGGGGCCTGTAGCTGTGAAGCAACTGTGCTAACTACTATGCTACCGTGCTGCCTAATTCATGTGGAAGAGCAGAGGTTTAAAACTGCGAGATTAGCAGCAGAAATGGCAGATGATTATGAATTAGTTCATAAAACAAAGCTTGGTTTCCGACATCAGTCTCAGCCTGTGAGGGATAGAAACTGGAGAGATGAGAAATACTCAAATGGTAAAGGTAAAGGTGATTTGATGGGAGATAATCAGGAGAGTGTACCTCAGATTAAAAAAGAAATCCAGGACGGTGGAAAAGAAATGAAAAGTTTCAAATGTTTTCACTTTAATAAACGAGGCCATGTAAAGTCACAGTATTGGTGATTGAAGAAAAGCACTGGGAAGGCTGATGTGGTAAAACAGGATAGAACAGTGGGGTTTGTTAAAGTGGTAAAGGAAAGCCCAAGTGAAGTGAAGGAGGTGCAAAAGATTGTACAGCCTGATCAAGAGGTGATTGATAAGAAGGTGCCAGATCTCTTTAAAGAATTTACTTGCGTGGGTAAAGTTTACTCATGTGTATCAGGAGGAGGAGGTAAAGAAGTCACAATTTTAAGAGATACGGGAGCTAGTCAATCTTTAATGGTAAGAGATGAGGAGTTACGTAGTTTGGGAAGAATGTTGCCAAAAAAGGTGGTAATATGTGGAATTCAGGGTGAGAGGAGAAGTGTTCAATTATAGAAGGTAAGGTTGGAAAGTCCAGTGAAGAGTGGTGAAGTGGTAATAGGAGTAATAGAGAAACTATCTTGTCCAGGAATACAGTTTATCTTGGGTAACGATATAACCGGATCGCAGGTGGGAATGATGTCTACTGTGGTTGCTAAGCCAATGGAAAATCAGACAACTGAAATGTTGAAGGGCGAATATCCTGGGATTTTTCCGGATTATGTAGTAACAAGGTCACAAAGTCACAGCTAAAGACAAGAGGAGAAATCAAAGAGTGAAGGTGAAGTTGAAGTGCAACTATCAGAAACGATTTTTGATCAAATGGTTGAAAAAGAACAAAAACAGGTGGAGGATGAGGCGGATATTTTTAGTTCAGGAAAATTGGCGGAGTTACAACAGAAAGATGTAGAAATAAAACGGATGTATCAGAAAGCATACACAGAAGAGGAATCTGTGTATACCAGAGTGTTATTACCGTAAAAGTAATGTCTTGATGAGAAAATGGAAACCTTTACATATGCAGGCGGATGAAAAGTGGGCAGAAGTTCATCAAGTAGTATTGCCGGTAGGGTATAGAAAGGAGATGTTGCGAGTTGCACATGAGGTACCAGTGGGAGGTAATTTGGGAATAAGGAAAACTCAAGCTAAAATCCAAAAACATTTTTATTGGCCTGGACTACATAAAGATGTAGTTACATTTGAGGAACCTTTTACAAGGGTCCTAATTGATTGCGTAGGACCGCTTCCTAAAACAAAAAGTGGGAATCAATATCTTTTGACTATAATGGATGTGTCTACTAGGTTTCCAGAGGCCATTCCGTGATGTAATATTACAGCTAAAAAGATTGTGGAGGAATTACTTAAATTCTTTACTATATATGGACTACCCACAGAAATACAATCAGATCAAGAATCAAATTTTACCTCCAGGTTATTCAAAGAAGTTATGGATAGCTAAGGAATAAAACAATTTATGTCAACTGCGTACCATGCAGAATTGCAGGGAGTGTTAGAAAGGTGGCATCAGACATTAAAGACAATGTTGAGGGCTTATTGTCAAGATTATCTAGAGGATTGGGATAAAGGAATTCCATTCGTACTGTTTGCAATTAGGGATGCACCTAGTGAGTCAACCAAATTTAGTCCTTTTGAACTAATTTTTGGTCATGAGGTAAGAGGACCACTTAAATTGATTAAGGAAAAATTGGTGAGTGAGAAATCGGAAATGACATTATTAGATTAGTTGTCAAATTTTAGGGAACGATTAAATAGAGCAGGTGAATTGGCTCGACAACATTTAAAGGTTGCACAAGTTGTGATGAAACGGGTAGCGGACAAGAAACCCAAAGTTCGTAGTTTTGCCTGTGGAGATAAAGTTTTAGTATTGTTACAAGTGGCAGGTGCACCTTTACAAACTAGGTTTTGTGGACCTTATCAGATTAAAAGGAAATTAATTGAGGTGAATTATGTGGTAAAAACGCCAGATAGAAGGAAAACTCACCGACTGTGTCATGTGAATCTGCTTAAAAGGTACTTTGAAAGGGAAGATGAAAAGGAGGAGGTTTTAATGATTCTAACTCAAAGTGACAAACCAAATCCAGATGACTGTGAATTTGACATACCTCAAATTAAATCAGAAAACGAGGATGTTCTTAAAAATTGGGATAAATTGTTGCGTTACCTTCCAGAGGAAAAACAAACTGACCTGAACGCGTTATTGATATCACATGGGCAAGTTTGTAGAGATAAATTGGGAAGTACTAAAATGGCTATACATGATGTGGATGTGGGAAATTCTGTTCCAATTAAACAACATCCATACAGACTTAACCCTTTAAAATTGGCACAGGTTAACAAAGAGATTGAGAGTATACTTAAAAATGGCATAATTGAAGTAGGTTGCAGCCAATGGAGCTCACCCATAATGATGGTACCAAAACCAGACAGTACCCAATGGTTGTGTGTGGACTATAGAAAGGTTAATGCAGTCACAGGAACGGACTCTTATCCTAGCCCATGTTTGGAGGATTGCATTGAGAAAGTGGGACAATCAGCTTTTATTTCCAAATTGAATTTACTTAAAGGTTACTGGCAGGTACCTTTATCCGAAAGGGCAAAGGAGATTTCAGCTTTTGTGACTCCAGATGTTATATACCAATTCAAAGTTATGCCATTTGGCGTGAAAAACGCCCCAGCCACATTTCAACGGTTAACTAACAAAGTCGTTTCAGGATTACCCCATTGTGCAGCATACATCGACAATCTGGTAATTTGCAGCCAGACATGGAAAGAACATTTAAAACATCTGATGGAGTTATTCGATCGACTTCAGGAAGTGGGTTTGGTGATAAACCTAGCCAAAAGTGAATTTGGAAAAGTCCAAGTCACTTTCCTTGGCCATACAGTCGGACAAGGTAAATGGTCACACAGGATGTGAAACCAACAGTTATTGAGGAGTTTTCAATACCCTCAAGATGAACGGAAATAATGCGATTTCTTGGCATGAGTGGATTTGATCGAACATCTGTGAAAATGTTTTGTAGCATGATTGCTCCACTGATGGACTTGCTGAAGAAACGTCAAAAATGTCTGTGGACAGTGGACTTTCAACAGGCTTTTGACTGCCTGAAAGCTGTGATAACCAATGCTCCTGTGTTGGAGAATGACAAGGGACTCTGTGATCAGATTGAACGAAAGTATTTGACTTTAAAGAGACATGCCGAGGTGTAGAGAAATGGATGGATCGTGCAGAGACCTTCTCATTTAAAGAGACTGTCAATCGAGAAGGACTTCAGTCGGAGGAAGAAAAACGAAAAAAAATGGACTATCTTATTATACCTGTTTGCATGAGTTTTTTGAACCGAAAAGGTATATTTACTGTGTGCATTTCTTAAAGGATAGTGCAAAGGTTAAAAATGAAACCATCTTGAAGTTGATGGTTTATTTTTTTTTCTTAGGGGGGGATGTCATGAGAATGTCGCTTTAAGAAATGTTTGGCTGCTCATATTACTGCAGGGATGTCAGAGTGTGGGTGGAGCTGGGCTGTCTGTCAGCTTTTTACTTTTGTTTTAGGCTGTTTGCTGCAGGGTGTGTTTTAGATTTGTTTTCAGTGCTGGAGCTGAAGCCAGACAAAGTAGGTGTACTGTTGATCTCTCTGCCATGAAAAGATTATCTCTTGATCATTTGGTGAATTCAGAATTATAAATGTTTTCAGTAGTGAATGTAAACCTGATGTGCTTCTGTTAAAAGGTGTTTCTTTTGTCTTCTCGATGTTGTTTGGGAAGTTATTAAGGATTACTTAATGTTGTATTCCTTGGGGGTTGTATTTGAATTTATGGTTACTAAGATGATCACTGTATGTTATATAAAGGTTAACTTGAGTTCATAGAATAAACATTGTTTTGCTTTAAAAAAATACTTTTCCATTTCTGCTGTACCACACCTGTAGAGTGGACCGTGTGCTCCCCATACCACAATCTATTAAAAGTTGTAGGTCAGGTGAACTCCATGATACACTTTGGGGTTCTCTAAACCCTGGCCCATAACAATACATAAACGATTTGGAGGAAAATGGAGCTGGTCTTATTAGTAAGGTCGCAGATGACACCAAGGTTGGTGGAGTGGCAGATAGTGTTGAGGATTGTCAGAGTATACAGCAGGCCATAGATGGGTTGGAGACTTGCGCAGAGAAATGGCAAATAGAATTTAATCTGGATAAATGTGAGGTAATGCATTTTGATAGGTTTAACATAGAGGGAAAATATACAAAATATACAGTGAATGGCAAAACTCTGAGGAATATAGAAAGTCAGCGAGATCTGGGCATACAGGTCCGCAGATCTTTGAAAGGGGCAACACAAGTGGACCAGGTAGTCAAGAAAGCATATGGAATGCTTGCCTTCATTGAGTATGAAAACTGAGTATGGCAATGAGTATGAAAACTGGCACATCGTGCTACAGTTGTATAAAACCTTGGTAAGGCCGCACTTGGAATATTGCGCACAATTCTGGTTGCCACACTACCAGAAGTATGTGGATGCTTTGGAGAGAGTGCAGAGGAGGTTTACCAGGATGTTGCCTGGTCTGGAGGGTGTTAGCTATGTGGAGAGGCTGAATAGACTCGGACTGTTTTCATTCGAACAATGGAAATTGAGGTGCAACTGATAGAGGTTTACAAGATTATGAGGGGCATGGATAGAGTGGATGGGCAGGCACTCTTTCCCAGGGTGGAGGGGTCAGTCTAGGGGGCAAAGGTTTAAGGTCCGTGGGGCAAAGTTTAGAGGAGGTGTGCGAGGCAGATTTTTTACACAGAAGACGGTGTGTGCCTGGAACGCGCTGCCAGGGGAGGTTGTGGAAGCAGATACATTAATGCCATTCAAAGGCATCTCGACAAACACATGGATAGGATGGATATTGAGGGATATGTCACAAGGAAGTACTGAGGATTTTGGCCAAGGGTGGTATCATGACCAATACAGGCTTGGAGGGCCGAAGGGCCTGTTCCGGTACTGTAATGTTCTTTGTTCTTTGGCACTTGGGGCACCGTGCATTTCACTGGTCTCCATGTTATAAAAAAGGATATAGAGGCACACTAAACGATGCCAAAAAAGAGTTACAAAACTGAGAATACCTATCAGGAAACAATGAAAACGCTGCGGCTCTATTTCTATGAAGGAAAGAGTGGGCTGAGGGCTGGAGGTCTTTAAGGTGATAAAAGGATTCAATAAGGTAGACATAGAACAATAGAGAGTGCTTGAATGTGGAACTCACTACCACAAGGAGTAGTTGAGGAAAAGAGCATGGATGCATTTATGGGAAGCTAGATAAATATCTGAGAGAAAAGGGAACAGAAGATTATACTGCTCGGGTTACATAAGGGATGGGAGAGAATCATAGACTTCACAGTGCAGAAGGAGGACATTCAGCCCATCGAGTCTGCACCTGCCCTTGGAAAGAGCACCCTACTTAAGTCCACGCTTCCACTCCATCCCCGTAACCCAGCAACCCCACCTAACCGTTGGACATGAAGGGGCAATTTAGCATAGTCAATCCACCTAACCTGCATACCTTTGGACTGTGGGAGGAAACCGGAGCACTCGGAGGAAACCCACGCACACACGGGGAGGACGTGCAAGCTTCACACAGACAGTCATCAGAGGCCGGAAGTGAACCTCGACCCTGTAGCTGTGAGGCAGCAGTGCTAACCACAGTGTTACGAGGACTTGAGTGGTGTTTAAATGCAGCCTTGGACCAGTAGCACCAAATGGCCTGATTCTGTTGCACACGTTCTGTGTAAATGGGAAGGAGAGAACACTGGTAGAAGGTTACCACTGCTTGTTTTCTCCATCTTATTGTCCCCTAACCCTCTCCCATGCAAAGGGAATCATATCCTTCGCTTGATCACCGATCATAGAATCCGTACAGTGCAGAAGGAGGTTATTCAGCCCATCAAGACTGCACTGACTCTTCGAAAGAGCACTCTACCCAGGTCCACTCCCCCACGCACGCTGCCCTATCCCCGCAAACTAATCTGCGCATCCCTGGACACTAAGGGGCAATTTAAAATGCTTAGTCTACCTAACCTACACATTTTGGTCTGTGCGAGCTAATTCCACACCGACAGTCACCCAAGGTTGGAATTGAACCCGGGTCCTTGGCTCTGTGAGGCAGCAGCACTAACCACTGTGCTGCCCCTGCTCAGGTAGCTGCACTGGAGTGCTCAGCTAAGTAGTAAACTGGACCTGCTTTATCAAGCTGTGCTGTTAGTGCCAGAAAACCACTCACCGCAATCATTATTATTGCAGAATTCCCAAAATAGTACAGCTCTTCCGAATCATTAAGCAGCCTGGTTACCACTCAGCTAGCTGCAACTAACTGGAATTTAACAGGCTCTAAGTGGATACCTTGGACCACCCCTTAAGCATAAATAACACTGCAAAAAGTCATTGAACAAATTATAAAGGCTAAGACCAATTTTCTTCTGTCCAATTTGTTGCAGCCTTTCTCTGATTCTAGCTCATAATGACCTGCTTCTCTTTATTTCTGTGTGGGCCACAATCTCAAATAATGCCTTGGCTTATGGTGCTTGCTGTAACGCTGTGTGGAGCAATGGCACTGTACCTACAGTCTTCTTCATGGTTAAGGGGAGAATTTCAATCATCCCCACTGTTGGGAAATGCCCAGTGGAAGGGCAGGCACCTCCACACTGCATTTGGCGATAAACAGTAGGAACAAGAGGTCTATCTTAACAGGCTCTGGGTTCTTTTCCTTACTGTATGCCAGCTGGAACTTTCTTGTATCGCAATAGCATTCTCCTTCCCAAGTTATCTCGAGTAGGAGGGTATTGAATCCTGCTTGGTCACCACCTCAAGGTGGCTACCAAGGGCGGGATTCTCCAGTCCCCAGCCACATGCCATTCGCTGTCGGCGAGATTCTCTCTTCCCGCTGCTTGTCAATGGGATTGCCCATTGAAGCCATTCCAAGTCACCAGGAAACCCACGGGTCGGTGTGCACTGCCTGCAGGAAAAGACAATCCCAAAAGCCAGGAAATTCCAGTCCAAGACTGCCAAGGGTGACAACTGAAGGGAAAAGAGGCTGGGAAAGGGCCTCAGTCTGTTTGATTTGGTCAGCCTTTCAGTCCTTTATTAATTCATCCTCACAAGGAGGGGCAAAGAATCTTTGGCACTATGCTGGCACAGCTCACTGATCTCCAGCTGCTATGATGAATGCCACATAGAATCTGGAGCATAGAAACAGGCCATTCAGCCCAGCCATTCTATGGAATTCTCCAGCCGCTGGGATTCTCTTTTCCCGCAGGCAGTGAGCTCCCAGCGGCATGGGGTGGCTTCAATGGGCAATCCCACTGGAAGAGAGAATCCCGCTGCCAGCAAACGACCGCTGCCGAGAAACGCGGGGCTGGTGGACCAGTGAATCCCACCCCATATTTACAGCCCCTTGTTCCAGACTGACCCACAGCAATTCATATTCACAGCAAGCTGCAGTTCACTGAGTACCAATAGCCGTCTTTCTATTAATGTACCAGCAGTGGTCAGCTGAGACAATAATACCTCAGAAATTGAATTGGGGCATTCTCAATCCATGTGCCAGAACACCTCAGAACGAAACATGTCCGATGTATATTATTTGTGCAGCATTGTACTGTCTGTAACCAAAATACTGGAATGTTTAATGTTCTAGTTACTGCATTGAAGTACCTCAGAGTGCATCTTGATCTCTGTAGAGAATGTGAATAGCTTTGCACTTCCATATTATGACAAGTAGAAATGTTTTGTAATGTTTCTTTCAGATATTCTATGAATAAAGTATATTTTTGAGAAAAAATGTCTTAATTTGTGTGCGGCTATTACTGCAGACAACAATGCATGAACTCGCAGTACTCCTGAATTTATTTGCTTGATGAAAATCGTTGTCAACTTGGTAGGGCTGCATTACCACTAACAGGAGCAGAATCACATGGAGAAGGCCTAATTTTTTAGATCTCCGGATTTTTCTGTTTGTTAAAAGGGTCTCACTGGATAACCAGCAGTGTCACGTATCTCGCCGGCTGTCCTGCCCACCAGATTGCCTCGGTCAGGTGCTCCCTTAATTTGGGGGAGGCCCTTTCACTGTATGCTTCAGCTCACAAAACCTACCACTGCATGGCTGAACAATTGCATCAATATAGTGTTGAGCGTACGGCCACACAAACGTCTCGCTACAGAAACAATGAACAATTAGTTAAGGAACAGATTGTAATCTACCCACTGATGGCACTTATGTTATCGTCAACACGAAAGGATACACTGCCCCGGGGAGCTTTTGATATTGCTTGCAGGAGGTGACGTCGTGTTCATTCTCTCTGCATTTGGAAACTCTGTCATCAATTCCCCTTGAAAATCTTCTCGCCGCTCATACTCCTTCCCCCGGTAGATGAACACCTTGTTCTGTTATTGAAGACAAAAGGAGACATGTGAAAAATGAAAATGAAAATCTCTTATTGTCACAAGTAGGCTTCAAATGAAGTTACTGTGAAAAGCCCCTAGTCGCCACATTCCGCCGCCTGTTCAGAGAGGCTGGTACGGGAATTGAACTGTTTGGCCTGCTTGGTCTGCTTTAAAAGCCAGCTCTTTAGCCCTGTGCTAAACCAGCCCCTAATTAGCCTGTCTTATTGCCCGTAGGTTGTGTGAAATATGTTTAATCAGTCTCAGTCTCAGTCCAGTTCCCGGTGGACAGTAGTCCCAGCATCAAAGAAGTCCTAATTCCGCATTTACCACCATTAACGTTAACAATCGCGCTCAGGATGGCTGAGGTGGAAATTGGAAAAACGTCCCATTCGCACAATGAAATAAATAAACTTACATTTGTATAACATCTTTCAGATTAAAATATAAAGCTAGTCTTAATAATGGTGACCATGAAACCATCATCAATTATTGTTCAAAAACCCACCTGGTTCACTAATGTCCTTTAGGGAAGGAAATCTTCCATCTTTACCTGGTCTGGCCTACACATGACTCCAGATACACAGCAAAACTGCTCTCTGATATGGCCTAGAAAACCACTCAGTTCAAAGGCAATTAGGGCCAGGCAACAACTGCTGGCCCAGCCAGCGACACACACATCCCATAAATGAATAAAGGGGAAAACAATTGCAGTATTCCACCAAATTTTAAGCAACATTTTTAAGATTGATAAGGCGAGACAATAAAAGCCTATTTCCTTTGGTGAATGAATCCTCTACTAAATTGCCTCAGCCTTTTCTTGCTCCAGCGGAAGCATTCCAGCATCTCAAATCTATGCTAAACCATGGCATTCCATCTCTGGCACCATCCTGGTGAATTCATGCTGGTTGTCCTCTGTGGCTTTAATGGCCTTTGTAAATTCAGATACCAAAAATTAGGTGAAAGCAAAATACTTCAGATGCTGGAAACCTGAAATAAAAACAGAAAATGCTGGATAAACTCAGCAGGTCTGGGAGTGTAGGTGGAGAAACAGTTTCATATACCTCTTCTGCAGAACTGAAAATGGATTGAAGTGTGATTAATTACGTATTTGGAGAGGAGATGGGGCAGAATGGGAAGTCTATCACTGATTTTCCATTCTGCCCCAACCCTCTCCAAGTATATAATTCATCACATTTCTAGCCCTTTACAGTTCCGCAGAAAAGTCATACGAGTCAAAATATTAACTCTGTTTCTCTGTCCACAGATGCTGCCAGGCCTGCTGAGAATGATCCTGCATTTTCTAGTTTTATTGCTAAAAAATAGGTGTCTATTCTAACTGCATACTAACCATTGCCAGCATTTGTGGTATTATCATAACTATCAGCATTACAAGGGTTAATGTAGTACCATGAATAGCCACTAGAGGGAGCCGCAGATACCACTATATAAAGCAGTGAAGGAGTGCATGCAGGAGATAGCTAGTGAAGGTCATCAGAGCAGTTAGTGTGAGAAGGTTAGATTATAGTTACACCAGTTGATGTGTTAGGCAGGTCGGTTCGGTGTGGACTGCACTTGATGCAGCGATGCGAGAAACAGACTCTAACACCGCAGAAGATCCAACACGGTTTTATTGAACGATAGAACTAACATACATATTTAACTGTGGGTTGACACTATACTGAACTGACTGGAGACCTTGCACTAGCCTGACCAGACTTACTAGCTACCGCATGGTGTTTGCACTGTGCTACTCGTGGACTCTGACTGTCTCAGTGGCTGGGTCCAGAGAGAGCGGGAAACCTTGTACCCTCTGGCTTTATAGTGGTGGTGTCCTGTCTGGTGATTGGTTGCACTGTGCTGTGTGCTTACTGGTCATCCTGTGTCTCAATCACTGCCTGTCTGCGCTTCATTATATACATGCGTGGATATTATGACACCAGTTAGTGAGATTAGCAGTAGGTGAGTGTAGTTAGATGTTATTAATCAATTCTGTATTCTACAAGGACTAAGTGTCGAAACCCAGTTTAGTAGTGTAAATAAAATCATAGCTTTCTTTAAGTAAAAGCTATACTGTGTTCTTTGTGGAACACTATGCAATCCATCTTAAATAAGTAACACAAAGAACACCACAGCATTCTTTCACTGCTCCTGTACTGCGTGGAGAAAGCATTTAAATAAGTGGCAAAAATCAACAGTAAACAGATCTAATTTACATTAAGTACCTGCTGTGTGTAAATAATAAAACACAGTAATTAGTTACCAATTAATTTCAGATCACACTCATTCAACAGCTAATTAATACTAGACCACGAGTGATTTGATTAGTTTTAAATGCAAATTACAACTAATTTTGCATAAACGACTCAGGAATTGGAAGCACAATTTCAACATTTGCGGATGACACCAAATCGGTGGAACGTGGTTAATACTGGGGCAGGGCGGGGGGGGGGGGGGGGGGGGGGGGGGGGAGGGGCAGTGGAATGTGGTTAATACTGGGGAGGGGGGGTCTAATAAAATACAGGACGATAGTAATACACTTGCACAATAGACATGCATTTAGTAAATGAACTTCAGTAATGGTAAGTGGAGATAATACCGTTTTGGTGGAAAGAATAAGCAGGTCACATACTTCTTGAAAAATTAATATTTAATTGGGATAGGTGAAGAGTGGTATCTCGGATTACAGCCTTACAGATCATTAAAAGTAGAGCTGCGGGTTTATAAGGTTGTAAGAGAAGCTAGCACAGTGCTGGCATTCAGATCTAGATCGACAAGATAAGACAAGTATTAAACTTGGGCACAATCGTGGCTCAATTACATTTGGAGCACAGTGATCTGTTCAGGTATTTGCAAAATTTAAAAAATATATAGAGACACTGGGGAAGGTGCAAAGAAGGTTTTGCTGAATGATTCAAGAACTGAGAGGCCACACCTAGCAAGAAAGAGTAAACAGGCTGGAGTTCTTTTCCCAAGAGATAAAGTGAGAGCATGATCTGCTAGTGACCTTAAAGATTCTAGGAGGTTTTAAAAGGGAAAATGTAGGCAACATGGCAAAATTTAATGATTGCGATAGAAGCTTCACTCTCCAGCTGGCGAACCAGCAGGAGTCCACCTTGCCATTTTGTGGAAGGTTGGCTTTATTAAGTACCCATCAGTCACTTCACAGGCCTCTGTTGGACCTTCTCCAGGATTAACAGATCTCCATTGCCATTGCCGACACTGGGAGCGGCGCCTGAGGCCACTCACTAGAGGCTCAGGATCATCGAGGAACCTCAATCCACAGGTGAATGAAAGCGGAATGGGGATCACACGGTGGGGGTCAAGCGAAGGAGGCAGGCAGGGGCAGGAAGGTGGCTTTCTGTGGCCCCCACTCCCTTCTCCATGCGGGTCTCACGATCAATTACTGAGCGTCTTTTAATGACATATCCACGCCAGGAAGTCAGGTTCACTCTTTGGGCTTCTCATGTGGCAACGCCCTCACCCAGCACTGGTTGAAAACCAGTGGCAGTGGAATAAGCCTCATAAGTGGGCATCAGTTTCCCGCTTCAGGGCCTCAACTGGCTCTTGTGTGGGAAGGCCATTTTGAGCCTTCCCACACTTACATAATGGGGCAGAGGCAGGAAAGTTGGTCCCTGCACGGCACCCTCTCATCTTATTACATGCCCCCTATCTCTTGGGTGGGATGGGGGACGCGGAGCATTAAATCCCACCCCAAATTTCCAATTGCAGCTGAGACCTGAACCAAGGGAACATAAATATAACAAAGTTCCTCAGAGGGAATTCAGAGGGAACCTATTTACCCGAGAGCAATTAGAATGTGGAACCCGCTTACACAGAGAGTCGCTGAGGTGGATATTGGGGGGGTTTTCAAGGGGAATCTGGATAAGCACATGGGAGAAAATGGAACAAAGGATATATTTATGGGTTAGATGAAGAGGGGTAGGAGGAGAACTGATCTGTTGGCCAATTGATCTGTTACTGTGCTGAAAATATTTTATATTTCACACTTTGTGTTCCCCGATAATAAAATCCAAGGCGCTGCCATGAGTCATTCATCTCAAACTGGCAGCTGCATTTACCTACATAAGCAGTGGCTACACTTCAAAAGTGATTTAAAATGTCACTAACAGAATGTGGAGAGAGATTAGGAAAAATGCCCTGACAAATGGGTCTGTTGGTGCATGGAACACTTTGCAATGGGAGTGGTTGAGGTACAGCAATCCCCGATTTGCATTAAAATGGCAGTCCTGATTATGTGTTCAAGGCTGTAGTGTTTCATGATTCCACAGCTTTCTGACATGGAGGCAATTGAGCAAAACTAACGGATAATTAGAGCATTGACTTGGTGTGCACCGTTCTGTTCTCTGTACTATCATAAGCATAGAGGCACAGAAGGAGGTGCAAATGAAAATTAAAAAGGATGATACCAGAACTAAAAAGTTAGGCAAAGGACTATTGCTTGGTTTTCATCCTGACGTCTGTTATCATAAAATGCTTTGAGCGGCTAATCATGAGACGGATCAACGCCAGCCTCCCAGACGGTCTCGATCCATTGCAGTTTGGCTATCGCCCCAACTGACCCACAGCAGATGCTCTCTCTCTGGCCCGACAATCAATACTCGAACACCTCAACAACAAGGACACCTACGTCAGACTGCTGTTCATACACTGCAGCTCTGCCGTCAACACCATTATTCCGACATGACTAATAACCAAACTCTGCAATCTTCGACTTGATCCCTCCCTGTGCAGCTGGCTCCTTGACTTCCTTACTAACAGACCGCAATCTGTCAGGATAGGTAACAGCACCTCCTCTACTATAATCCTCAACACCGGAGCCCCGCAAGGATGTGTGCTCAGTCCTCTGCTGTACTCCCTATACACACACGACTGTGTGGCAAGATTGTACTCCAACTTGATCTATAAATTTGCAGATGATACGACTGTGGTGGGTCGTACCTCAAAGAACGATGAATCCGAGTCCAGAAGGGAGATCGATAACTTGGTTGCATGATGTACCAAAAACAACCTCTTGCTAAATGTTGGAAAGACCAGGGATCTGATCATCGACTTCAGGAAGCGTAGCATAACACACACCCCTGTCTACATCAATGGCTCCAAAGTGGAGATGGTCGGTAGCTTTGGAATCATAGAATTTACAATGCTGAAGGAGGCCATTCGGCCCATCCAGTCTGCACCGGCACTTGGAAAGAGCACCCTACCTAAGCCCACGCTTCCACCCTATCCCCGTAACCAACCTAACCTTTTTGGACACTAAGGGCAATTTAGCATGGCCAATCCACCTAACCTGCAGCTCTTTGGACTGTGGGAGGAAACTGGAGCACCCGGAGGAAACCCACGCAAACACGGAGAGAACATACAGGATCTGCACAGACAGTGACCCAAGCCGGGAATTGAACCTGGGACCCTGGAGCTATGAAGTAACTGTGCTAACCACTGTGCTACCGTGCTGCCCTATACATTCCTGGGGGGGTCACCATCATCAACAGTCTGTCCTGGTCCACTCACGTTGATGCAACAATCAAGAAAACCCAACAACGTCTCTATTTCCTACAGAAGCTAAAGAAATTCGGCAAGTCTGCATTGACTCTCGCAAACTTCTACAGATGTGTCATAGAGAGCATCCTATCTGGCTGCATTACAGCTTGGTATGGCAACTGCTCGGCCCAAGATCACAAGAAACTGCAGAGTGTGGTGAACTCAGCCCAACGCATCACACAAGCTTGCCACCCTCCCATTGATTCTGTCTATACCTTCCGCTGCCTCAGGAAGGCAGACAGCATTGTCAGAGACCCCTCCCACCCAGGTTTTGCCTTCTTCCAGACCCTTCCATCAGGCAGAAGATACAGAAGTCTGAAGACCCGCACATCCAGACATAGGAACAGCTTCTTCCCAATGGCTACGAGACTCCTTAACGACTCGCCCTCGGACTGATCTGTTCTCTGTAAGAACACTATTCACAATGCCCTATGCTGCTCTCCAATCACTATTTGTTGATGCACTATTTGTCAAGGTACTCGGTCAATTATTCTTTTGTCTACTATGTACGTATTGTGTTCCTCCCTTGGCCGCAGAAAAATACTTTCCACTGTACTTCAGTACATGTGACAATCAATAGCAATCATCATCATCCTTGAAATGGGAACCGGAAGTTGGGAAAATTTCATCAGGTGGGGGCTGGAAGCAGGCCAGTTGACCAAGGAAGACGTTCAGCCATAGGGGCAGCCAGATGTTGAGACCAGCTGTTTAAAAGGGCCACATTGGTGCTGTGGCATTTTGTCCCAGTGAAAATAAAAGCAGAAAAACTTTCCATCCCTCACACATTGTTCACGCCCCATCCATGAACCGTATGCCCCCTCCCATCGTCAAAGGCCCCCATGTCAATGTATGTCCCTCCCCCCCATTCCCCATGGCCTTCATGCTCCTTATGCCAAGCTTTGGCATGTCTCCTGACCCATTATACACTGTATAGAACCAATTCAAAATGCTTTTTAAAAAATTAATTAATTTGCAACTTTCCACTATGTTAAAAATAAGTCCTTTTACTACAGGATCTTAAAAGTGTCAATCGATCAGACCCCAATAGCTGAAACTATGAGCACTTGAAACTTCTTAACCTTATATAAATAAATATTGTAAGACTGAAAGCAAAGCTCAGAGAGCTAAAGATGTCAGTAAGACAATATTTTCTCTGGGGCTTGGGTTTCTTAGTTCTCTAATAGATGTCTGGACTTTCAGCCAAGAATTCTGAATGAAGCTTGGTTCCGAGCCTCAAAATCCATTAGTCTGTTGAAAGAGCTTCCTACTGTCACTCCATCTGAGATTAACCAATTTGCCACAGGAGAGCAGTCATGTTTGTATGACTCAGTTCCATACCAGCCACTACAAATACTAAATGATTCTTTGGGGAGCCCTGTTGCTTGGACTATTGAGAGTCTTTGTAAAAATAGATTCTAACTGACATGCAGAACAATGTGCAGTCTCAATATACAAAACGACAACATCACCTAAACCCACTGTTGGATTGAACGCTCTCTCGTGAGCTAACTTTATGAAAGTATTGCAATTATATATTTACTTTTCCAGTTAAAGTATGAATTACAGTTACATGCATTGTTTGATTCGAAGGCCAAAGTTAATTTATTTGAGGTTTTTACCGAGGAATGCCATTTAACATCATAATAAAATGGGACGTACGTTAAAAAACTGATTCAATTGCATTTGCTCTGCATTGCAATATGTCAGCTCTTTGTTGTGGATCCTGGTCGACATAATGAAGTGAAAGATTCACCTTCAGAACATATGCTTTGGGATTGACAAGTCTCCCAGTCACCTTGACAACAATGATGCTTCTTCGTGCTGCTTTCTTGAAGGAACGTCACATAATGTGAGCATATGGTTTCACCAGCTTTCTGTCCAGCCTCTGGGGAACCAATGTTGACACAAAGACAACATGATGTCTTCTGTTGTATTTCTGGCCTTCCCAATGGGCTGAACTTGATTGTTTTGTCAGCATGATCAGGTCATAATGTAAATGGCATGTATTTGTTGTCAGCCGAGGCACACTGGCCTCTAGTTCTGAAGGTTTTCTGTTTAAGCCCCACTACAGAAACTGGAGTGTATAAATCTAAAACCCTCGTGTAGCAATGGGGGCAATGCTATTGTTCTGGTGAGATTAAATCAATGTCCTGGTCCCCTCAGGTGAGTGGGATATATCGCAGGACACTATTTTGAAGAAAAGGAGGGGAGTTCTCCCCCATGTCCTGGCCAATGTTTATACCTCAACAACAATAAAACACATTTGGCAGGATTTCCCCACCCCCGCAGCGTGTTTGCTGGCAGCAGAGGCGGCTCTCCATTGATAGCTGGTGGGATCTTCCTGGTCCACTAATGTCCACAGTGATTTGTGTGGCTGCCAGGGAGCCCACTGCTGGAGGGGTCACCTTTGACGGTACCTGAAAATCCTGCCGATGGGAAGGTCCGGAAAATCCCCCCCATTATCTGCCCGGCATTACTATGTTGTTTCTGGGAGCTTCCTTTGCGCAAATTGGCTGCCATGTTTTCTACATGGCAGCGACTACACTTCAGTCGTGTTTCATTGGCCTGCAAAGTATTTTGGGACATCCTGAAGTCATAAAAGGCACGATATAAACGCAACTCTTTTTCATGTGGCCTGAGTACCAACGAACTAATAAAATGTGGGGCAAAGTGGACCACTCCAGTTTGTATCTGTATTCTTCTCCACAAGACGACAGGTGTTCCTCACCTGATGTGATGTGTCACAAACAAAGTAAAATCCCTGAAATCATGGGTCTGCAGGCTCTGATACAGGACTAATGCATATAAATAAAGAAGCAATGTACATTTATATCATGGCCTGATTTTTCTCTAGGTGGCGTCTCGCTTACCGCCATCCAAAGAGTTGGCAGGAAACATATCCCTGTTGACTCCGAGTGCCCCAAACTATTTCATGCTCGGAGGAGCTGTAATTAGCTATAGGCAGGGTTTCCACTCCTCACTCTGGAGGAAGTCTCACCTTTGCCAATCTAATTGGTGGCCAACTCTCTAGTCTCTTCAGCAACAGCGTTGCAGTGGACTGAAGAAGAAATGTGGAAAAGCCAAAGTTCGGGTACCTGAGGCCCAAGTAGGTTCAAGGAGTCCCAGAGCGGGGATGGTAGGGAAGACCAGGGGCGTCATTCTCCGCCGGCGGGAGTCTCCGTTTTGCCGGCGCCCGGGGGTTTCCCGACGGCGTGGGGCTGCCCCACAATGGGAAACCCCATTGACCGGCCGGTGTTACGGAGACTCCCGCCGGCCGGTCGGGGCAGAAATGTGGCGGGGCGGGTAGGAGAATTTTGCCCCAGAAGACCAGGGGAATGCAAAGGGGGTGATCAGGGTCTTGGAGAAAAGGCCTTTGGGAGGGGGTCAGTTCAGAGGCCACAAACCTTAAGGGAGAGCACCTGAGTTCCGAAGGATGCTTCGGTGGGAAGTGCCACCACCACCTTTCCCGTCCGGGATATAGCTTTGTTCTTTGTCAGGCTTCCCCCCACAGATGTTCGATCCACCTGTCAGCCTAAAATTTAGGGCAAGGGCGAGATTCCCATCAGAGACCTTGCATGCCTCAGAGTAAAATTGATATGATTGTGGAAGGTGGTATCCAGGAGGGAATCCTGTCACTTTCATTTTGTGCTCCCCCTTCCACATAAAATGCAATTTGTGGACCATATAATTCTGGTCCTTGACTTTCACAATGTCTCAAAGAGCGTCATAATTTCAAGCTATGTAAGTGGTAGTGCAGGCAAAGTGACAGCCAGAACTGTGCAAAGCAAGGTCCCACAAGCAGCAATGGCAGTAAGTGGCAAGATCATCTGTTTTTAGTGATGTCGCTTGAGTGATAAATGTTGGCTATGAATTCAGGAGAATTTTGAAATTTGAAATGTTGACTTTTGAAATGTTGCATTTTGAAATTTGAAATGTTGAATTTTGAAATGCTGAATTCGAGGGGATTTTGTTCTTCCCTAAAAGGTGAAATCTTTTATATTCACAGGAGGGCAGATAGATCTCAGTTAAATATCTCATCAAAAATACGGGGGTGGGGGGAATTCTCCGACCCGACGCTCGGCAGGGGAGGCGCGAATCACGCGACGCCGGTCCGGCGACCGGAGAATCGATGGCAATGGCGCCGGTATGGTCGGCACGGCGCTGGTCGGGGGCCACTCAATGAGACCCACCCCGGCGATTCTCCGCTCTCGACAGGTCGAATGCCCGCCGAGTCCCACTGGCGCCGTTCACGTGTGGTCCTACACGGAAGGACCTCGGCGTTCATGCTGTGGGGGCCGTCTTGGTGTGGGAGAGGGGGGATCTGGCTCCAGAGGGGGCCTCCATGGTGGCCTGGCCGTGATCGGGGCCCACCTATCGGCGGGCGGGCTTATTCCGGGGGGGGGGGTCTATGTTCCTCCGCGCTGGGCCCCCCCATGTCGCCCGGGCGCCGGCGCCTGTAGACAACCCACGCGCATGTGTGAAAGCGCGCCGGCCGTGGCACGAACTGTGATGGCGCCCGTATCGGCAGCTGGAGTTGCGTGAGGCACTCCAGTGCCATGCTGGCCCGCTATCCGGTGCAGGATCGCTGATCCTAGGGGCCAGATGACGCAGTTGTAAAATGCTCCGGCATTTACAACGGCGTCAACACTTAGCCCAGGATCGGAGAATCCCGCCCGGGGCCTCTGATAGTGCAGCATTCTTTTAGCACTGCTCCAAAGCAAGCGTTGGCTTAAACTGTGCTCAAGTGTCTTGCATTGGTATTTAAATAGCCTTCTGACCTATGAAAGACTGGTTCCAACAGAACCAAAACTGTAACGTAAGTTAATGTAAAATCGATGGGAATGGAAATTCCCAAAGCGTGCCCCTTGCGAGCGCTACTTCTGGTCAGGAAATTCCAGTTGGCGAATCAGCCCAGAGATATCTCTTTCTTGCTTCAGCCAAGTTCTTCAATCTTGTCTAGGAAAGATTAACTGTAACTGACCATTTCCATAGTATGTCTGGAGATTGAACGGTACACCTGATTAGTGCAATGGACGAGCCAGATAAAAAGGGGATGGCACAGTAGCAGAGTGGGGGCAGCATGTTAGCACAGTGGCTAGCAATGTAGCTTCACAGCTCCAGGGTCCCAGGTTCGATTCCCGGCTTGGGTCACTGTCTGTCCGGAGTCTCCACGTTCTCGCCGTGTCTGCGTGGGTTTTCTCCGGGTGCTCTGGTTTTCTCCCACAGTTCAAAGATGTGCAGGTTAGGTGGACTGGCCATGCTAAATTGCCCTTAGTACCCAAAATGTTACATGGGGTTACTGGGTTACGGGGATAGGGTGGGCTTAAGTAGGGTGCTCTTTTCAAGGACCAGTGCAGACTCGATGGGTCAAACGGCCTCCTTCTGCACTCTAAATTCTATGAATTCTAAATACTGTGGCTACAAGAGCAGGTCAAAGGCTGGGAATTCTGCAGTCAGTAGCCCACTTCCTGACTCTCCAAAGCCTGTCCACCATCCACAATGCACAAATGAGGAGTGTGATGGAATACTCCCCAATTGCCTTGATGAGTTCAGCTCCAACAATACTCAAGAAGCTCACCACCATCCTTTTTTAAAAATTATATACAAGATGTGGGTGCTGCTGGCTGGGCCAGCATTTATTTCCTATTCCTAGTTGCCCTTGAAAAGTGGTGGTGAGCTGCTTTGTCCTGGATGGTGTGTACCATTTACAAGATGTCCTCACCAAGTCACCTTTGACGGTACCTTCCAAACCCACAACCACTACCAACTCGAAGATCAAGGGCACAATACACATGGGAACACCACCACCTGGAGGTTCCCTCCAAGTCACTCACCATCCTGATTTGGAAATATAGAATCATTGAATCATACAGTGAGTTTGCGCATTCTGCCCTTGTCTGCGTGGGTTTCACCCCCACAACCCAAAGAAGTGCAGGTTAGGTGGATTGGCCTTGCTAAATTGCCCCTAAATTGAAAAAAAATAATTGGGTAATCTAAATTCATTAAAAAATAGAATCATACAGTGCAGAAGGAGGCCATTTGGCCCACCGAGTCTGCACAGCCCTTGGAAAGAGCACCCTACTTGAGCCCATGCCTCCACCCTATCCCCGTAACCATGTAACCCTAATAAGGGGCAATTTAGCATGGCCAATCCACCTACCCTCCACATCTTTGGACTGTGGGAGGAAACCGGAGTACCCAGAGGAAACCCACGCAGAAACCGGGAGAAAGTGCAAACGCCACACAATCACCGGAGGCCAGAATTGAACCCGGGTCCCTGGAGCTATGAGGCAGCAGTGCCAACCACTGTGCCACCGTTCCTTCAACGTCACTGGATTAAAATCTTGGAACACCCTCCCGAACAGCACTGTGGGTGTACCTACATCACATGGACTGCAGCGGTTCAAGCACCACCACCTTCTCAAAGGCAATTAGGAATGACAATGACTGCTTGCCTAACCAACAACACCCACATCTCATGAATTAATAGACAAAAGAACACAAATTCCAGAAAGAGTCTAGATTGACATTTGAGTGCCATAACGAGGTAAAAACTTCCCAAAGGCCACACTTGCGGATGAGGTATTAAAGTAAAGCTCAGAGTATCTGTTCCGAATGTGGCTCTCATTAGAGTGATGTGTCCTGGCCAACATTCTGGCCTCTTGACAACATGACACAAAATTGGAGATTCATTTATTTACTGCTTTTGGGACCTCATTGAGCTCTGGCTGGCTGTCATGTTTGTTTTCAAAGCAACAATGACTGTTCTTCAGAAGTAGTCCTTTGCAATGAAGTGTTTTCAAACATTCTGAGAACATTGTACTGTGTTGCAGAAATGTGAATTTTCCCGGTTTGTTACCAATGTCATTCACGATGGGAATGATCGGACCAAAATGTATTGGAAAAAGAAGTGTCGCTGACGGCGTTCACTGTTATTTATTCGGAAATTGGACACGTGTGTACAAATGTACAGCAGAAGCCAAAGATATGTAAGTTGCATCCATCCTGTGCCACTCTGAAGTGAAGTGAACTATTGCCAGTCCTGGGGCGTCATTCTCCGCCGGCGGGAGTCTCCGTTCTGCCGGCGCTCGGGGGTTTCCCGACGGCGTGGGGCTGCCCCACAATGGGAAACCCCATTAACCGGCCGGTGTTACGGAGACTCCCGCCGGCCGGTCGGCGCAGAAATGTGGCGGGGCGGGTAGGAGAATTTCGCCCCAGGTCTTTGACTCTTAACACGCCTGCAATGCTCTTAGCTGAATGTCCTGGGGGTCTCAATATGGGTCCAGCTGAATTGTTCTAGCAGAAAGCCAGCATAGACATGGGGCAACATTTTCCGTTATCGGCGCAAAGTCCGCCGACCGGCGGCAAAAACGGCGCAAATCCCACCTGCATCACGCCGCCCCAAACGTCGCAAAGTCTCCGGCCCGGAATGGGCTAGCAGCGACGTGACGCTATCCGCACTGGCTCACGTGGCTCACACCGTGACGGCTCATTAAGGACGCGCTGCTCCCCCCACCCGACCAGAACACCCGACCGGATGGCCGCCCGCCGCTCAGCCCCGAGGTTCCAGTCTCATGACATTGAGGCGCTCCTGGACGCAGTGGAGCAGAGGAGGGAGGCCCTGTATCCCGGGCACGGCCGCAGAGTTGCCCCACGCCACAGCCGGTGTCTGTGGAGGGAGGTGGCAGAGGCCATCACCGCTGTGGCCCTGACACCACGGACAGGCGCCCAGTGCCACAAGAAGGTGAACAACCTCGTCAGAGCAGCCAGGGTGAGCCTCCCCCTGCCCGATATCCATATCTCCCAAATCCCCCATATCCCCCTCCCCATATCCCCCTCCCCCATATCCCCCCTCCCCCATATCCCCCTTCCCCATATCCCCCCTCCCCCATATCCCCCCTCCCCCATATCCCCCCTCCCCCAAATCCCCCATATCCCCCCTCCCATACCTCCCATATCCCCCCTCCCCCCATATCCCCCTGCCCCATATACCCCCTCCCCCATATCCCCCTTCCCCCATAACCCCAATATCCCCCCCCCATATCCCCCCTCCCCCATATCCCTCCTCCACCATATCCCGCCGCCCCCATATCCCCCCTCCCCCATATCCCCCTCCCCCATATCCCCCCTCCACCATATCCCCCCCTCCCCATATCCCCCCTCCCCCATATCCCCCATATCCCCCTCCCCATATCCCCCATATCCCCCTCCCTATATCCCCCATATCCCCCCTCCCCCATATCCCCCAATTCCCCCCTCCCCCATATCCCCCATATCCCCTCCCCATAACCCCCCTCCCCCATATCCCCCCTCTCTCCCATATCCCCCCTCCCCCATATCCGCCTTCCCCCATTTCCCCAAGTGAATCCAGCCCTAACCTTAACCTCTGCAATACACGCGGAACCGATGGCGTGCATTCATATACCTGTCTAACACTGTTGCCTTTTACCCCTGCCACCACCCCCCACCCCCCCCCCCCACAGGAGAAACGCGCACACAACACCAGGGAGCATGTGAGGATTGGAGGAGGCCCCGCTGATGAGAGGTCGGGAGCCCACCAGAAAGTGAGCCACCGACAGCCCGTCCCCATATCCCCCCTCCCCCATATCCCCCTCCCCCATATCCCCCCTCCCCCATATCACCTGATCATTGCCTGCGTGTCTAACCATGCATGCTTCATTATGTATCGCAGGAGCAAACGTCGAGGCACCCATCCCGGCAGATGCAGACCGCCCGCATGATGCCCCTCGGAGACCACGGGGGACGGAGAGACCCGGACGCTCTGGCATGCGCCTCCCGCAGGATGCCCCTTGGAGACCACTGGAGATGGAGATACCTGGACCCTCTGGCATGCAACGCCCTCAAGAAGCCCCTTGGAGACCACTGGAGATGGAGAGACCTGGAGCAACAGGGAGACGACGCCCCCGTCTCGTGCGGGTGCGACGACGCAGGCGTGTGCCACCCAGCGACGAGAGGGGCAGCCACAGGCCCCCGTCACAGCCGAACCACGAAACCACTACCCAGGACACCCCTACCCAGGACACCACTACCCAGGAAACTGAAATACAGGACAGTGACACAGATTGGATGGGCGGAGACAAACTGCCACCCCAAAGTGCCATGGACTCAGAGTGGGATGATGCGCACTACACAACGCCACTGCTGTCACCAACACCCTCCACCATCGCAGAGACGCTCACCTCGGTTGGGCACTTTAGTGATGAGGCGTCTGGTACACTCACTGGTGCGCACAACACAGCCATCCCGGTACAGCAGGTGGAGGTAGGAGCATCAGAGGGGCCGGGCGGTCGGAGGGCAGCCCAGCCCAAGCCGCCCAGATGGATCCCGGGTTCCTGGACTTACCACACCCACCCATAGAGCCGATGCAACCACCGAACCGGAGACGAGCGAAGAGGGTGACGGCCGGCTTGCGGCGACTGCAGTCGCAGGTGGAGGAGTCCACCCGCGTCCAGGAGCTGGGAGTGGTGCCGGTCATGCGTGCCACCCAGGCCGACACCGCACGGGTGGCGTCCGCGGTGGAGGCAATGGGTGCGACGGTGTCAGACATGGGGAACGGTTTGCGAGGCCTGGGGCTTTCCGTGCAGGCGGCGTCTGTGGCCCAGGACATGGCTGCCCTCTCACAGGAGGCCATGAGCCAGCGCCAGCGGCAGATGGCAGAGGCGCTCAACGCCATGGCCCAGTCTCAGCAGGCCATGGCCCAGTCTCAACAGTCCATAGCCCAGCCTCTGCAGGCCATGGCCCAGTCTCTGCAGGCCATCGCTGAGGGCATCAGCGCCATTGCCCATGTGCGAGCCGGCGTCGCACAGTCACAGACAGGGTTTGCCAATCCCCTGAGCTCCATGGCTGCAAACCTGCAGACCCCTGTCGATACCAGCATGGGCCTCCAGGACTGGCAGCGCCAGATGTCGGGGGGGCGTCGGATGGCCAGTCCGTTCGCATCCCCCACCCATGTAGAGGCCTGGGGGCCATCGGGCACCCCGAGGGAGGAGGAGGTGCTGGGGCCCCGTCCAGGGTCCCCCTGTAGGAGAGGTCCCGGAACACCGCGACACCTCGGACTCCCCCCCTTCCGTCCCAGGTGCATCGAGTGGGCAACGGGCAGGACAGGCTGGCAGCTCGCCATCCCAGTCGCCCGGGGCCACAGCCTGGCCCATCTAGGCCAGGACGCCCCAGGAAACGGCCGCCAAAGGGATCCCGTGTCAGAGGGCAGGAATCACAGGAGTCCACCTCCAGTTCTGCTGTACCGTCTGGGGAACCACGTAGACGTAGTCATAGGGTCCGTAAGGCCAAACAATTAGACACTGAGTAAGTTGGCACGGGTGCAGGGCACAGATGAGTTTTAGGGGCTAGGGTACGTGCATGAACTCCTTTTGTTATTAAAGTCAATGTTACACCTACAGAAGCTGCCTTTGTGCTCTGTCCAAAGCGTGCGGGGGTGTCATGTACGTTGAGCGCAAGTGTGTGTGTGAGGGGTGGTCTTACCTCAGCCCCAGGTGAGTCTGCCCCCTTCCCCCTGGGCCGCCATCATCATCCCCCGGGCAGAGGACGGGACCGTGCGCTGCAGTGTCGCAGCCGCATGCAGGGATGGTCCGGGTGGATGGTGGTACTGTGGCCATGGGTCAGACATAGTCCAACGATGTGGAGCCAGGAGCTCATCGCAAGGCGGGTTGTCATCATCCTCCATGGCCTGCAATAGACACACGTCCACCGGCAACTGTGTGAGCCCGGCCGTTGTGCCGCAGGTGGATCGGCAATGGGGGGGTGGTGTGCATGCGGGTGGGGTTGGGGAGGGAGGTGAGGGTGCTGGGTGGGTGGATGAGTGGGGGGGTGTGGGTGGTCGGGTGTTGCCATGGTGTGCGGGTCTGTGCTCATACTACCCGATTCCCACGCCCATCTAGTCAGTGAAGCGGGCGGCTATCAGCCTGTCCCGTGCCCACTGGCCCAGCCGGTAACGGTGGACAGCCACCCGCCCGTGTCTAGCCCATCTGCCCTGACCATTGCCCCCATCCCCCTCATCTGGGGAGGACTGCGCCTCTTCCTGCTGCTCCTCCACTCCGCCCTCCTCTGCCTGCGGCACATCGCCCCTCTGCTGGGCTATGTTGTGCAGGACGCAGCACACCACAATGATGCGGCCGACCCTATCTGACCGATACTGGAGGGCGCCCCCAGAGAGGTCCAGGCACCTGAAACGCATCTTCAGCACGCCAAAGCACCTCTCTATCACTCCCCTTGTCGCTACATGGGCATCATTGTAGCGGTTCTCCGCCTCATTGCGTGGCCTCCGTATAGGCGTCATCAGCCACGATCGCAATGGGTAGCCCCTGTCGCCCAGCAACCAGCCCCTCAGCCGGGGATGGCGTCCCTTGTACATGCCGGTGATGTATGACCGCGACAACATGTATGAGTCGTGTACACTGCCCAGGTAACGGGCGCAGACGTGCAGGATCATCATGCAGTGGTCGCAGACCACCTGTATGTTCATCGAATAGGTCCCCTTCCCATTGGTGAACACGGCCCTGTTATCTGCAGGTGGCCGCACGGCGACGTGCATCCCATCAATCGCGCCCTGGACCATGGGGAACCCGGCCACGGCAGAGAAGCCCACGGCCTGGGCATCTTGGCTGGCCCGGTCCACAGGGAAGCGGATGTAGCGGTGCGCCATAGCATATAGGGCGTCTGTCACTGCCCGGATGCACCGGTGCACCGATGTCTGCGATATGCCGGACAGGTCCCGACTCGGTGCCTGGAATGACGCCGTTGCATAAAAGTTCAGGGCCACCGTAACCTTGACGGACACGGGGAGAGGGTGTCCCCCGCCAGTGCCACGCGGTGACAGGTGCGCCAGCAGGTGGCAGATGTGTGCCACGGTTTCCTGGCTCACCCGGAGTCTCCTGTATTCTCGGTCCGTGAGGTCCTGGAATGACTGCCGGGGCCGGTACACACGGGGCGCCCTCGGGTGCCTCCGTTGCTGTGGGGCCGCGACGTCTTCCACCCCCTCCTCGTCCTGTCGGTCAGGTGTCCATCCAGCCTGGCCGGCTGCCGCCTGCCCCTCTGCGGCAGCATGCGCCGCCTCTCTGGCACGCTGCTCCTCCTCCTCATACAGGGCAACATGGACATTAGCCGCTGCCGCCACGGCGGCCAACATCGCTGGCTGATCGGAAAACATGACGGCCTGGGGGGGGGGGGGGGGGGGGGGGGGGGGGGGGGGGACGACGGCATGTCATCATTGCCCATACCCCCCTCCTCCCCCCAGCCAGGTGGCATGGACCGTATGGGTCTGACTGTTGGAGGCTGGCACCTGGCCAGGTGGACCAACTCACTTGTCCCCCCCCCCCCCCCCCCAAGTCCCTCACTGGCACGGACCCCGTCTCCCCATCCCCCTCCCTGGCACGGACCCCACCCTCCTCCCCGGCACGGACCCCATCCCCCTCCCCGGCACGGACCCCATCCCCCTCCCCGGCACCGACCCCATCCTCCTCCCCGGCACGGACCCCATCCTCCTCCCCGGCACGGACCCCATCCTCCTCCCCGGCACGGACCCCATCCCCCTCCCCGGCACGGACCCCATCCTCCTCCCCGGCACGGACCCCATCCTCCTCCCCGGCACGGACCCCATCCCCCTCCCCGGCACGGACCCCATCCTCCTCCCCGGCACAGACCCCATCCCCCTCCCCGGCACGGACCCCATCCTCCTCCCCGGCACGGACCCCATCCTCCTCCCCGGCACGGACCCCATCCTCCTCCCCGGCACGGACCCCATATTCCTCCCCGGCACGGACCCCATCCCCCTCCCCGGCACGGACCCCATCCACTCCCCGGCACTCACCCCCCCTCCCGGCACTCCCCCGGAGCCCAGCCCACTCTACCCACCCCCCCCCGCCGCACACACACACACAAAACCCTACACACACCTCTCCCCCACACATTCAGACTGCGGCCACGCCATCGCCTCTCCAGCGGCCAACCCCCCAGGCCGTCACCCACCTCCACACTGGTCGGCGTAAACCTTGAGCACTGGTTGACGACGATTGAAAGGTGGTTTGATTTACGCCGACGTGACCCGTCATCACGTCGGCGGGACTTCGGCCCATCCGGACGGGAGAATATCGCCTGCCCCAAAATCCATTGCCTTGCGCCCACCCGTGCCATTCTCCGAGGTGTGCGGCGCCATTGACGCCCCGCCGACTTTTCTCCCTTCGGAGACTTCGGCGGGCGGCGGGGGCGGAATTCACGGCGGCCAACTGCCATTCTCCGACCCGCTGGGGGGTCGGAGAATCTCGCCCCTGATGAGTAGAATAGTCGCTTTCGGCGCTTTAACCATTCAATGATTCTACGAACAGAATAACACAAGAAAATAGAGACAGAGGTAGTTCACATGGTCTGTCGAGCCTGCTCCAACATACGATACGATCATGACTGATCGCGAGTTTAACTCCACTATCCCACTTGCTCCCCCTATCCCTTGATTTCCTGAGAGATCAAAAATCTGTCTCTACTGACTTTTAATCTATTCAACAATGGAGTGTCCACAGCCCTCTGGGGATGGAGAATTACAAAGATTCACAATTCTTTGAGTGAGGCAATTTCTGCTCATCTCATTCCTAAATGATCAGCCCCTTATCGTTATCCTGAGATTTTTCTTCTTTGTTTTGATTTTCCAACCAATGGAAACAATCTCTCAACGTCCACCCTATCAAACCCCTTTTGTAGGTTTCACTGAGATCATCTCACATTCTTGTAAATTCCAGAGAATGTCCGCCCAATATACTCAGCCTCTCATCAGAGAACAACTCTCATCCTAGGAACCAATTTAGTGACTCTTAACTGTATTCCCTCTAATGAATGTCCTTAAATGTGGAAACCCAAACTTATTTTTATTCATTTGCAGGATGAAGGCATCGCTGGATAGGCCAGCATTTATTGTCCACCTCTAATTCCCCTTAAGAAGGTGGTAGCAAGCTGCTCTTGAACCACTGCAGTCCATGCAGTGTATGTACATCCACAATGTTGTTAGTGAGGGAATTCTAGGATTTAACCCAGTGACAGTGAAGGAACTGGGATATATTTCCAAGTCAGGATAGTGAGAGACTTGGAGGGGAACTTTTGGGTGGTGGTGTTCCCATGTGTCTGCTGCTCTTGTCCTTCTAGATCATAGCAGTCATGGGTTTGGAAGGTACTGCCTAAGGAGCCTGCTCACAATTCTTCAGGTCTATTCCCACTAGAAGTCTACAGCAAGAATCATTTATTCCTGTACTCCAATCCATTTACAAAAAGGCCAGTTATTTACCTCCCACATTGCTTGCTATTGCATACTAACTTTCTGCATTGCATGTACAAGTACACCCAAGTCTCTTTAAACATCAACACTTCCAAGTTTCTCACCTTTGAAAAAACATTCTGCTTTTCTATTCTTATGACCAAAGTGAATAACTTCACGCTTCTTTGCATTATATTCCATCTGCCATCTTGTTGCCCACTCACTTAATCTGTCTATATCTCCTTGCAAACTTTCCATGTCCTCCTCGCAACTTATCTTTCCACCTAACATTGTAGTGTCGCAAACTTAGCTATTTTTTCTCTGTCTCTTCCTCCAAGTCATTAATATGGATTGTAAATAGCGAAGTTCCACAAGAGCAGCCTCTTGCCATCTGCCTCCCCATTCTGATGTGCAGAATGACGTGATGTTCCTGTATTGTTGAACACCACTTGGAAGAAGCACTGAGGGTAGCAGCGAAAAGAATGTACATTGGGTGGGCAATGCCAATGACGGAACTGGTTGGGTCCTGTAACTCCATCTCTACCTAAATCCAAAGTTCCATCTGATTTATCCTGTAATCTCCAACATAATAGAAACATCCATCGCACTGTAAAAATAACTTAAATTGAAATTATGGGTGGAATTTACCGACCACCCCGCCGCATGTTTCTCGGTGGCGGAGGCGGCCCGCCAGCGGGACTTTCTGGTCCCGGTGTTGTCAACGGGATTTTCCATTGACTGCATTGGGAAACCCGTGCACCATTGGTGGGACTGGAATATCTTGCCAGCATGAACAGCTGGTAAATTCCATCCTGTGTCTTTTGAAATTATGAATGGGGTTGATAGGGTAGACATAGGGTAGACATTGGGTAGACATAGGGTAGATATCACAGAATCATAAAATCTTTACAGTGCAGAAGGAGGCCATTCAGCCCATCGAGTCCACACTGGTTCTCTGAAAGATAATTCTACCCAGTCCCACTTAAGGGGAGTGAGACTGGGTAGAATTATCTTTCAGAGAAACATGTGTTGGTCAGTAAATTCCACCGATAATTTCAATTTAATTTTGGTAACCTTGCATATTCTTTTTTTTTCACATAGCAATCCAATTCCCTTTTCAATACTTCAAGCAAACCTGCCTCCACCACCCTCTCAGCAAGTTCATTCCAGACTCCAACCACCCTCTGGGTGAAAACATTTTTCGTCACATCACTTTTGCCCATTATTTTGAATCTGTTCTCTGTACTTCTTCATGTACTCTTGAGAGGGAACAACTTCTCAGTATTTACCCTGTCCATACCCCCAGCACCTTGAATAACTTAATTGAATCTCTCCTCAGCCCTCGTTTCTCTAAAGAAAACCTCGCCAATCTATCCTCATAGCTACAGTTGTTTATCCCTGGAATCATTCTGGCAAATCTCTTCTGTACTCTCTCCAATGCCTTCACCTCTTTCTGCAAGTACGGTTCCCAGAACTGCACGCAGTACTCCTGATAATGCCTAACGAGTGTCTTATGACCTAAAAATGATCTAATAATAATAATCTTTATTATTGTCACAAGTAGGCTTACATTAACACTGCAATAAAGTTACTGTGAAAAGCCCCTAGTCACCACATTCCGGCACCTGTTCAGGTACACAGAGGGAGAATTCAGAATGTCCAAATTTTCTAACACCACGGTTTTTGGGATTTGTGGGAGGAAACCGGAGCACCCGGAGGAAATCCACGCAGACACAGGGAGAACGTGCAGACTCCGCACAACAGTGACCCAAGCCAGGAATCAAACCTGGGACCCTGGCGCTGTGAAGCAACAGTTCTAACCACTGTGCTACCGTGCACATCCTTACTCAATGCCTATTAATAAAATCTATGATACAGAATGTTTTATAAACTGTTCTCTCAACATGCCCTGCCACCTTCAATGACCTACATATACATTGAGGTCCCTTTGTTCCTCGTGTGTGTGTGGATGGGGGGAAATGATCAATAGAGGAATTCAAGAGAAATGTCTTTGTACAAAAGAGTGGTAAAAATGTCGAACTCTCCCGCAGGGAGTAATGAGATGAATAGCAGAGGTGCATTTACGAAGAATATAGATCTAAATGTGAGGGAGAAAGGAATAGGAGGATATGCTGACATGGTGAGATGAAAAGTGTAGGAGCTGACTGGTGTGGAACATCAGCACTGGCATAAACTAGTTGGGCAGAACAGCCTGTTTCTGTGCTGGAAATTCTGGACAATTCTCTGTCCTGCCATCCAAAAAGATTCAGAAACACTTTCCAGATCTTTCCCTGCCGCTTGAGGAAATAGATCGTCTGACACTGCTGGTCATTTTCCTTTCCACAAACCCTATATAGTGATCAGCAAGAAGCAGCATCCGATGAAAAGCTCCCAATCACCCACAGTACTACTCTCCTTTACAGAAAGAAAGAACACCACGGTGAATTTTCAGCAGTGGTGATAGTATACCAAGAATTAAATTACAACCTTCTATCAATTAGGTTTTTTGGTGTGATGAAGCTTTCTAAAAAGAAAATCAAGCTTTCTAAACAAAGGGCCAAGGGCAAATGTTTGCGATTTTATAACATGATACGAATTAGAACGGAGGCAAGCATGCACACTGCTACTGTCATGGGTAGAAATTGGCTCTGAATAGGGAAACAAAGGAAGAACTTTGATCAGGGGATTGACTCAAAAGAAAATACAGAGACACTGAGCAAGATTCTCTGGTCTCGGCAGCAGGAGGTGGCCTGCCGTTGGTTGGCTGCGGGATCTTCTGGTCCTGCCATGGTCAATGGGACTTTGCATTGAATCCATCCCACACCGCCCGGAAACCTATGGCGGGGTGTGCTGTTGGCGGGACCGGAAGAAACCACTGGTGTGAACAGACGGAAGATCTCGCACACTGTTCCTTACCTTTTAACTTATATAAAGTGTCACTTTACTTCTTAGTCTCTGGGACTGAAGATTGTGGGTTCAAGCCCTACTCAGGCCGATCTTTTAGTGCAGCACTGAGGGAGTGCTGCACTGTCAGAGGTGCGACTTTTGTGCAAAAGAAGATTGCCCTCTGAAGATGCCATCCAGCACTTTTCCAAGAATAACAGGGAAATTTTCCCAGTGTAATGGCCAATATTGATTCCCCCAACCTGCATTACTAAAAAACATTATCTGGTCATTATTAAATTGCTGTTTGTGGGAGTTTTCTGTGTGGAAACTGGCCGCCACATTTATTACAACTGTGACTTCCCTTCAATATGACCTTATTGGCTATAAAAAAACTTGGAGACATCCCGGTGTCATGAAAGACACTATGGAAATGCCACGTTCTTTCTTAACTGAACAGAATCAAAACATTGATCCCTGCTATTGGGAGCTGCTGTCCCCTTTCATCTACATAACACTACTTTGGCAATCCAGGCTGGAACCGAGAAAAACTGAAGAAAGAACATTTCAACCTTTGGATTAGGTACACTGAAGCAAATCCTCAATCAACCCAGGGATTCAGTTGCGAAAAATAGCAAGGAATTAAACTCGGAAACTATTTGCAGCAGAAACAAAAAGCTCCTATTAGGTCCAGAGGTAGCAAAGTACAGCTAACAAAGGATTAAGACTCGGAACAAATGAAATGTGACTGAGAACTGTTTCGAATGCCTGTCTGTTTGAATAATGTATTTCCATCAGAATTCTCAATTCCAAATTACAGTCATGTAAAATACAATTTTCTTCCTCCGCCAGTTATCTCTCTTTCTCTGTTCTCCTGCTCTCTGATGATAAGTGATGTTTGCGTAAGTGAATGAAACCGCTTACTAAATCTTTTTTTAAACTTTCATTCACCGCCACATGTCCAGCCAGGATGGGTGCAGCATCGGATAGATCACTGAACTGAACCAGTAAATAATGTCACTGAAAGGAAGTCAGGTCCATTTTCCCATAGCATTCAGCCCTCTCTCCCTCTAACTGCGCCAAATTCAGCCAGGGGGCTGATTCTCCAGTTGCGTTGGGCCCGCCGCAGATTCCGCCGTGTCGACACTGCCAGAGTGACACTGCCAAGGGGAGGGGCCCGAAAGGGGACAGAGCCTGAAAGGGTACAGAGCTTGCACAGGGGCATAAGTGAGGAGCATGGGGGGGGGCATTTGGTGACCACATAGCGGGGTGTTACTTACCTGGAAGGAGGGGCGCTGGTATTGGAGAGGGAGGCCTGAATGCTGGCATAAAGGGGCAGAGTCTGAAGAGAGACCCACTGGCGGGTCCCAATGCCAGCGATCCTTGGGGGGGGGGGGGGGGGGGGGGGGGGGGCAGGGTTGATGCCGGCGAGGATGGTGGGATGAGGCACTGAAGCCATGATGCTGCCTCTTTTTTGTGCGGTGGGGGGGCCCTTACTGTCTCTTTGAGACCAGGACACCCTTTAGAAAGGGTGCCCTGATCTCTGTGAAGCCGGGCTTGTAGGCGTGTTTCGGCCCCACCTCGCTTAGTGCAACTCATGACCCCTCCAAAAGTGACTTAGTGCGGATAGATTGTGATGGGCATCCCGTTGCAACAGCGGACACAATTTACACTGGTTTTCTCATCCAAAATTACACTTAGTCATGGGTGAATCCCAGGATGCCCCATATCGGGCTCTACACCGGGTGCTATGCTGAGCATGAGTCACTCGACTAGCTATGCTACGCCCGGCGTGATCTGGATCACGCCCTCGCTGAACATAATCCAGATAATGATATTTAGGTGAGCCATTAGGCTCATTTAAATACCAGTACGCCGCATTCAGTAGGTGCCTGGGAGTCAGCTACAGCGCTTGCGAGACCTCAACTGGGTGCACTTTAACACTAGTTTCCACATGCATGGACCAGTTGTGATGGCACCTCGGGAATTTCACAGGCCAATAAAGCCCTCCAGGTGGTCGGGGACAGGTCAGGGTACTACCCTGGCACACACCCTGGACCAGGCACCTTCTCACTGCCAGCTCGGTACCCAGGCTTGCAGTGCAAAGGTGCCCGGGTACCAGTTCGACACTGCTAAGGGTCGGGGTCTGGGGGATCATTCTCATGAAAGGAGGGAGGGGTTTGATGACACAATGAAAGGTTGGGAGGTGAAGGGGGAATCCTAAAGCTGCGGGGTGGGGGGGGGGGGGGGCGGTGCGGAGGGTGGGGGGAGTCCTGAAAGAGGGAGGTGAAGAGATACGGGCTGTCATTCAAAATGGCGTCCTGACATTAAGTGACAAATGTGAATTTGCAAAGCCTGTGATAAAATCCTTAGGGAACATTGTGCAAGCTTTGGAGACTGACCCACAGAAAACCAAGGTTATTAGAGCGCTCCCACAATCTGAAAACATTAAAGAATGACAAAGATTCCTTGGGATAGTCCATCAGTTGGCAAGTTCCTACCAAACATGTTAGAAATCAACAAACCCTATGATAGCGATTGAGACAAGATCAATAGTGATGCTGGAAAATAGGAAATTGTTGATCTCTTCAAAAGCATTTTCCTAACTTCCCCAGAAATTCTAGTGCACTATGATTTGGAGTTGCCAGCAACTGCAGCAGCGGACACATCGTGTGCAGGCTTCGATGCAAAGCTGTTTCAAGTTCAAAAAAATTGTCAAAGAAGACCAGTTATTACACACACAGAAATAGAGCAGAGATATGAGAAGCATTAGCGGCCATGTGGGCCAAGAGAAATTCCACTAATGTGTAATGGGATTAAGGTTTAAAATTGACCACAAACCTTTAGTTACTTTTAACCTAAAGGAAATTGCAAAAATGTGACCTATGATTCAATATTTTAGACTCATGAGATACGATTCAGTTACTGAATATGTACAAGGGAAGTTGAACATAGGGAAGTTGAACAAGGGTAGTTGAAAGCAGATATATTATCAAGAATACCAGTGGAAGGAAACAAACTGGAAGACCTAAAGTTTATTGAAGAACTTGAAGCATATACTTCACCCTTTCCCAAACATTCAGCAGCCACTGAGAAGTGATTACAAGAAAATTCATAAAAATAAAAGAATAATGTTAGAATGAATGGCCTGATTATACTCCCAACAACCCAGTACATTGCCAATACTTCGATCAGAGGAAACATCTCACAATCATTACTGATTCTTCGCTTTTAACGACAGGCTAGTCATCCCTAAAATAGTTTGACTTGATATTCTCCAGAAAATCTATCAAGGTCATTTGGGAATAGCGGAATGCTGAACAATAGCTCAACAGTCAGTCTGGTGACCAGGCATGAGCTGCTCCACTGAAGAATTAATCATGAATTGCCTCACAGATGCAGGGAATCACCAAGAGCAGAGTGAACCACTGGCACCCTCCATTTTACCTTTGAGGCCAGGGCAGTGCCTGGGAATGGATTTATTTTGAGTTCAAAGGCAGAGTTTTCATCACCATTATTCATTACTACTCCAGATGGTTTGAAGGGAATAGACTGCAAAGCATCATGATGGAAGCGGTCAGTACATCACTGACAAGAATCTTAGTGACACATGGCTTCCCGGACATTGTGGTGTCAGACAACAATCTCAGCTTGCTAATGAGCTGTTGCATAACTTTGCACAGGAATATAATTTCATGCATGTGACTAGTTCACCTAGATCACCTCAGTAGAATGAAGAAGCAGAAAGAGGAGCTCAAACAAACAAGGAGTTGATTAAAAGAACAACAATATTAACTTAGCCCTTCTTAACTACAAACGTCACTGCTAAATAAATACATTCTCGCCATCAGAACTATTGATGGGAAGATGGCTGTGAACAACAGCTCTACAACAAACACTTCAACCTAACATTACCTCAAATAATCATGAGAAACATGAGGAGCAACAAAGGGACAGTCAAGCTCATGATTTCAATCTCAGGCACAGAACATGAGACTTGTAAATGCTACAGCCCAGGGAGAGAGTGTGGATACGAGATCAGCAGACAGAAGGCATTGTAATAGAAAGAGTTCTACAACCAAGATCTCATACAATTGAGATGGACCAGGGAAATATTCGAAGGAATGGAAGAGCCTTGATACCATTGGGAAGGGAAAAAATAGAAATTTGGACATACTATTTATATCCAAATAGGTCAAGTAATCAGAACATTTTACAAACCCATGACCACTACCATCTTGATGGGCAAGGGAAGCAGACACACAGGAACACCACCATTTCGAAGTCCTCGTCCAAGCCACTCACTATCCTGAATTGGAAGTATATCACTGTTCCTTCACTGTCAAAATCCTGGAACATCCCCCCCCCCCCCCCCCCCCCCTAACAGCACCGTGGGTATACCGACACCACATGGACTGCAGTGACTCAAGTAGGTAGCTCAACACCAGCTTTTCAAGGGCAATTAGGGATAGGCAACAAATGATAAATTTGCCAGTGATGCCCATATCCCAAGAATGAATATTAAAATAAAGTCTTAATACCATCACCTTCGCAGTTGAATTGACCTCCTACATCCACATGTACCAGCCCATTTTCTCTTTTTAAAAAGTATTCTTGGGGCATGAGCAAGACTGGCATTGTTTTGACCATTGCTAGTTGCCTTTGAGATAATGGTGGTGATGGGCCTTCTTCTTGTCCTACTGCAGTATCTCCTGGTAAAGAGGCTTTGACAATACATGAAAGTAATCACCTGGAAATTGACTTGTAGGGAAAGCCAGAGATTATTGAAGGCATACATGGACTATGTGTTGGGAAAAGCGCTATCGGGTCTTTTTGGATGGTTGAATGAAAATGAATTGAATGGTCTTGCTCATCTTACCCTGCAATCTTATGAGATGCAATGATTTCTCATCCAAATAAATTTGATCGAGAAAGTGAAGGAGAATGAATATTCATGAGGCACAAAGCAATGTTTGCGTGGGCTACACTCACTGGTCTGTCAACATTCCATATTCAAGAGCTTCCCACTGTGCATTTTGCTATCAATTCAAAATGATGCCAAATCACCTCTTGCTTTCATTATTAAACTAATTATGTTCTATTTAGGAGTATTACAAATTCAGAAGGTGGCTTAAAATCTTCTACAATATTTGTTGCCAATTTTCTTCCTGTTCGTTTTGAAAAAGAAGTTTCTTACATACAAATATGTGAATTAGGAGCAGGAGTAAGCCATTATGCCCTTGAGTCTGCTCACCCATTCAATGAGATCGCAGCTGATCTAATTTTAACCTCAACTTCACATTCCTACCTACCCCAATAACCTTCCACCCCACTTTGTTTATCAAGAATCTATCTACTTCTGCCATAAAGATATTCAAAGGCTCTACCTTAACCACCTTTTGAGGAAGAGTATTCCAAAGGCTCTCAACCCTCTGTGAGAAAAATGTTCTCCTCGTTCCTGTCATAAATGGACCACCCCTTGGGCGTCATTCTCCGACCCCCCGCCGGGTCGGAGAATGGCCGTTGGCCGCCGTGAATCCCGCCCCCCGCCCCCACCGAAGTCTCTGGTACCGGAGATTGGGCGGGGGCGGGAATCGGGCCGCGCCGGTTGGCGGGACCCCCCGCTCGATTCTCCGGCCCGGATGGGCCGAAGTCCCGCCCAGAAATTGCCTGTCCCGCCGGCGTAAATCAAACCTGGTATTTACCGGCGGGACCAGGCGGCGTGGGCGGGCTCCGGGGTCCTGGGGGGGGTCGCGGGGCGATCTGACCCCGGGGGGTGCCCCCACGGTGGCCTGGCCCGCGATCGGGGCCCACCGATCCGCGGGCGGGCCTGTGCCGTGGGGGCACTCTTTCCCTTCCGCCTCCGCCACGGCCTCCACCATGGCGGAGGCGGAAGTGACTCTCCCCACTGCGCATGCGCGGGAAACTTTCAGCGGCCGCTGACGCTCCCGCGCATGCGCCGCATTTCCGCGCCAGCTGACGGGGCAACAAATGCCATTTCCGCCAGCTGGCGGGGCGGAAATCCCTCCGGCGTCGGCCTAGCCCCTCAATGTTGGGGCTCGGCCCCCAAAGATGCGGAGCATTCCACACCTTTGGGCCGGCGCGATGCCCGTCTGATTGGCGCCGTTTTTGGCGCCAGTCGGCGGACATCGCGCCGTTGGGGGAGAATTTTGCCCCTTATTTTTAAACATTGCCCCCTAGTTCTGGATTCTCCCACAAGAGGAAACATCCTCTCCACATCCACCTTGTCAAGTCCCCTCAGGATCTTATAGGTTTCAATCAAGTCGCCCAGCGGATACAAGCCTGTCCAACCTTTCCTCACAAGTCAACACACCCATTCCTGATATTAGTCTCATAAAGCTTCTCTGAACTGCTTCCACTGCATTTACATCTTTCCTTAAATAAGAAGACCAGTAAGTACTCCAGATGTATCAATGCCCATATAACTAAAGCATAACCTCCCTACTCTTGTGTTCAATTCCCCTTGCAATAAAAGATAAAATTCTATTAGCATTACTAGTAGTTGCTCATCTGCATATTAACCTTTTGTTGAATAGTAACAGGGTATGTTGATAAGAGGGGGAATAGTGAATCACAGATGTACCTGGTTCAGTTTGCACTCAACCTTCATGCGTACCAAACATTTTTCAGCACTGGACAGCAAGCAGGAACAGAAGCCACAAGTGAATGCCCCTTTTATTGAGGTCAATCAGAGAACCATCTCTTGTGCCTAAGCTGAGATTGGTTAATTCATGGTAGTACGGGGGTTGACCCTGGGATGATGTAACCTTCGTTGCTCAGCTAGTCACTGGAAGAGGGCTTCCGGGTGGCAGAGTTAGCACTGTTGCTTCACAGCGCCAGTGTCCAATGTTCGATTCGTGGCTTGGGTCACTGTCGGTGCAGAGTCTGCATGTTCTCCCCGTGTCTGCGTGGGTTTCCTCCGGGTTCCCACAAGTCCCGAAAGATGTGCTGTTAGGTGAATTGGTCATTCTGAATTCTCCCTCTGTGTACCCAAACAGGCGGAGGAATGTGGCGATTAGGGGCTTTTCACAGTAACTTCATTGCAGTGTTAATGTAAGTCTACTTGTGACAATAAAGATTATTATTATTATCACCTTATGGGGAAATGGGGACTGCTAGGGGAATTCAAAGATCTTCCTAGTTATTGAATCATAATCATCTTAGTGTCATGATATTCAAGTGAACATCACAGCACATACACACATACATAAAGATAGACAGAGCAACAGACCAATTAGCACACATAACACGACAGCCAATCACAGACAAGAGCATACACAGTACAAAACAAGAAACACGACACTTCCTGGGCAGTCCATCAGGAGACGGCACAGGGCAAGGACCTCAAAGCCAGACACTCACACAGTCACCACATGCTGAGTACCAAGTTTGTTATATAAATAGTTTAAAGGAATTAAACTGCGTTGTACCAATCGCAACCGTGTTGGTTCGTCTGTATCTCAGAGCACCCAACACTTCACTTAGGTGGAAGGTTTTGACAACAATTTGAAAGTTTTATTGGAGGATATTCAACATAGAGAAACTTGCAAGGTATCAGAGAGCATGAGGAACAGAGTGAACATTTGAACAAAAGTGAGCTGATTAGAGAAGTCAACATAGATTTGCCAGCTAGGTCATGTCCAACTAATCTAGTTGAATATTTTGAGGAAGTCACTAACATGGTGGGTGAGGAAGTATCTGGGGATGTTGTCTTTCTGGGCTACCAGAACCCATTTAGTAAGGTTCCATGCAAGAGGTTATTGGAACAATGATTGCTGTTCCTAGAAAGGGAATTAGAAGTTCAAGTGTACACAAAGCTGGTACAGAGGTATTTGAAGGAAGCTGAGTGGAGAGTAGAAATTCATCTTAGAAATCATCTTGTACACTTGACTCTGGCAGGGAGGGTGCAGTTGGTAAAAATGAATGTACTGCCAAGATTGTTGTTTATCTTCCAGTCCCTCACAATCTTTCTCCCGAAGGCCTTTTTTCGGAAGGGGGACAAGCTGATATCGGAGATTGTTTGGGCAGGCAGAACGCTGAGGGTTACTAGAGCCTTGATAGGTGGGGGCTGGATCAGGGCTGATGCTCCCAAATTTGCTCCCATTATTATTGGGCAGCAAATGCCAAAACGATGCGCTGATGGGAGGGAGGGCTGAATTCAGTCGGGTTGGAGGTGGACTTTTGCAAGGGGACGAGTCCTTGTTAATTGTTTCCTCTTTTCCATCTTACATTTCTTTTCCTTGTTTTCAACCCTTCCACGATCTTTCCTCTCCCTATTTCTGTAATTCTTTTCAGCCCTGCAACCCTCTGAGCAATCCATGCTCCTCAAACTGTGAGCATCCTCAATTTTAATTGTTCCACCATTGGTGGCTATGCCTTCGGTTGGCTAATGATCTTATGCAGTGCTTTAGAATGTTTTACGACGTTATAAGTGCTAGATGATAACAAGTTGTTATTGTAATTTACCTATCAGAGCCTGCAAAACTGGGGTAAATTAGAACTGCCAAGACTGAGATTGTTAGATGTTTGTTGGGCAACGATCGAAAAATATCTCCTCCTGTTTTTCTCTTCCTATTCTATCCAATATATTTCAATAAGTTGTCATGGAAATAGCTTAAATTTTCTGTTCCTTGAGTTTACCACTCTTCCCATTAAAAAGATACAAATATATATATATTTCTTCACAGGATCAATGCCCTGACACCAAAAGCCAACTCATTCTGTGATTCAGTTGACACCTTGCATTAGTAATTTAAAAATATCCATGTTTGCAATGTTAGAATGTGAAAGAAATTAAAATCTAAACCAGGCCTAAAAGCAAATTAATATCCATTTGTTTTTCTTTCTAGGAACAAGGACTTGGGGTGGTGGTGGGAAGGGGGTGGGGGGGGGGGGGGGGGGGGTGAGTAGAATTGGGAATTAACTACTTCCTCAGTGAAAACACAAGATCACACCTCAACTCTTGCAGTGGGAGTTAATTGAAGGGGGACGATAATGTTCGAACCCCCCCATGGAGGAGACAGTACTGGCCACAATTGGGAAGCCCATTGATCAGACTGTGGCCAGCAACGGGGTTGAAACCAGTGAAAGCAACAGTATTCTTGGGCAAGGTCCTCGTTCTGACATCCCACCTCATCCCATCTCACTTGCTCCCCACGCTCTCATTTGATTCATAAGTCGCAGATGGTGTAAGCTTGCACTTCTCGCCTTCAACATGATCTCCATACTACAGTCCTATCCTTGTGCTTTTGCCCATTTCAGCTACCCAAGGACTGAAGAAATATGGTTAGTCAGTGGAGTAAGACCAAGAGGAGAGTAATGATAAAGATACAGCACCTTGGTGTGATTTCTCACTCACCATCACAACTTATATATTGGCACTGCATGTAGCTTATAGGATAGATTAGAGGTGGGATCTACAGATGGTGAGACACCAGGCACGAGCGAGCCACTGCCAGAGTAGGGATAAAGATAGCGCAGGTGTCAACCTGCCAGATCGCGCGATGGCACTTGTGTTCTGCTGCAGATGACTCAGTTGAGCATTTTGATGAGGCGGCCTACAGAAGAGGTTTGATGGGCATGCACACAGAAGGGCTTGCCACATTGGGAAGAATACCAGAAAGCCTGAAGTCAAGATCAAGGAGTATGGAAGAGACTGGTATGAAAGAGTCCAGCACCTACTTTGCAGAGGGTTTGGGCAGAGTTTGGAGCCCATCTGCCCAGCTTGGAAGTGGTGACCAACTCCGTTGACATGCTTATGGACTCTGAATGCAGCCATGCATAATCAGACTGCAGTTATCATGACTGTTGATTACAATGGGGTTGGTATGGAGGAGTGGAACAATTGTCCTGCAGATTGCTAACATTGCTTCCAGGGGAGTGTCATTGGCTCCATGCCTTCAAACCTGCTGTCCTCTCTCAAGAAGAGACTGCTTGTCTTCCTACCACAGTGACGCTGCCAGTGCTCTTGCCATTGCCTGTTACCCTGTCAGCCCAGACTGCTGTGCCCAGGCAGAGATAATACGGTCTGCAGCCTGGCCCTCTCGGCCCAGATCTGTGCAATGTCACCCTCCAGCGCCATCTACAGTTTACCCCACTGAAAACCAGCAGCCTTCCTCCAGCCAGGTTTCAGCCATTGGATAGTGTAGTGGTACTGGGACAGGCAACGATGTACTGAAGGCAGGCATTAAGTTAATGCATCGGGCAGACTGGTCAACTTTTGAATGCAATATGACATAATGGTATTTAGAATCATAGAATCATAGAATACCTACAGTGCAGAAGGAGGCTATTCGGCCCATCAAACCTGCATTGATCCGCCAAAAGAGCACTCCACCCAGGCCAACTCCCCTGTCTACCCCGTGACTTCACCTCACATTTGGACCCTAAGGGGCCTGGAGGTCAGCAGGTAGCCCTTGTTGTCCAGCAGACACTCTTTGCTTTGCCATTGTGTCTCAGGTAAAGTTGGCACAGCAGACTGTCATGGAATGAAGACATCAGATTTTCTGCCAGTATGGTGGACTTGTTATGCCTATTGTCACACACCATCTGGGATGTAAGGGAATTGAATCGCTTTTGGTCTTGGTACCTTGCAGACTTGACATGCTGTTCCCGCAGAAAGATGTGCGTGAAGTCAATTCAAGTGAAGCCACACACACAATTCACCACTGCTTCTCTCTGACAAGAGGTAATGAAATGTATTTAGCTCTCTTGAAATAGAGAGCCTCAATGACCTCCCTAAAACGAGAGGTCATAATCTTAGAATAAGAGGTAGCAAATTTAAAACAGGTTTGAGGAAAAACTACTTCTCCCAAAGGGTTGTGAATCTGCGGAATTTGCTACACCAGAGTGCGGTGGATGCTGGGACAGTGAGTAAATTTAAGGTGGAGTAAGACAGATGTTTAATTGGTAATGGGTTCAAGGGTTATGGAGAACGGGCAGAACGGTGGAGTTGAGGCCAGGATGGGATCAGCCATGATCACACCGAGGGTGTTAGGCTTGGGAGGCTAAATTGCCTACTCCCGCTCCTAGGCCATGTGTTCTAGGGAGGAGATTCTCTGGCTGATTTTGCAATCCAGCTCTTGGTCTGTAACATTGTAGGTAGCAGATGAGGAACATATCAGCCAGGATAGAATGGCGGAGCAGACTCGATGGGCCAAATGGTTAATACTGCTTCTATATCTTATGAATTTATGAACTTATAAACAGGAGTGGACGACACACTGTGAGGTTACAAATATTTCCAGTTTCACCCTGGATGGTGCTTAAAGGTTCATTGCCATTGTCACCTTAACAACAATGTGTTCCTCACCGTATTCTGTTCTGAAGATATAGCTGTGGCTGCAGCAGGTGGCAGATTTCAGCGAGGGCCTACTTAGTAAAGCAAAGCTGTATGTTCATTAATGATGTTCAGGGAGGCAAATTGCTCCTCAAACACCCTGGCCTGCTGCTGAGGACCCTGCTCCCCATCCCTCTTCTAGCAACTTGTCCTTCTTTGCTGAACCAGGTCATGATCTGTCGGCTCTGCAGAACTCTGGTGAGACTTCACTGCTCACCCTGTAACACCCTCACCCAATGCCACCAGCATGATGCGCCACCAGTGTGCACACACCATGGATGCATTTTTGGAGCTGTCGCATCCAAAATGTGATGCTAAAGAGTACAGTTTCTTGCCCAATAGCTTCAAGAGCGAAAATTGATAAGATTGAGTTAAAATAATGTACAAAATTAGCAGCGGCATACTGCCAAACGAGGTAATGTTGCAGAAAAATATTTGCCCCAGTGCATTGGTTCGCAGATAGTGATTTGATAGATCACCTCATTGAGGTTCAATTAATTCTTAACATTGTCGTATTCATGGTACATAAATTGTACAACTTAATTAACCATGGGTGTAAGTGATACTTTCTGCTGAACAAGATTGAGAAATAGATTATATTCAGAATGGTAGAATGGCTACAGCACTGAAGGAGGCCTATCAGACCATCATGTCTGTGTCAGCGTTCTACAGGCAACTGAATTTGTCTCCCTCAGCCTCCCTTTTCCCCTGTCTTGCAAATTTCCTTCTCTTCAAGTGGTTATCCAACTTCCTTTTGAAATTCCCAGTTATGTCTGCCAAGAAGTTGTGCATCGCCTTGGTAAAAAAACTCAATCCGCTGTTTTGGCATTTTTTTATTGTCTGCTTAATTTTAATTGAGTAAGAAGTGTTACAACACCCGGTTAAAGACCAACAGGTTTGTTTCGAATCACTAGCTTTCGGAGCGCTGCTCCTTCCTTTTGATTTGTCAGAGCACATGACTATTCTGCAACGCAGGAGGCAGCTCAGTAATGTGGTTGTGGACTGTACCGATCACCAAGACATGGCAGAGCACATCAAGGAATTTACCTCATCCTGCTTCACTGTGTAAGGGTGAATGAATAGATTCAGCAAAAGAGGGGCAAAGGTCGAACATCCCTGCTTTAGAGTAAAGAAAACATGCTCGTCAAATGCTCTACCTCAAGGACCTAAGATCAGCAGAACTCACCAATAAGGTCATTTACTTGTTAGAAGAACAGACACTCTCTAGCTAAGAGATAACAGCCAAGATTTTGGATGAAATGTTTAATAATACAAGAGTGAAAATTAAACAATCTTCTGTGTACTGACTAACTGCATAAGCAGTCTGTGGGCAGCACGGTGGCAAGCACTATTGCTTCACAGCTCTAGGGACCCGGGTTCAATTCGGCCTCGGGTTACTGCGTGGGTTTCCTTTGGGTGCTCCGGTTTCCTCCCACAGTCCCAAGATGTGCAGGTTAGGTGGATGGGTCATGCTAAATTGCCCCTTAGCGTCCAAAAGTTTTGGTCAGTCTGCTGGGTTATGGGGATAGGGTGGAGGGGTGGGCTTCAGTCAGGTGCACTTTCGAAGGAGGGGTGGGCTTCAGTCTGGTGCAGACTTGATGGGCTGAATGTTCTCCCTGTGAGAGCTGTATTAGAGCTGAGAGCTGTATCAGAGGATAGTACTGCTTCAGAGGTTTCTCTGGGGTAGTTCCCTCTATGCTTGAATCATGAATAAACGATTGTGACCTGTCCATGAGTCTCCTGTGGTTAGTTGGAAGAAGTCCACCGCTACAGCTGTAACATCAGGGGCGTCATTCTCCGACCCCCCAGAGGGTCGGAGAATGCCCGTTGGCCGCCGTGAATCCCGCCCCCGCCCCCGCCGAAGTCTCCGAAGGGAGAAAAGTCGGCGGGGCGTTAATGGCGCCGCTGCCGCGGAGAATGTCACGGGTCTGCGCAAGGCAGCCGATTTTCGGCCTGCCGATATTCTCCCTTCCGGATAGGCCGAAGTCCCGTCGACGTGATGACCGTTCACGTCGACGTGAATCAAACCTCCTTTTCATCGGCGTGACCCGGTGCTCCAGGCTCACGCCGACCAGCGTGGAGGTGAGTGACGGCCTGGGGGGTTGGCTCTGGGCAGGAAATGGCGTGGCCGCAGACTGATTGCGTGAGGAGAGGTGTGTCTCGGCTTGTGTGTGTGTGCGTGCGGCCGGGGGGGGGGGGTGGTTAGAGTAGGCTGCGCGGGGGAGTGCCGGGAGGGGGTCCGTGCCGGGGTGGAGGTTGGGGGGGGTCCGTGCTGGGGTGGAGGTTGGGGAGGGGGTCCGTGCCGGGGTGGAAGTTGGGGAGGGGGTCCGTGCCGGGGTGGAGGTTGGGGGGGGGGTCCGTGCCGGGGTGGAGGTTGGGGGTGGGGGTCCGTGCCGGGGTGGAGGCTGGGGGTTGGGGGGGGTCCGTGCCGGGGTGGAGGTTGGGGGTCGGGGGGGGTCCGTGCCGGGGTGGAGGTTGGGGGGGGGGGTCCGTGCCGGGGTGGAGGTTGGGGGTCCGTGCCGGAGTGGAGGTTGGGGGTTGGGGGGGGTCCGTGCTGGGGTGGAGGTTGGGGGTTGGGGGGGGGGTCCGTGCTGGGGTGGAGGTTGGGGGTTGGGGGGGGGTCCGTGCTGGGGTGGAGGTTGGGGGTTGGGGGGGTCCGTGCTGGGGTGGAGGTTGGGGGTTGGGGGGGGGGTCCGTGCGGGGTGGAGGTTGGGGGGGGTCCGTGCCGAGGAGGGTGATGTGAGGGCAAGTGAGTTGGTCAACCTGGCCAGGTGCCAGCCTCCAACAGTTGGACCCATGCGGTCCATGCCACCTGGCTGGGGGGAGGAGGGGATATGGGCAATGATGACATGTCGTCGTTCCCCTCCCCCCACCAGGTCGTCATGTTTTCAGATCATCCAGCGATGTTGGCCGCCGTGGTGGCAGCCGCTCATGTCTATACCCTGGATGAGGAGGAGGAGGAGGAGGAGGAGGAGCGTGCCAGAGAGGCGGCGCAGGCTGCCGCAGAGGGGCAGGCGGCAGCCGCCCAGGCTGGAGGGACACCTGACCGACAGGACGAGGAGGGGGAGGAGGACGTCGCGGCAACGGAGGCACCCGAGGGCGCCCCGTGTGTACCTCACGGACCGGGAATGCAGGAGGAGACTCCAGATGAGCCGGGAAACCGTGGCACACATCTGCCACCTGCTGGCACACCTGTCACCGCGTGGCACTGGCGGGGGACACCCTCTCCCCGTGTCCGTCAAGGTTACGGTTGCCCTGAACTTTTATGCAACGGGGTCATTCCAGGCACCGAGTGGGGACCTATCCGGCATATCGCAGACATCGGTGCATCGGTGCATCCGGGCAGTGACAGATGCCCTTTATGCCATGGCGCACCGCTACATCCGTTTCCCCGTGGACCGGGCCAGCCAAGGTGCCCGGGCCGTGGGCTTCTCTGCCGTGGCCGGGTTCCCCATGGTCCAGGGCGCGATCGATGGGATGCACGTCGCCGTGCGGCCACCTGCAGGTAACAGGGCCGTGTTCACTAATAGGAAGGGGACCTATTCGATGAACGTACAGGTGGTCTGCGACCACCGCATGATGATCCTGCACGTCTGCGGCCGTCACCCAGGCAGTGTACACGACTCATTCGTGTTGTCGCGGTCATCCATCCCCGGTATGTACGAGGGACGCCATCCCCGGCTGAGGGGCTGGTTGCTGGGCGACAGGGGCTACCCATTGCGATCGTGGCTGATGACGCCTATACGGAGGATACGCAATGAGGCGGAGAACCGCTACAATGATGCCCATGTAGCGACAAGGGGAGTGATCGAGAGGTGCTTTGGCGTGCTGAAGATGCGTTTCAGGTGCCTGGACCTCTATGGGGGCGCCCTCCAGTATCGGTCAGATAGGGTCGGCCGCATCATTGTGGTGTGCTGCGTCCTGCACAACATAGCCCAGCAGAGGGGCGATGTGCTGCAGGCAGAGGAGGGCGGAGTGGAGGAGCAGCAGGAAGAGGCACAGTCCTCCCCAGATGAGGGGGATGGGGGCAATGGTCAGGGCAGACGGGGTAGACACAGGCGGGTGGCTGTCCACCGTTACCGGCTGGCCCAGCGGGCACGGGACAGACTGATAGACGCCCGCTTCACTGACTAGATGGGCGTGGGAATCGGGTAGTATGGCCACAGACCGCACACCATGGCAACAGCCGACCACCCACACCCCCCACCCATCCACCCACCCAGCACCCTCACCCCCCTCCCCAACCCCACCCACCCCACCCGCATGTACACCACCCCCCCCCCATTGCCGATCCACCGGCAGCACAACGGGCCGGGCTCACACAGTTGCGGGTGGACGCATGTCTATCGCAGGCCATGGAGGATGATGACAACCTGCGATGAGCTCCTGGCTCTACATCGTTGGACTATGTCTGACCCATGGCCACAGTACCACCATCCACCCGGACCATCCCTGCATGCGGCTGTGACACTGCAGCGCACGGTCCCGTCTTCTGCCCGGGGGATGTTGATGGCGGCCCAGGGGAAAGGGGGCAGACTCACCTGGGGCTGAGGTAAGACCACCCCCCACACACACACTTGCGCTCAACGTACATGACACGCCCGCACACTTTGGACAGAGCACAAAGGCAGCTTCGGTAGGTGTAACATTGACTTTAATAACCAAAGGAGTTCATGCACGTGCCCTAGCCCCTAAAACTCATCTGTGCCCTGCACCCATGCCAACTTACTCAGTGTCTAATTGTTTGGCCTTACGGGCCCTTTGACTACGTCTACGTGGTTCCCCAGACGGTACAGCAGAACTGGAGGTGGACTCCTGTGATTCCTGCCCTCTGACACTGGATCCCTTTGGCGGCCGTTTCCTGGGGCATCCTGGCCTAGATGGGCCAGGCTGCGGCCCGGGCGACTGGGATGGCGAGCTGCCAGCCTGTCCTGCCCGTTGCCCACCCGATGCACCTGGGACGGAAGGGGGGGAGTCCGAGGTGTCGCGGTGTACCGGGACCTCCCCTACAGAGGGAGCCGGGACGGACCACAGCACCTCCTCCTCCCTCGGGGTGCCCGATGGCCCCCAGGCCTCTACATGGGTGGGGGATGCGAACGGACTGGCCATCCGACGCCCCCCCGACATCTGGCGCTGCCAGTCCTGGAGGCCCGTGCTGGTATCGACAGGGGTCTGCAGGTTTGCAGCCATGGCGCCCAGGGTGTTGGCAAACCCTGTCTGTGACAGTGCGACGCCGGCTCGCACATGGCCACTGGCGCCGATGCCCTCAGCGATGGCCTGCTGAGACTGGGCCATGGCCTGCAGAGACTGGGCCATGGCCTGCTGAGACTGGGCCATGGCCTGCTGAGACTGGGCCATGGCCTGCAGAGACTGGGCTATGGCGTTGAGCGCCTCTGCCACCTGGCGCTGGCACTGGCTCATTGCCTCCTGTGAGAGGGCAGCCATTTCCTGGGCCACAGACGCCGCCTGCACGGAAGGCCCCAGGCCTCGCAAACCGTTCCCCATGTCTGACACCGTCGCAACCATTGCCTCCACCGCGGACGCCACCCGTGCGGTGTCAGCCTGGGTGGCACGCATGACCGGGACCACTCCCAGCTCCTGGACGCGGGTGGACTCCTCCACCTGCGACCGCAGCCGCCGCAAGCCGCCCGTCACCCTCTTCGCTCGTCTCCGGGTCGGTGGTTGCATCGGGTCTATGTGTGGGTGTGGTAACTGTAGGAACCCGGGATCCATCTGGGCGGCAGATGTTCGCTTGGCCTGGGCTGCCCTCCGACCACCTGGTCCCTCTGCTGCTCCTACCTCCACCTGCTGTACCGGGACGGCTGTGTTGTGCGCACCAGTCAGTGTACCAGACGCCTCATCACTAAAGTGCCCAACCGTGGTGAGTGTTTCTGCGATGGTGGAGGGTGTTGGTGACAGCAGTGGCGTTGTGTCGTGCTCTTCGTCCCACTCTGAGTCCATGGCACTTTGGGGTGGGGGTTCGTCTCCACCCATCCACTCTGAGTCACTGTCCGGTATTTTGTCTGCCTGGGTAGTGCTGTCCCGGGTAGTGGTGTCCCGGGTAGGGGTGTCCCGGGTAGTGGTGTCCTGGGTAGTGGTGTCCTGGATAGTGGTGTCCTGGGTAGTGGTGTCCTGGGTAGTGGTGTCCTGGCTCGGATGTGACGGGGGCCTGTGGCTGCCCCCCTCATCGCTGGGTGGTCGCTCCCGCACGTGACGGGGGTGTCGTCTCCCTGTTGCTCCAGGTCTCTCCGTCTCCCGTGGTGTGCGAGGGGCATCCTACGGGCGTCGCATGCTGGAGGGTCCGGGTCTCTCCGTCTCCCGTGGTCTCCCGAGGGGCATCCTGCGGGTGTCGTATGCTGGAGGGTCCGGGTCTCTCCGTCTTCCGTGGTCTCCGAGGGGCATCCTGCGGGCGTCGCATGCTGGAGGGTCCGGGTCTCTCCGTCTCCCGTGGTCTCCGAGGGGCATCCTGCGGGCGTCGCATGCTGGAGGGTGCGGGTCTCTCCGTCTCCTGTGGTCTCCGAGGGGCATCCTGCGGGCGGTGTGCATCTGCGGGGATGGGTGCCTGGATGTTTGGTCCTGCGATACACAATGAAGCATGCATGGTTAGACATCAGGCAGTGATCAGGTGATACTGGGGAGGGGGATATAGGGGAGGGGGGATATGGGGACGGGCTGTCGGTGGCTCACTTGCTGGTGGGCCCCCGACCTCTGCATCAGCAACCTCCCGGTCCTCAGGTCCGCCAGCCAGTTCCAGGGCCCTTTCCTCGTGTACGGTCAGTGGCCTCTCATCAGCGGGCCCTCCTCCAGTCCTCACATGCTCCCTATTGTTGTGTGCGCGCTTCTCCTGTGGGGGGGGGGGGGGGGGCTGGTGGCAGGGGTAAAAGACAACAGTGTTAGGCAGGTATATGAATGCACGCCATCGGTTGCGCGTGCATTGCAGAGGTTAAGGTTAGGGCTGGATTCACTTGGGGATATGGGGGATATGGGGGAGGGGGGATATGGGGGAGGGGGGATATGGGGGAGGGGGATATGGGGGAGGGGGGATATGGGGGAGGGGGGATATGGGGGAGGGGCGATATGGGGGAGGGGGGATATGGGGGATATGGGGGAGGGGGGATATGGGGGAGGGGGATATGGGGGATATGGGGGAGGGGGGATATGGGGAGGGGGGATATGGGGCATATGGGGGAGGGGGGATATTGGGGAGGGGGGATACGGGGGAGGGGGGTATATGGGGGAGGGGGGATATGGGGAGGGGGATATGAGGGGGGGATATGGGGGAGGGGGGATATGGGGGATATGGGGGAGGGGGCATATGGGGGAGGGGGGTATGGGGAGGGGGGATATGGGGGAGGGGGGATATGGGGAGGGGGGATATGGGGGATATGGGGGAGGGGGGGATATGGGGAGGGGGGATATGGGGGAAGGGGGGATATGGGGGAGGGGGGATATGGGGGATATGGGGGAGGGGGGATATGGGGGTATGGGGGAAGGGGGATATGGGGGAGGGGGGATATGGGGTATATGGGGAGGGGGATATGGGGGATATGGGGGAGGGGGATATGGGGGAGGGGGATATGGGGAGGGGGATGTGGGAGGGGAGATATGGGGGAGGGGGGAGATGGGGAGGGGGGATATGGGGGAGGGGGGATATGGGGGAGGGGGGATATGGGGAGGGGGATATGGGGGATATGGGGGAGGGGGGATATGGGGAGGGGGGATATGGGGCATATGGGGGAGGGGGGATATTGGGGAGGGGGGATACGGGGGAGGGGGGTATATGGGGGAGGGGGGATATGGGGAGGGGGATATGGGGGGGGGGGTATGGGGGAGGGGGGATATGGGGGATATGGGGGAGGGGGCATATGGGGGAGGGGGGTATGGGGGAGGAGGGATATGGGGGAGGGGGGATATGGGGAGGGGGGATATGGGGGATATGGGGGAGGGGGGATATGGGGAGGGGGGATATGGGGGAAGGGGGGATATGGGGGAGGGGGGATATGGGGGATATGGGGGAGGGGGGATATGGGGGTATGGGGGAAGGGGGATATGGGGGAGGGGGGATATGGGGGATATGGGGAGGGGGATATGGGGGATATGGGGGAGGGGGATATGGGGGAGGGGGATATGGGGAGGGGGATGTGGGAGGGGAGATATGGGGGAGGGGGGATATGGGGAGGGGGGATATGGGGGAGGGGGGATATGGGGGATATGGGGGAGGGGGGATATGGGGAGGGGGGATATGGGGGAGGGGGGATATGGGGGAGGGGGGATATGGGGGAGGGGGATATGGGGGAGGGGGGATATGGGGGATATAGGGGAGGGGGGATATGGGGGAGGGGGGATATGGGGGAGGGGGAATATGGGGGAGGGGGGATATGGGGAGGGGGGATATTGGGGAGGGGGGATATGGGGGAGGGGGATATGGGGAGGGGGGATATTGGGGAGGGGGGATATGGGGGAGGGGGGATATGGGGAGGGAGGATATTGGGGAGGGGGGATATGGGGAGGGGGATATGGGGGAGGGGGGATATGGGGAGGGGGGGATATGGGGGCGGCGCACCCTGCCTGCTCTGACGAGGTCGTTCACCTTCTTGTGGCACTGGGTGCCTGTCCGTGGTGTCAGGGCCACAGCGGTGATGGCCTCTGCCACTTCCCTCCACAGACGCCGGCTGTGGCGTGGGGCAACGCTGCGGCCGTGCCAGGATACAGGGCGTCCCTCCTCTGCTCCACCGCGTCCAGGAGCACCTCCACATCGCGTGACTCGAACCTCGGGGCTGAGCGACGGCCAGCCATCCAGTCGGGTGTTGCGGTCGGGTGTTCCGGTCGGGTGGGGGGGAGCAACGTGGCCTTATGAGCCGTCACGCCGTGCGGCGCGTATGACGCTGCACGGCGTGAACCACTGCGCAAGCGCGGATCCCGTTACGTCGCTGCTAGCCCATTTCAGGCCGAAGACTATCGACCCATTTTTCCGACGTGACGTAAGTCGGATTTGCGCCGTTTTTTGCGCCGATCGGCGGACTTTCCGCCGATAACGGAGAATTTCGCCCCAGAAGTATTATAACAGCAAGCTCGTAAAAATTCAAGAATAGATTTTTAACATCAGGAGAGATTTGATTTTTCTCTGCGAGCTTTGGCTGCCATTAGTCAGCTCAATGTGAACTATTAACAGATAGGACTACAGGTGAATAGTGGGAGGTATTCCATGATGCAGCTGGTAGAATACAAGACATTGTGCAAACCACTCAGAGTTCCTCTTGCATAATTAAACAACCCTGGCCATTAAGAGAAGCGAGACAAATGTTACGCGAGCAAAAGAAAGGATTTATGAAAATGCAAAGGACAAAGAATGAGGATATGGAAAATAATGAAAAATAAATTTAAAATAGCTCCACAGTGGATGTGCCTGCTGACAGCAGAAGACGTGATGATATAACTTGAATGTGCTAGAACTATTTTGCACTTCACTCGTTCCCCGATGGTATTATAGCTGATCCCTGATATTTAACTGTCTCTCGCAAGCTTCAAACTCTTTCATAATGTGCACTCAGGGCTGTGCTTTGTATTGTGGTCATGGAGTGTTTATATAAATAATGCAATATTCTGTGGTGGCTGTCTGTCTGAAGAAAACTGCTCGGGGCTAATGTACTGCTGTGTATTTACTTAGTAACATTGTCGGGCTTGATCTTGTTCTCTCCTGTACTACAAGCCTCAAACACACCAGTGATTCAGATGGACAAGCAGGCAGCATCTGAAATGTAGTTTGGAAATCATTTTTTTTTAAATTGAGGCGAGGATCACGAGAAAATCTTTTGTCTCGAAGTTAGTTACAATTAATGTCAACCTCCATTCTCTAATTTTTTCTTTCATGGAGCTGGGTTCTGTGTCACCGCACCCCCACCCTCAGTGGGTGTGCAGGCATTTAGAATGCCTAGGTGTAGTTCCAGGGAAGTACAAAGAAACTCCATGATAATTTGCTCTGTAACAGATCGCTATCTTATCATGTGTGATTCAATAAAGATTCTGGTTTGGACAAGTCACAAGTACTTTGGTAGATTCCTTGCTAAACATCGAACACCATACACAACATGGTACCAGCGTGCTGAAGATTTGAAGATAACAACGGCAGTGACAAAAGGAATTCGGCGGACAGAGGATACTGAGGATGAGTGGGAAAACATCGATGATGAGTACGATGATGGCAACTCTGATGTTGAAGAGATTGGCAACTCCCAGGGTGAAACATGGAAGACCTGATGACTATCTCGCTAGGCAGCTCAAAAGATCAATAATATATTAGCGAGCAAGACCATGATGACCCAATGCCTGGATCATCACGACCAGAGAGTGTAAGCAAGCCAAGAAGGGGTGCCACCTATTGCCGTAGTTTCAACCTCCACTCAGGCACCAGAAACAGAGGCGCTCCAACATCCCGTTGAGGCCGCAGAAGTGGGCGTGGTCACACAGTCCAGTGATGACGCGTCGGCGCCTCAAGATCCACCTACGACTCCGCAGACCTCTGAGCACAGGGTGCAGGCCAGCACCGAACCAGAGGCTGCCAAGCCTCAACATAAACACAAACGAATTAGCAAACCAATTGCCAAAACAAGAAGGAGAAAAAGGAGAAGACTGGGAGAACTAGCTCACCCCACTGACAAAAGTAAAAAAGGGGAGGTCAAGACTGATAAACCAGAGGCAAAAGAAACAGCAAACACGCAGAGAAGCAACAAATAGCGTCATGGCAAGAAGCCCAAAAGAAAGAGGCTGGCGTTGCCAGCAGGGCGATCATGGACACAGGCCTTCCAAAGGCACCGAGCAAAGAGGAGAAGCAAGAGGTCGGCACGAAAGCAAGTCTTCGAAAAGGCTGGCAACAGCCCACATGATCACAAGGGTGATCTCGTGAGGGAGGCACAATGACTTGTGCGAAAGAGACAGACACTGACCAGGCATATAATGTTTATGGATACCCTAGTTAAACTTGTTCACATTAATTAAACATATCACAAATATATAAAGTAATAACGATTTTAAACAAACATTAATGATTTCTGAGGAAGGGGATGTGGTGATATGACTGTAAGCAATATTGTAGATGGCGGGTGGTGTAACCTTCAACTAGTAGATGACAGTACAGACTCACCATGCGGTCTCCAGACAGGGGTTAAGTGACAAGGCACTCAGATGTAAGTGCAGGCACATCCGCTGATGGGGAGATGGTTATAAGATGTACAAGTTGGCAGTCGTGCCGAGGTGCAGTTCCAGGGAGTACAAAGAAACACCATGATAACTTGCTTTGCAACAGATCGCTATCTTACCACGTGTGATTCAATAAAGATCCTGGTTTGGACAAGTCACAAGTTGTTTGGTCGATTCCTTGCTAGACATCGAACACTGAACACAACAAACAGGGCATAGGTGTTAATGCTACAAGCGGTGTGTGAGGCGAGCAAAACTTCAAGGTTTGGATTTTTCTGAAGCAGAACAGAAGAGGGCTTCTGCCCATCAACCTCATTGTCATCCATTTTCTGGATCAGGATCCACGACAGAAGTAGGACAGGTTCCTGTCAGTGTTTCAGCTCTCCAGACGGTGAGTAGGAGTGAGCTTGATGATAAAAGGGGCAGGCAGTGGCGCAGTGGTATTGTCAGTGGATTAGTAATCCAGACACCCAGAATCATGCTCTTGGGACATATGCTCAAATCCTGCCATGGCAGATGGTGAAATTTGAATTCAAAATCAAATCTGGAATTAAAAGTCAAAAGATGACCATGAAGCCATTGTCAATTGTGGTAAAAACCCATCTGGTTCACCAATGTCCTTTCGGGAAGGAAATCTGTCATCTTTACCTGGTCTGGCCTACATGTGACTCCAGATCCACAGCGATGTGGTTGACTCTTAAATGCTCTCAGGGATGAGCAATAAATGCTGGCCCAGGCAGCGACATCCCATGAAGGAATAAATAAGAAAAAAAGAAATCCCGCTGTATTGTGCTGAATGAAATACGGAAGGAGCTTTGGACACAAATGTGGTACCAGCACATCTTTAACTTATTGAATGGTATGGGAAAGAGAGGTGGCCATTTCCCATCTGTCTTTTAGTTGCCACTATTTCCCACCCTGAGTACCGGTCTTCCCCCAATCCCCACTATCACCACTTCCCCTGCTCCCTTCCTCTCACTGCTACAGTGGGTGAGAGGCTAACATCTGTGACAACAGGGGCAGGGGGAATATGTTTGGAGGAATTTTAGGGTTGAAAATTCTACTGCAGGTCTACCCATCCCAGTTACTTGGATTATCACTCAAAGGTCGTGTCAGAATTAAAAGGTTACCTACAGGAAACACTAGGACTTCTGGTGTTACAGACATCAAAAAGGAGTCATGTCTGGTTTTCATTCTTCTAATTGCGGATAAAGCATTTCTAAATGGTGCACTTGGTCTCAGATGCCAAAACAACAATACAAAAGGGAGAAAAAGAGATGGTCATTGATCGGGATCCTGAGTTTGACACACAGCTAACAAATGCATTTTATATAGCCTCAAGGGTTTAGAACGGCTTATGCACTTGCCAGTTTCGATTATGTTGCTCCAAGGCATGTGGAAGTGCTGACCATTTGGCAAGAGGCCATATTAGCAATTAAATCTTGAAACCCCAATGCTCCTGCTTTCCCACAACCAGCCCCACAGGGGAACAGGAGGCTGATGCATTTATTGTAGACAGAGCAGGGAGAGAGGTGGCTATTTCCCAGCTTTGTTGGCACAAGTTAAGGAAGAAGGTTGAAGGTGAAACAATGATCACTGAGGAGGGAAAACTAATTCACACTGACTGTCGACCATGCCAATTTTACAGGAGAATGTTGAAACTGAGAAAATAATTGGTTAGTAACCCAAAATAATGCCATGGTAAGTGTCATTGGCAGCAGTCAGCTAACTTGTTAAATATTTTGTTTTACAGATTGCCTCTGCTGCTAATCCGTACAGCAAATGATCCGAGGGACTGGATGAATCCTAGGGCATTGCATTAAAACAGATCTACATCATAACACCACAGTAAACAAACTGCTCTGGCAATTTGCCTGTGCATCTAATTGAAAACTGTGGTCCTTGTTTTCCTGTACCTGCAACTACTCTGCTGTTATGGGCCAGGATGTGGAGATGCCGGCATTGGACTGGGGTGAGCACAGTAAGAAGTCTTACAACACCAGGTTAAAGTCCAACAGGTTTGTTTCAAACATTAGCTTTGGGAGCACAGCTCCTTCCTCAGGTGAATGGAAGAATGGAAGAACCTGAGGAAGGAGCAGTGCTCCGAAAGCTAGTGTTTGAAACAAACCTGTTGGACTTTAACCTGATGTTGTAAGACTTCTTAATGTTATGGGCCAGGGTTTAGAGAACCCCAAAGTGTATCATGGAGTTCACCTGACCCACAACTTTTAATAGATTGTGGTATGGGGAGCACATAGCCCACTCTACAGGTGTGGTAGAGCAGAAATGGAATAGTCTTTTTTTAAAGCAAAACAATGTTTATTCTATGAACTCAAGTTAACCTTTTTAAAACATACAGTGAACATCTTAGCAACCATTAATTCAAATACAACCCCCAAAGAATACAACACTAAATAATCCTTTAAGCTTTCCTTTTAACATCCATAAGACTTAAAACACCTTTTACCAGAAGCACAGCAGGTTAAAGTCACTACTGTTATTAGTTTTAAATCACCAGGATCGATTTACAGTCTTTAGATTACAGAGAGAGATTCATACACCTTCTGGCTGTGACTGCAGCTATCCAGCTCTGAAAACGAAACTAAAACACACCTTGCAGCAAACAGCCTAAAACGAAAGTAAAAAGCTGACAGACAGCCCAGTTCCACCCACTCTCTGACATCACTGCAGTAACAAACACCCATTTCTTAAAGGTACTCTCACTACAGATACTTATATACACACCCGTTTATAAACACCCATTTCGTAAAGGTACTCTCACACGACACTGCTCCAAAATATTCTGTCTTAGTTTTCACGTTGGGTCATGCAGAATGAATTCTCAACTGGTTTAACTGGCCTTAGGACAAGAAAGATCTGGTTAAATTATTTGAGTGAAGTAAACTTTTATCTGTGAAAATAGCGAAGACTTGATGCTTTGTGTAAATTAATTGCTGCTTCCACAACCCATGGGGTTAATAGTTTGAGTTCTGGCACACTGGTAATTCTTAATCCCAGTGTGACACTGGGTGATAAATTGCTTTGAAACTTCTGTGAGGCAGTTGGGTCTCCTCCTGCAGTTTGCCTTTCTTGGGTGCATCTCTAGCCATCCACTTCTGCAAATGTTTCAATTTTAGAACTTTTGGGTTATGTAATCACTTCTCTGCTTCAGTGTTGGAACTACTTGCTTTTTTTAAATGAGGCTAGCCAAACCCAGGTTCCTTGTTGTTGATCCCTGTTTTCTTAACCCTGAAGTTTCTTAACCCTGAAGTTCTTAACCTTACAGATGCACTGTAGAAAGCATCCTATCTGGCTGCACCACAGCCTGGCAAGACCGCAAGAAACCTCAGAGAATCGTGAGCACAACCGAGTCCATCACACGAACCTGCTTCCTATCCATTGACTCCATCTACACCTCCCGCTGCCTGGGGAAAGCAGGCAGCATAATTAAAGACCCCTCCCACCCGGCCTACTCACTCTTCCAACTTCTCCCATCGGGCAGGAGATACAAAAGTCTGAGAACACGCATGACCAGACTCACAAACATCTTCTTCCCCGCTGTTACCAAACTTCTAAACGACCCTCTTATGGACTGACTAGATCAACACTACACCCCTGTATGCTTCACCCGATGCCGGTGTTATGTAGTTATATTGTGTACCTTGTGTTGCCCTATTATGTATTTTCTTTTATTTTCATGTACTTAATGATCTGTTGAGCTGCTCGCAGAAAAATACTTTTCACTGTACCTCGGTACACATGACAATAAACAAAATCCAAATCCAATCCAAGTGGGAAACCCTTCATGATCCAATTAGATAATTCTTAGTCAAGCAACATATTTTCCTATCTCAATTTTTAATGACTGTTATGGACAGGGTGAGAGAGAACAGAAACTTCTGCTGTCTTCCCTCACTGTCCGCAATTAATGAGTTATTGTTAAATTTATGGATAGGACATGCCTCCAGTGGGCATGATACACCTCCTCCGCACAGGAAAAAAATTGAATGCTGATTACATTGTTTTTGCATTGCTTTCATAGTACAGCAAGAGAAACTATTCTGCACAGACTAATTCGACCATCAACGCATTCATCTTAAACTTGCTAAAGCTCGTTTAGTCTGCAATAGGTATTTTTCTGCCTCAAGCTCACACTTCTCATCATCCTTGTTGGATGAGGGACAATTATAATTTGATTTCTTTTGGCATGGGAGAGTCTAGTCTTAGGATAGCTTTTGTTCAGGAACCTAGTATCTCCTATCCATTTTGCACCTTTAGGTCTTTGGGAATTTTAATGCCAACAAACATGTGCAACGGGATTCTCTGCCAGCAGGATTCTCCATTGTACCCATGCCGATGTGTTTCCCGGTGGCGTGGGGTGGCCACAATGGGAAATCCCATTGGCAGGTGGTGGGAACGGAGAATCTCACTGCTGGCGAGGGTACAGCGTCCAGGACAATGCAGCTGGTGGACCGGAGAATCCCACTGTGAATTTTAGTAAGTTTTTGGTTTAGCAGAATTCAATTCGACTCTGGAGTCCTGGAGTGAATTAATTTCACATGCTGCTGAAGGGATCACCTCTGCTTCATGGTTTATATTATGCAAGTTTGTGTGACTGCATTGTTGCATTGACTATAAAGTCTTTACTCCCTTAATTGCTGCGTGGGTTTGTGGTTCAGTACCAGGTACATTCCTTGGGTGACAATGGATGATAAATTGTTTCTATGTACCTGTGAGGTGACTGGGTTCTCCAACTGCACTTTGTCTTTCATAGATTCTGAAGCTGAATTGTGGGGTTTAGTTAGATTTGAGTTTAGAACTCAATCGGTTGACTCTTCAGAGGCTAATTACACACTGCCTTCACTTGTGACTTTCACAAGAGCTGTTCGACTTAGGGTGTATTAACTTCCCTTTTTCCTTTACCTCGGGGATGGGTTCTTCCCCTTATATGTCCCACGTACTCTGGGACTCCACTGCACACAGGTGACTGCCCAGCCTCTGCTGCACACCACTGTGCTGCTTCAACTAGGTGAGGCAGCACCTTAACTTTCTGTTGGTCTGTTGGGGAACTTTGTTGGTCCCTATGTAAAGCCTGGGAGAAGGTTTCTACCAACAATACCTCTGATGCATTTCCTTCAACCGTTGAGGATTTTCTCCTTGCTCCTTTGCTTTTCTATATCATGTCCTCCTTAAACTCTTATAGTTTTATCATGGCCTCTTTAGGTTCCACTAGCTTTCCCTCAGCCTCAATCATCCTTATTGGCTCTTCTACCACTTGTAGGATTTTTGGGAATGACTCAGACTTTGGCAGCTATGCAGAGTTTTGCTGGTCCCCTCAGCATCCCTTCTGCTCCTACTGGTTTACCAACCTGGTTCCTTCTTTTATCAGTTGGGGACTGATCTGACTTACCTTCACTCCTCTCCTTTTCTCACAAACCCACCTCAGTTCATCAACATCTCCCCCATCGCTTCCTAGTTTGTGAGAGTTACCAGATCCCAGTTTACTTTGAGTTGGGGGTCTATGTATTAATTTGTCATTGCCTGCTATGATGGTTGCATCTCTGGCCTTTAAAAGGCTTTGTTGTTCTTGTGATGTTCCTTGTATAGTTCTCCCAGATGGCTAGAAGTCGTAGTGTTGGCAAAGAACATCAAGCTAAGTATTTGAAACAAAGCTAATTTATTTTACACTGCTTCAAATGGTTTGCACACTTCACTAAGTAATAACTAATAAAACAACAGTATAAAATCTATGTTACAGAAATCTATAATATCGTTTTAGCACAATTAACACTATCTCAACCTCTCACTATCCTTCTTCACAACCTTCTCCCAGAACACCTTGAGACGCAGCCTTTTATAAGATTACCCGGTGGTGCCATCTACTGTTGAGATACATGAACATCATCTTGCTAACCCTTTATACTCCTTACATTATACATATCATTACAACTCTATATGAGTTTTAAAGCTTTAGAGGAGGGAATTTTTGATCTCCTCCAAAAGGATAACTTCTCTTAAATCTTCATAAGTGTGGTCAATGTTGAGTGCTCACATCCATCAGTCGAATGTGAACTGTTAGTTGACTCAAATTCAAGGAAGGTTTGAATGGGATATTGCGAGAATTTGTGAATCTTTGGTAGTGTGTTTCTGGCACAAACTCATAAGCACTCAGGATAGCATTTTTTGTTTGTCCATAGTTTGAAGAGGTCTCTGCAGGAAACATGGAATAAACTTCACAGGCTTTTCCTGTTAACTGGCCCTGCGCTAGGAGAGTCTAAATCTCTTTAGGCCACTTCAACTTATCTGCACGAATCTCGAAGGATATGAAGACAGTTTCAATGTCATCTCTTTCAAATTTTGGTGTTAACTGGTAATACTTTTTAAAAACCGATGATCATTTCTGAACTACAGTCACTTGAGTTACCAATGGCTTCTCCACTATATTAACAAGTTATCTCCAGCCAAAAAAAATTTGCCTCATTTTGTTGTCCTTTTGTGCCTAAAATTCCTTCACAAACTCCTCGTTCTGAGAGTCTCTCCCTCTCCTCTGGAATTCTCTTTCCACCCTTCTTTCATGTTGCCCCTTTTCCTTTTAGCTTTCCCTTTCTCATTTATTTTTTCTTGCCTGAAATTCGAACTCTAGCTTGTGCTCTGCCAGGTGAATTTTCGTTAAGGTGACCTTGTGGTAGTCTGTGTAGAGGTATTACGGTACCTGGTAATGCTGGAACACCATTGGTAGATATTGTATGTTTCCTATTGGTCAAGCTGTATGGTAGCTCCGCCCTGCAAGGCGGGTTATAAGAGCCCGTGCCGCCCCAGCAGCCTTCATTCTGTACCTGAGCTGCTGGGGGAAACATCTAGCTTATTAAAGCCTTCAGTTGGACCATAACCTCGCTTTAGTGGTCAATGATCGTGCATCAATTTAATCAGCTAGATTTAAAAGGATGGAGTTCCGAATCAAGCCGGAGTGTCAGCCCCCACGCGGCGAACTCAGCGGCAATCTTCACGCACTGGCTGGCGTGTTTTAAAGGATATCTCGGAACGGCCGAAAACACACCTACGGGAGAACAGAAAATGCAAGTCCTGCACTCGAAGGTGAGCCCGGAAATTTACACCCTCATCGAGGACGGAAGACTTTGATGCAGCAATAGAGCTGCCAAAAGGACATTATATTCGCCCGGTAAACCAGGTCTACCCCCGACATCTGCTAGCAGCGAGGCAAGAAATCCCTGGGGAATCGCTGGAAGAATTCTACCGTGCGCTCCTGGTGTTGGGGAGAAACTGCAGCTGCCCGCAAGTTTCGTCGAGCGACCACACAGAACTCTTAATCCGAGACGCTTTCGTGGCAGGTATGCTGTCCTCCCAAATCCGCCAGCGATTGCTGGAAAAAGACACCCTCGGCCTCAAGGAGGCACGGGCCCTTGCAGGTTCCCTGGATGTGGCCTCCAGAAACGCCCGCGCTTATGTTCCCGACCGCGCGGCAGCCCGCTGGGAAGCGTGGAACCCCTCCGCAGCTGAGCCCAAGCCACCCCCCATCCCCCCACAAGCTTGTGCTGCAAGGCAGCCTGGCAACCCCGGGGGGGCCCGGCTGCTACTTTTGTGGGCAGGCCAAGCATCCCCGGCGCTGCCCATTTCTGGAGGCCACATCCAGGGAACCTGCAAGGGCCCGTGCCTCCTTGAGGCCTAGGGTGTCTTTTTCCAGCAATCGCTGGCGGATTTGGGAGGACAGCATACCTGTCATGAAAGCGTCCCGGATCAAGAGTTCTGAGTGGTCGCTCGCCGAAACTTCCGCTGCCGGACCCACGCATCCACCTGCAAGGGATGCGGTAAAAAGGGCCACTTCGTGGTGGTATGCCAGGCCCGTGCGGTCGCCGCAGTCTCCGGCGGCGAATGCAGACCACCACCACAAACCTCTCCACGGTCCCCATGCAGCCAGTGGGTGCCACCATCTTCCTACTCTAGGGCCACGTGCGGTCCCCGGGCACTGCCATCTTGTCCCACGGAAGCCACGTTCGATGGATGGGCCCCGCCACTTTGTGCACCCCCAACCATGTGCGACCAATGGGAGCCGCCATCTTGGATGGACTCCCAGGACCCCAGCTCGGCTGACCGCACACCGCCCGAAGAGAACACTCATCTGCTGAGATTAGCCTCGGTGACCCTGGACCAGTCCCGGTCTCGATCATTCTCAACTGCTACAACAACAGTACTAATCAATGGGCACGAAATATCCTGCTTAATCGACTCTGGGAGCACGGAGAGCTTCATACACCCCAACATGGTAAAGCGGTGTTCTCTCCTCGTCCACCCCGTTAATCAAAAAATCTCCCTGGCCTCCGGATCCCACTCAGTAGAGATAAAGGGGTTTTGTGGAGCAAACCTCACAGTCCAGGGAAGGGAGTTCAAAAATGACCAGCTCTACGTCCTTCCCCACCTCTGCGCGGCCACACTCCTAGCTTTAGACTTCCAAGTGTAATCTCCAAAGTCTAACTTTCAAATTCGGCGGCCCTATACCCCCCCTCACTGTCTGCGGCCTCACAACCCTCAAGGTCGATCTGCCTTCCTTGTTTGTGAACCTCACCCCAGATTGCAAACCCGTCGCCACCAGGAGCAGACGGTACAGTGCCCAGGATCGGATCTTTATTAGGTCAGAGGTCCAAAGGCTACTGAGGGAAGGAGTCATTGAAGCTAGCAACAGTCCCTGGAGAGCTCAAGTAGTGGTGGTAAAGACTGGGGAGAAGCATAGGATGGTCATCGACTACAGTCAGACCATCAACAGGTTTACGCAGCTGGACGTGTACCCTCTCCCCCGCATATCTGACCTGGTAAACAGGATCGCGCATTACAAGGTCTTCTCCACGGTGGATCTTAAGTCTGCCTACCACCAGCTCCCCATCCGCACTAGTGACCGCAAATGCACCGCCTTCGAGGCAGATGGGCGGCTCTATAACTTCTTAAGGGTTCCCTTCGGTGTCACCAACGGGGTCTCGGTCTTCCAGCGCGAGATGGACCGAATGGCTGACCGGTACGGTTTACGGGCAACATTCCCGTATCTCGATAATGTCACCATCTGCGGCCACGACCAGCAGGACCACGACACCAACCTCTGAAAATTCCTCCAGACCACAAAGATCTTTAACCTTACATATAACAAGGATAAATGCGTGTTTAGCACAGACCGCCTAGCCATCCTCGGCTACGTAGTGCGAAATGGAGTTATAGGCCCCGACCCTGAACGCATGCGTCACTTTATGGAGTTCCCCTTCCCTCACTGCGCCAAGGCCCCGAAGCACTGCCTAGCGTTTTTCTCTTATTATGCCCTGTGGGTCCCCAACTATGCGGACAAGGCCCGTCCCCTGATCCAATCCACAGCTTTTCCCCTGTCGATAGAGGCCCGCCAGGCCTTCAGCCGCATCAAGCAGACATTGCAAAGGCTACGATGCACGCCATCGACGAGTCCCTCCCCTTCCCGGTCGAGAGCGACGCGTCTGACGTAGCTCTGGCGGCCACCCTCAATCAAGCGGGTAGACCCGTGGCCTTCTTCTCACGCACCCTCCATGCTTCCGAAATCCACTACTCCTCAGTCGAAAAGGAGGCCCAGGCCATAGTAGAAGCTGTGCAACATTGGAGGCATTACTTGGCCGGTAGGAGATTCACTCTCCTCATTTACCAACTGTCGGTTGCTTTCATGTTCGATAATGCACAGCGGGGCAAGATAAAAAACTATAAGATCTTACGATGGAGGATCGAACTCTCCACCTACAACTACAAAATTTAGTATCGCCCCAGGAAGCTAAATGAGCCTCCTGATGCCCTGTCCCGCAGCACTTGTGCCAACGCACAAGTGGACCGCCTCCGAGCCCTCCACGAGGACCTCTGCCACCCGGGGGTCACTCGCTTTTTCCATTTTATCAAGACCCGCAACCTGCCCTACTCCATCGAGGAGGTCAGTACATCCACCAGGGACTGCCAAATCTGTGCAGAGTGCAAACCGCACTTCTACCGGCCAGAGAAAGCGCACCTGATAAGGCTTCCCATCCCTTTGAACGCCTCAGCAGGGACATCAAAGGCCCCCTCCCCTCCACCGACCGCAACACGTAGTTCCTGAACGTGATCGACGAGTACTCCCGGTTCCCATTCGCCACCCCCTGCCCCGACATGACCGCAACCACCATCATCAAGGCCCTCCATAGCATCTTTGCACTGTTCGGGTTCCCCGCTTACATACACAGTGATTGGGGGTCCTCTTTTATGAGCGACGAACTGCGTCAATTCCTGCTCAGCAAGGGCATCGCCTCAAGCAGGACAACCAGTTACAATCCCCGGGGTAACGGACAGGTAGAGAGGGACAACGGAACAGTCTGGAAGACCGTCCTACTGGCCATACGGTCCAGGAATCTCCCAGTCTCCCGCTGGCAGGAAGTCCTCCCGGATGCCCTCCACTCCATCCGGTCACTGCTTTGTACCAGAACCAACCAAACACCTCACGAACGTCTCCTTGTCTTCCCCTGGATGTCCTCCTCTGGGACCCCACTCCCGACCTGGCTGGCAGCTCCCGGACACATCCTGCTCCGAAAACACGTGCGGGCACACAAATCGGACCCGTTGGTCGAGAGGGTCCATCTTCTCCACGCTAACCCCCAGTACGCCTACATGGCGTACCCCGACGGCCGACAATATACGGTCTCCCTACGAGACCTGGCACCCGCCGGAGCCCCACGCACACCCCAGCCACCAGTCCCACCCTCCCACCAGTGCACCTCACAGGAGGATCGGTCCTTCCGCCAGCCCCGTCTAGGCCCCACCACCCACCGATGCACCCCACAGACGCTCCCTTCCCAGGTCAACCGTTTTCCCCACCAGCGCCGTCTAGGGGTGTCGCAGCTGCCACAGAGATCGAGGCCACGCTCCCGGAGTCACAGACGCCCAAGTCTCCACGATCACAGAGGACGGCCAGGGCCCCCGATCGACTGATTGCTTCATTTTAAAGTGTATAGTTAATTATGAATCATAAATTGTAAATATTAAATAGAATTGTAAATAGTTACAAAACGCTGTACGGAGGTATCACGGTACCTCCATAACTATAATTTCTACCATGTTACCATGTTGTAAAATCAGGCCACCATCCCCGCCGGACTCTTTTTTAACAGGGGGTGAATGTGGTAGTCTGTCTAGAGGTATTACGGTACCTTGTAATGCTGGAACACCATTGGTAGATATTGCATATTTCCTATTGGTCAAGCTATATGGTAGCTCCGCCCTGCAAGGCGGGGTATAAGAGCCTGCGCCCCAGCAGCCTTCATTCTATATCTGAGCTGCTGGGGGAAATCATCTAGCTTATTAAAGCCTTCAGTTGGACTACAACCTCGCTTTAGTGGTCATTGATTGTGCATCAGACCTGGCCTGCTTCGGCTTCTAAATCTTCCATCCATTCTAGTTCTGGGGGGACGGACGGACGGGGGTGGGGGGGGACTTGCTCAGCCAGCGTGTTTAGTCCCTCCGATCTTCTTGCCCTTATTCTCACAATAGGTTCCACCTGCTCAGCTGTGGCTTTAAGCTGTTCTGTTTTCAGATTGTTAACTTATTGCAAGTTAAGTCATTCTCTTATACAAATGAATTCACGTTAAAGTCAGCCATTCTACTTGCTCGTGTTATTTTGGTGAAGGTTGCTGCTGTAGTTCCTTATGTCAAAAGAAACAATTTCAACTGTTGAACTCTGCCTTTTGCTCCCACTTTATTCTTTTAATGTCAGACTCCAACTCATTCAGATGCCGGATGCAGCACCCAATTCTGTTTTACAGAGGGATGTTCCCGCTTCCCTTCCATTACTGTTTGTAATCAGAGGCCGTGATTGTCCGTTAGGAGTCTGCCCTGTTACTGTTGCTAGCGAGGACAGAGGATTTAGTGCTCCCATTCATTGCACCGGGTCTGGAGAATCCCACTCAGTGTGTCGTTTTATAAGTTATCGATAGGACATGCCTCTACTGGGCATGACAATAATGAATCAGTGAATCAGTCCAAAGGTGTAAAACACAATTGTTATTTAATGCTTCAATGATTTCCCCTGCTGGGTTTCTCGTACCAAGGTACTGAAGATTAATCTTCTATTCCAGGAATTTCTAGGTCAGCTCTGGAGGTTTACGACCCCTCCCTCCATCCCACGCACTCAACCCCCAACCCCCCCTCACCCAAACACCCTCCCCAAAGTACTATTTTAAACCCCTCTCATTGTCAGTGGATTCAAGCTTCACACATTTTATATAATAATAATCTTTTTGCCTCCTTCCCCACTGTGTCTGGCAAGACGAGTCAGCACCTTCCTTATTGTTGTATTGCTGGACTAGTAATCCAGAAGCCCAAGCCAATGCCTTGAGGACATAGGTTCAAATCCCACCAAAGCAGCTGGTGAAATTTAAATTCAATTAATAAAATCTGAAATCGAGATGTTAGTCTAAGTAATGATGAGCGTCGATTGTCATAAAAACCCATATGGTACACTAATGCCTTTCAAGAATAAATCTGCCGTCATTACCTGGTATGGCCTACATGTCACTCCAAACCCAGAGCAGTGTAGTTGACTCTTAACTGCCCTCTGAAATGGCCTAGCAAGCTACTCAGTTCAAGGGCATTTAGGGATTGGCGACTAATGCTGGCACAACTATCAATGCCCATGCCCCATGAAAAATAAAGAAGAAAAATGTGATGGTAGAAGGTGGTCTAGATGGACCTTGGTCTTTACCAATCCAGCAATTTCTACGTTCCCAAGAGCTTTCCTGCTCTACTTGGAATAGTGCATAGAAGAGATCCATAGAAGTGTGGAATCCATAGAATGCCTGTAGTGCAGAAGGAGGCCATTCAGCCCATTGAGACTGCAACGACCCTCTGCAAGAGCACCCTACCGAGGCCCACTCCCCCACCCTATCCCTGTAACCCTACCTAACCTTTGGACACAAAGGGACAATTTAGCATGGCCAATCCACCTATCATGCACATCTTTGGATTGTGGAAGGAAACCAGAGCACCCGGGGGAAATCCACATAGACATGGGGAGAACATACAAAATCCACACAGACAATCACCCAAGCCCAGAATTGAATAGAGGTTCTTGGTGGTTTGAAGTAGCAGTACTAACCATTGTGCCACCGTGTCACCTCTATTTTATGATCTTTTATGTTCACCTGAAAGGGAAATGTTGATTTAACATCTCATCTGAAAGCTGCATGAGATGTTAAATCAGCATTTAAGGGCGAGTTGGGTGCTGTGAATGGGCCAAAAATAGTCTACCACATGAATGTTTATTTTCTGTCTTGTCTGCTTTGGTTGTTGCCGCTAAGTCGGAAGGTGGTGGGCTCAAGTCCAGAGGTTTGAGTGCAAAAGATCTAGGCTGACATTCCAGTACAATACTGAAGGAGTGCTGTACTATCAGAGGTACCATCAATAGATATTAAATTCAGGTCCTGTTTATACACTCAAATGTCAGTCTTGATTTTTTTGGGCGCGCTCAAGTCCTGGAGTGGGACTTGAACCCAGAACCTTCTGACTCAGAGACAAGATTGCTACCAATTAAGTCACGGCTGAACATACTTAATCAAAGGATTTTTTGATCTTTCACAAAGCAGACATTTTTTTCCTTCCATTCCAAGCCAAACGCTGAATAATTTTCCTCAATAAAAGCATGCACAAAATCTGAATATTCATAGATTGTTGTAACTGCTGAATAGTTGTGAACTCGCTCAATGTTTCAATAGCTGAAATCATTGCTCAAAGTAACTCCAAGCTACATATGCTAGGAAAATGTCCAGGTCAATCCATACTCCATCTAGGTATTGTTACCACAATTTGCCTCAGCATCCTGAAAGAAAGAACTTGGATTTATATAGCACCTTTATCCCAAAATGTTATGTATAGAATCCAACATAAGAGTCGCAGGAACACACGGTAAGATAGGAATGAACAAAGGTTTGTTACGCTATACACAAAATCAGAATCCTCAAAGGGTCACCCTCTCTGACCTGCAATCAGGTCAGAGTTTTTATACTGAGAGGTTCCTCCTTGTTAACGGGAAACCCTGGGCGCGATTCTCCACTCCCACGCCGGTTGGGAGAATCGCCTGGGCCGCCAAAATTTCCGGGGCCGCCGGTCCGACGCCCTCCCGCGATTCTCCCAAGCAGCGGGAACGGTCCAGTCGTGTTTCGCGGGCCGCAGGCCGGAAAATCGCCGGAGACACCGAAAATGGCGATTCTCCGGCAACCCCGCTATTCTGAGGCCCGGATGGGCCGAGCGGCCAGGCCAAAATGGCGGGTTCCCCCCGGCGCCGTCCACACCTGGGGCGGAATTCTCCCCCAACAGCGCAATGTCCGCCGACTGGCGCCAAAAACGGCGCCAATCAGACGGGCATCGCGCCGGCCCAAAGGTGCGGAATGCTCCGCATCTTTGGGGGCCGAGCCCCAACATTGAGGGGCTAGGCCGACGCCGGAGGGATTTCCGCCCCGCCAGCTGGCGGAAATGGCGTTTGTTGCCCCGCCAGCTGGCGGAAATGGCGTTTGTTGCCCCGCCAGCTGGCGCGGAAATGTGGCGCATGCGCGGGAGCGTCAGCGGCTGCCGACAGTTTCCCGCGCATGCGCAGTGGGGAGCGTCTCTTCCGCCTCCGCCATGGTGGAGGCGTGGCGGAGGCGGAAGGGAAAGAGTGCACCCACGGCACAGGCCCGCCCTGTGGGCGGTGGGCCCCGATCGCGGGCCAGGCCACCGTGGGGGCACCCCTTGGGGTCAGATCACCCCGCACCCCCCCCCAGGACCCCGGAGCCCGCCCACGCCGCCTGGTCCCGCCGGTAAATACCAGCTTTGATTTACGCCAGCGGGACAGGCAATTTCTGGGCGGGACTTCGGCCCATCCGGGCCGGAGAATTGAGCGGGGGGTCTCGCCAACCGGCGCGGCCCGATTCCCGCCCCCGCCCAATCTCCGGTACCGGAGACTTCGGCGGGGGCGGGGGCGGGATTCACGGCGGCCAATGGCCATTCTCCGACCCGGCGGGGGGTCGGAGAATGACGCCCCAGGTCGCTGCAGTCGTGGGCGGTGCGTGAATGCTGGGGGGGGACCTGCGGGGGGGCGAGGGGGGATCCTGCACCGGGCTTTACCTGAAATGTGGGGTGGCCCGCGATCGGTGCCCACCGATCGTCGGGCCGTCCTCTCTGAAGGAGGACCTCCTTCCTTCCTCGGCCCCGCAAGATCCGTCCCCCATCTTCCTGCGGGGTGGACTTAGAGAGGACGGCAACCCGCGCATGCGCGGTTGATGCCGGTTATGCGGCGCCGGCCGCGTCATCTATGTGGCGCCGCTTTTACGCGGGCGACAAGGCCTGGCGCGTGTAGCTGACGCGGCCCTGATCCTGGCCCATTGTCAGGGCCTGAATCGATCTGGACCGGGGCCGTTCCGCGCCGTCGTGAACCTCGACGGCGTTCACGACGGCGCAGCCACTTCGGCGTGGGAGTGGAGAATCGCGCCCCCAGCCTCCAATTACTGCGGGAGTACATACTCTGACGTGAAAGGGGGGAAATTGTAGAGAGAACAGTTCTTGGCCCTAAGGGGGTCGTAACATCTCCCCCCCCCCCCCTGCCCCCCAACAAATCTGGGGAAATATCCATGTCCTCCAGCCGAGGTCCTCTTGTTTGCTTGGGGAGCTGACCACAGTCCAGCATTGTTGGGTCAGGCGCGGGAGGCGTGTAACGCACCAGAGACCATTGATTTAGAGCGGTGCGTCGAGGCGGGAGTGATGCGCCCGGTAAAGGCGCTGGCATAGAGGGTGGCTGGACAAATACATTGGACGGACCTGTGTCCATGTCGGACTCGGTGTCAGGGTTTTCCGAGGAGGTGTCAGACATCTCAGCCTCCTGGGTCTGGACAGGCGGAGGCAACGGCGATCGGTGTGGCTATAAGGGCGGCGCTCTAGGGGGCGATCGAGGCAGTGATGGAGACCACGAGCGGATCCGGACTGACGCATCCTGAGCCTGTTCTGGAGGTTCCTGATTGCTGCGGCAGATATGGTCCAGGTGGCGGCTGGCTTCATGTCCTTGTGCCTGGACTGAATAGGAAATCGGACCAGTTGCCTGGAGCACCATGCCCAGGGTTCATGTGGTGCCGGCAGCAAAATTATGAACGTACACAGCATCTTCTGGCTTGAAGTTGCACAGCTGCATGCACAAACCAGTGTCCATCACGGAGCAGTCCTGTCGCTGGCGGATCCAAGCAGGCATGTCCGCAATGACGAGGCTCAGGCAAGTCCTGAGCCGACAGCCCATCAGTAACTCCACCGGAGCAACTCTCATGGTGCATGAGGGGTCGTCCAGTAGCTGAAAAGAAAATGGGCCAGCTGCGTCTCCCACTATCCGGCGGTTCGTTTCTTCATGGCCCTTTTGAAGGTTTGGACTGCCCGTTCAGCCTACCCGTTTGAGGCTGGGTGATACGGGGTAGTCCGCACGTGTCGAATTCCGTTAAAGGCCACAAATGACTCAAATTCCATGTTCGTGAATGTGGCGCCAATATCGGACACCGTCACTTTGGGTATTCCATGGGTACAGAATGTGTGTCCCAGCCTGTCCACGGTCACATTTATAGTAATGGTCTGCAACTTGTGGACCTCGAGCCACTGTGAGTGGGCGTCCACCATGATGAGGAATGTCACCCCCAGGAATGGACTGGCGAAATCTATGTGGACGTGGGACCAAGGTTTTCCAGGTCACTCCCAAGGGTGTATCGGAGCAGCAGGTGAGGCCTTCTTGTTTTTCTGGCAAGGGCCGCAGCACTGGGCCACCCTCTCGATGTCCGAGTCTATGCCAGACCACCAAACATAGCTGCCGGCAAGGACCTTCATCTTGGATACCAGCCGGTGTCCATTGTGGAGGTCTTGTAGTAAAACGCAAGACCACATTCCGGGATGACCACCCGTGTCCCCCACAACAAAACGCCATCCTCCACACTCAGCTCTGGGGGTTTTGTCGTATAGGCCTGCAGATCGACAAGCAGGGCTGTGTGTTGGCCCCCGTACTCGGATCCCGGGATAACTGCAGGCCCGTCTGGGTCCACTCTTTAATGCAGCTGCCTTGACCGGCAAAGAATCCATGAAGTAGAGAGCCACTACTACTTCTGCGACCGAGGCGGGTGCCGGCGGCCTCGTGGGGAGGGGCAAGCGGCTCAATGCATCAGCATGCGGGGTCCATGTGCCCAGATAGTGTTCCAGTGTGTACTCCTACGCTGCTAGGAGTAAAGTCCACTGCTGGACCCGGGCGGACACGATCGGGGGAAATCACTCGATCCTCTTTGAACAGCCCAGGCAGAGGCTTGTGGTCCATATAGATTGTAAATGTATGGCCGTAGATGTACTGATGGAACCTCTGCACGCCAAATGCAACAGCCAGGCCTTCCTTTTCTATTTGGGCATAGTTCTGCTCGGCGTTGGCGAGATGCAAAAGCTATGGCCTCTTCAACCTGTCGGGCATCCGGTGTGCGAGAACGGCCCCCACGCTACAAGGGGAAGCATTACACATTAGGAGAAGTGTTTTTTCTGGGTCAGAGTGAGCCATCTTGGATGACAACCGCCGCTTGACCTCTTGGGACATCTTCTGGTGCGGGAGGGCTCCATTCCCACTTGTGTCCTTTCTTCAACAATTGGTGGAACGGGCTAAGCAGCGTGGCTAAGTTGGGGATGAATTCCCGTGGTAATTTATGGGCCCTAAGAAGGAGTGGAGCTCGACCAAAACTTGGAAACCTGCCGGATGGCCCACACTTTGTCTTCCACTGGGTGAAGGTCGTTTTTGTCTACCCAGTACCCCAAATAGGTGACTTCTGGGGCATTAAAAATGCACTTCTCTCTGCGGAGGCAGACACGGCCTGCGCAAACCGCCGGAGGATTTCCGCCTGGTTCTCCAAATGTTCTTTGTCCGAGGCCCCGGTGATGAGTACATCATCTAGGTACATGGCCACCCAGGGTCGGCCCCGCATGATGTTTTCTGTCACGTGTTGGAAAATCACATAGGCCAATGAAACCTGGAATGGCAGCTGGGTATATTCGTATAACCCTCCGCGGGTATTGACTGTGACACACCTCCGAGAGCCTGGATCTAGGACCAGCTGAAGATACGCATGGCTCATATCCAGTTTTATGAACGTTGTTCCTCCTTGAGAGTTAGGCATACAAGTCCTCGATGCGAGGCACCGGGTAACAGTCAAGGCAAGAAGCCCAGTTCACTGTCATTTTGCACAGCCGCATGGACACATTGGATTTTAACACTGGGACCACTGGCGCTGCCCAATTGGCGAAGTAGACAAGGCGGATGATCCCCATGTGCTCCAAGCGATCCAGCTCTGCATTGAACTTGGGCCGTTGCGTGCATGGCACTGGGCGGGCACAGAAATAATGAGGTTGTGTGTTTGCGTCCACACTGATTTTGGCCACTGCACCATTTTTGAGTCGAGGCCTTCAGCGAAGACTCCAGGAAATTTTGTCAGCACTCCTTCCAGGCCATTGGGGTACATGCGGCAGACACATTGCCAATCCAATTTTAAATGGCGCTGCCAATCACGAACCAGTAAGCTGGGTCCTCCACCACAGACTACCACCAAGAGTAAATGTGCTTATTGGTTCTCATATGCCACAGTCACGTGGGTGGTGCCCTCAATGACCAAAGGCTCTCCAAGGTCTGGAGACCGGTCCAGATCATGGCGAATATCCGGCGGCTGATCACCCAGCCTGCCCATCTGGCTTTTAGCTCCATGTTAATGGGGTGTCCTTGAACGCAATCTGGATGGGCACGACCCTAGGGGCTGCAATGCAACAGCTGATATGCGTCCTCCTGGTCTTCGACATAATATGCTTGGCCTTTAGGGGGGCGATAATGCCTGGGGGGTTTGGTGGGGAATGGCGTATTTATGGGCTCATCTGGTGTCCTGGCCCTGGTCGTGAGGCTCAGCCCTCAGCCTGCGTCCACCATCTTGGTGTTCTCATTCAGGGGAGTCGTCTCAGTTGCGCCCAGGTGCATCATGGTGCCGTCCTTGGATCGCAGAGTCGGTCCTGCTTCACGGAAACTTGCGTCTTTCAGACCTGGGTGCAGCAGGTGGGCGCTGGCTTCGGCAATTGAGGTTCAGGACCTCTGGGTGTCGACGTCTCAGAGTCCACAGATGAAGAGGTCCCATAGAGACTCGGACAGTACGGCCCCGAACTCAAATGAGGTAGCGAGCGTCCTTAAACTCGTCAAAACATCATTTGATTCCCCTTGGGCCTGCGAGGCCTTGTGAAAAATAAAGTTGGACCACCAACTTGGCAAAAGACTTGGAGTCCGACCTGTCCGGTGGGTGAGGTTTTTGATGAGCGCATAGGTGGGTCCCTGACTGCAGTCAGTAGGATAACGGTTTGTCGCTCATGCCCATCAATTGCGTTCGACCGCAAAAATTCTGTACCTGCTCGACATACTGGATCCAGTCATCGGTACCAGCATCAAACTGTTCATGGTTCCCAATGTGCGACATCTCACCTTTCAGAGGGGAGGCCTCTCTGGGCCTGGACAAAGTGTGTTGGCAGTATGACGCACGATGGCTGCGGCAACTCCATTTCAATCTCATCGGCAGTGTAGAATCCAACGGAAGAAAAGCAGGAACGCAGGGTAGGATAGGAATGAACAAAGGTTTATTGTGGTATTCACAAAATCATAAATCTATAACTCCTCTTCCCGAAGGGCCATCTTGCCTGATCGGCACCCAGGTCAGAGTTTTTATTCTGACTGGTTCTGCTGGGAAACTCTGCTCCCAATTACCAGGGGAGTTCATACTCTGAGGTGAAAGGGGGGAATCGTAAAGAGCACAGCCCTTGGTCCCCAAGGGGAGTCATAACATTATGGAGCCAATGGAACACTTTTATAATGTAGGAGATTGTGGCATTTCAAATTTGAAACAACAAGATCCCACATTTAGCAACAAGGGTACAGTCAGACAATCTGATTCGGTGATGTTGGTTGAAATAGCCGGGAAAATTGGGGTAAATTGTGCGATAGAATCTTTTATGTCCACCTGAAAGGAAAGGCAGGGCCTTGGTTTAACAACTCATCTGAAAGCTTGTGTTTTCTGCCAGTGCAGCACTCCTACCGTGCTGCATTGAAGTCAAACTTGCCCTCCCAACCTTTTAACTGCGAGTGCTACCAGTGAGATACAGCTGACACTTCATGAAAGGAAGGGGTAAGAAAATTAATCAGAACTCTCACTGCTGACCCAGGTTTTACTTCAGAAGGTCAAAGGTCATTTGGTGGGGACAGGATCATGCATGGTTGTGTGGTACCTTCCACAGCTGAACAGCCTGTTGCCATCTGCTGTCTTGGCTCACACATGAAAAATGTGTTCACCAGCCCCTGTGGAAACATAACTTTCCAAATGTGTGCTTTCAGGAAAGGTGGAGGGGGATGGATGGTCAATCATGAGGGGATAAAATGTTTTGAAATGGCACTTTAAATGTTAAATTAAATGAATAAGTAGTCAAGCATTAAATGCAGGATTCAACTGGAATCCGCATCCTCTCACTGGCGAAGTATCAACCTGGTATGTAATAATGTGTATGAAAGAAAATTAGACAATTTTATTGGCTGTGGAGGTGATTTTAGTTATTGTTAGGCAACTCTATAATTATAATCTCAGTTGTGTCTCGATGTTGGCATTGTGGTATTTACATAATGTTTTTACAATTATTTCCTCTCGCCTTCAGAAGGTGCTGTATCACACCAAGCCTCAGACCGTGCATTGTTGATTGCAAGCTATTGTGTTTTTTTACTATCTCAGCAGAAAGATGCTTTCATACTAGCTCGCAAAAGAAAAAGAAAATGCCAGCCAACATGGGCATGTTTGGTTCTCTTATCAGAGAACATGGCTGCCTAGGATAATGCCTTTGAGGATTTAGAAACAGAGCCAAAAGCTGCAATGTTTCTGCAGTTTGGTAAATTTACAGCTCCACCCTCTTTAATAATCATTCGTTTTCTTACCCCATTTGTCAACATGTACCTTCTAATGGACCAGAATGAAGGGACAACGCAGACCACAGTTCATTACACCAGTAAATAACCCATGATGGATAGACACAGGAGGTTAGAGTGGTGGTTTTAATGACAACATCCATCATGTGTGATGTTTATTGGGACAAATGTCGGGTTACATTGGAACAAAATTGGTAATCTCCAAAACACGTTACTGACTGAAAATGATTAGAAAAAGTAAGGGGCCTACACAAAATCATAAATCTATAACTCCTCTTCCCGAAGGGCCATCCTGCCTGATTTGCACCCAGGTGAGGCACTGTCTTGTGTAGTGCTGAGGTGTACAGGAGAAGGAAAGCCTCAAGTTCACTCACCATGCTTGACCTAAGGTGCAGCATCATGGATTAGGAAAAGGAGTGAAGCCTTAGCTCCCTTTTTCTGTTTGTTGCATCTTGTGTATTTAGACGTTCGCTGAATATAGGACTGGATTGTCATGTTATGCCCCATGCAGTCAAATAGCTAACCACTGCTGACTGCTGAGGCTAAGATTAGCATCAGGAGATGATGGGGATCTCTGCTGCTCCAGCTCTGCAAGGTAGCAGGATGGAAGGGAGAAAATTAAAAGAACATTTGATCATTTTTCTTCCGCTTTGTCTCTTTCGCACTCAACAATATCCATCATTGTAACTTTAGTAACTCAAAGGAAGCTGGCTGTAAATTAACATAGCTTTATTTAGCTATTTATATAGCTCTGCTCAAGACGCATATCACTCTCAGTACAGTCCTTGCTGGGACAACTAGCCATACCAGGCCCTGCTTTGGGCCAGCTTTTATCATAGTTCATAATAATCCCCAGGTGGGTGGCCTCCACTCCCTACCTGGGAACCTCGTACTCCATGAGTCCCACAGGGAAATCAATGATGGTTTCCCCTTGGTCCTCATGGGGGTTATGACAGTAACTTTAACTGCACACAGGCCTCTTGATTTTTCAGTATTGGCAGTCAGTAAGAAGCGGAGCAAAATGCCATGTAGTAATGCCCAGCGTCACTAAATTATCAGCATCAGGCTGACACTCACAGCACTGGTAAGGGGTCTAACATTTTTAGGCAAAGTTCTCAGCATCTAACAGTACAACGCAGAGCAGGGAAGGAAAGCTGGCATTAAGATTTGTGAATACCAAACAAGGATTCTGAGAAGATTCCAGAGTCTGGGGGTCATGAAGGTTGTTTCTCGAATTAAGGATTGGTTGTATTGCAATTACAGTGTTTATGAGCATTGTGAAGAGGTCCAAGATCTGAGAGTAGGTGTGAAAATTCTTGCCCCTGGGTATATTGTGGGGTAGAGGGTGTCAAGTCGGGCAGTGCATTGTGACACTTAAACTTGCAGTAATTAGGCCAAGGTCTAACAGCCTTGGGGCAAAGGGGACTCAGCAGATCCAAAGTGCCCAGGACTTATTTTGCAACTTTGCCCTCCCATGAGCTGGGCACTTGTTGTAAGTGGAATAGAATATAAATGGGGCATCTTTACTGCAGCTGTACAGTTGGAATACTGTGCACAATTCTGGTCTCTTTATTTGTAAAAATTTACAGCTGCATTAGAAGCAAGTTAGTCAAGGTTCACCTGACTCATCTTGGGACAAAAGGTTTATCTTACGAAGAAAGATGTCTAGGCCTCCCTTCCTTTTCTTCATCATCCACCTCCTTCTCTTTCTTCCTCTGACAACCTGTTCTGTTTTTCCCAGCCTCTGGTCTTTCTCCCAGTCATGCTTGACACCAAGAGGAAGACAAGTTGGACCTCGACCCATTTGAGGTTGGAAGAATGAGAGATGATCTTATTAAAACATAAGATTCTCAGGGGATTTAATAGTGTGTAAGCTGAGAGGATGTTTCCTCTTGTGTGTGTGTGTGTGGGCGGGGGGGGGGGGGGGGGGGGAGAGGGGGACAAGAACGAAGCAACACAGTTTAAAAATAAGGGGCCTCCCAATTAAGATGGAGAGAAGGAAAGTAGGTCCTCTCTCAGATGGATATTCATCTTTGGAATTCTCTTAGGCAGAAAGCAGTGGAGGTTAGGTCAATTAATTGTTTCAAGGTTGAGTTAGTTAGGTCCTTGATAGATAAGAGAGCAAAGCTATGGGGGTGGACAGGAAGGTGGAGTTGAGGCACAATCATATCAACCATAATCAACCATAAACTTATCAAATGACAGAGCAAAGGCAGCACAGTGGAGCAGTGGTTAACACTGCTACCTCACGGTGCCGAGGTCCCAGGTTCAATCCCGGGGGCTCTGGATCACTGTCCATGTGGAGTTTGCACATTTTCCCAGTGTTTCTCCCCCACA